>NW_005363772.1:3386348-3436788 GCF_000412655.1 Myotis brandtii
TAAGCAACCTTTCAACCATTTGACCGGAAGCTATGATGAGCAATGACCACCAGGGGGCAGACACTCAACGCACAGGCATGGAAACATGGGACAGACTGATGAATCTCAGAGGGAATGGAGGAGGGCGAGAAGAGATTAACCAAAGATCTTATATGCATACTAGAGGCCAGGTGCATGGATTTGGGCACCGGTGGAGTCCCTCGGCCTGGCCTGCGGGGATCGGGCCAAAACCAGCAGTCCGACATCCCCCAAGGGGTCCTGGATTGTGAGAGGGTACAGGTGAGGCCAGTGCACGAATCCATGCACCAGGCCTCTAGTAATATATAATACATCATCTGTATAGTGTGCTCACTACCCAAAGTCTAGTCTCCTCTATCATCATATATTTGACCCACAATACCCTTTACATCCTCCTCCAAACCCCCTTCTTTGGAACCTACCATACTGTTGTCTGTGTCTAAAAGAGAGGTTCTTGATTTTTTAAAATTTTATGCTACTTTAGTTATATATTTCTACTAATTCTAAGTTGGAGAAGTCAAACACTTAAGAAAGGTGATTATTTATATCTGAAAAATATGGCATCTTTTTAAAAAAAATCTCTTTCTTAGCAATATAAAGTGTATGCTGTGTTAAGTGGGAGAAGGGATACACCCTATTGTCTTATTTAATGGTCTTACAAAATATTTCTTCTTTTTTGACAGTTCTGTTGAGTTGGAAGAACTGGGAAAATGTCTGGACCATTGAGAAAATGGATTTTGTAACTGGCTTTAAAACTAGGCCAAGGAAGTAGTTTTTCTGCAAATCAGATTTTTAAAGAAAATGCATCCCTTGGGTTAGTCTTTGTTTTTGACATAGTATCATCCTTTCTTAAATGCCCGTAGTTTCAGATCAGTAGGGAGACTACATAATAATTATATGGTATCTATTTCAATTTTTTTCATTTTTATAAGTAATTGATATTAAATTTTTGGCAATTTATTTTTACCTTTTTTTCCTTCTTAAAGGAAAATTACCTTAACTTTTTTACAGTCTGAAACAAACACAGTAGAAATGTTATTCTTCTCAGTTAATACATAAATGAAAATTACATTTTTTCTTTATTGGCATGTACCTGCAAATATTAAAGGAGGAGAAAGGTAATATAATTGTAAGTTTATTAAATGTGGTGTATACTTGACCAGCTTATCTAAATTGTACATAATATTTGAACTAGCATATGAAATTGTTTTTAATTATTATATTCACAAGTCTGGGATGATTAGATATTATTTTGCATTTGTAACTAACCGTGATCATTATTTTTTGTAATTTCTTGTACATGTTTATTACTTGTTCTTAATGGATTTTACTTTTGGAAACATGACTTGGCTTTGTTGGAATCAGTTCAGTTTTGTTTTATGTACCTGTTTGAATTTATAGTATTTTAGTTTTACAGAACACTGCAATGGCAAAGAATGAAAGTGTCTATCTTCCCCTCATAGGAAGAGATACTGGGAAGGAAATGTTAGTGTTTTAGTATAGTGTAGTTATTAAAAATAGCTCATAGATTTTGATTTGGAAATATATACTGGCCAAGGATTAAGTATAAAGAGTATATAAATCTTTCCATCTTGAGGTTGATAGAAAATATTTTTGTTCTGAGTCTAATAAGTTGACCTTTTCTGTTAATTAATGAGGTTGTTGAACAAACTGAATATATGGGCTATAATGCAACTCGTTTTATAGTACACATGTTATAATTAGGTTTTACTTTTTGTTTAAGTGTTTACCATTTATTCCGTTAGGAATAAGAAAAATTGATTTTCACGTAAGTTCCTTAGTGTATGCTTGCTCTAGCACATCTTAAAGGCCACTGTTAACAAAGTCCACAACTTATCATGCTAAATCTATATTCTATCAGACACCTACAGAAAGACCTCAGTACATGCTTTCACTCCCCTCTGCTCCCATTTCTCATTTCTTATTGGAAATCAATTTGATATAATACCGAAGACAACATTTAAAGGTCTTTGTTAAGACCTCATATATAAGAATTGGCCCCTGGTATCATTCCATCTTTACTTTGTCAGTTCACAGATTAACTTTTTGTTTTAGCATTTGAAAAGTAAAGTGCATTTTTGAAAAAACGAGTTTTAAAAAGAAAAAACATTAAAATAGTTCCACTTTTAAATTAAGTGATGCATTTTAAAATTTGTAATTCAAATAAAGTTTCTTGTTATTAAATTGTAAATAAATAAATAAATAAATAAATAAATATCAGCTCTCTAGCATTAAAGGTACTGTTTCTGCTCAAAAACTCGTTCACTAGAAACCAGTAAGGGCAATGGGGAGGTCCCTAGCCCTGAGCTCATCAGATCCATGGGATTAATGAATCTAGGGCTTATCTTCACTGATTGTACTTGGGGCTTATATCTACAATATGGTGAGGGCAGTCACACCCACCAAACAACCTATTTTACATATTGCAAAACAGTGGCTATAGCCTTATGATATAGGAGTAAGGAATGCATGCATGCCTGTTAGACAAAAGGATGAACACATGAATGATGGATGAATGATGAACAAACAAGCATTTACTGAACGACTATCATGCATTACTTGGATTACTTAATTTAATTTAATTCTCTCAAAAAACTTGTGAAGCAGAGGTTATTAACACCACTTTAAAAATGAGAAAATCTGTGCTTTAAAGGTGAAGTGATAAGCCTAGGGCTCTACAGCCAGATCATAGCAGAGGAGAAATCCTTATAATCTGTTACATCTGAAATAATTTCCACTTGTTACAAATAATATATATTTTTAATTGTAACAAATGATAGTCTTAAGAGCTCCTAGGCATTTTATTAGAGCTTGTATGCATCCCTTAGCATGCATTGAGAGGTTTAGTCTTTGTGTCATTCCAGCTACCTCCGTTAGGGACTTAATCAATAGAGAGATATGGGGTAGGATACACTTTTGAAGTATCAGTCAATGTTTTTCTTTAATATTTCCCCTACTTCTTCATTCTTACCATCTTCCACATAGCAGATAGGTTATTCTGAGCTCTATTACCCCCAAACAGAATAGGTAAATAGAAAGCAAACAAAAAACAAAAAAAAAGTGCTTTTTTTGGCATTTGAGTCTCCAAAATCCAGGCTCCAAGGGAATGGGAAACATGTAGGGCATAAATAAGATTTAGAAGTCTACTCAGTCATTTAGAGAAAGCGCTCCCACCCAATATTACGCAAAGATTTCCCAGGTGTGGGGAAGGAGACGTTAGAAAGGAAGTCAGGACTTAGATGCTGCCCGGCCAGCATGGCTCAATGGTTGAGTGTCAATTTAAGAACCAGGAGGTCACAGTTTGATTCCTGGTCAAGACATATGCCTGCGTCTCGGGCTTAGTCCCGTCTGGGGTGTGCAGGAAGCAGCCAATCAATGATTCTCTCTCATCATTGATGTTTCTATCTCTATCTCCCTCTCCCTTCCTCTCTGAAATCAATAAAAAACAAAAAAAGAACATAGATGCTAATGTAGCCCCTATAAAAGGGCCCTACCCCCTCTCCTTCTCTTTCATCCATTTAAATGTCAGATGGAAAGGAGGATTACTGAAGCTCCAGAAAGATCCAGATCAAAAATAGCCTAGAAGAGAAATGGCTGTGTGATGTGGACAGATACTGAGGGTGTGGTCCCTGTGGGAGCTGGAGTGGTGGGAGGTTTTTCTATTCCCAGTGTTGGTCATCACAGGGGATGCCAGCATAGACACATGGTGACCAGAGACTAGACTCAAACCATATACCTCATGTCCCAACTTTGTCACTCAGAACACCCTCCAGAAATTAGATACAACTGTGGGAAGGGTGGGAGGAAATCCCCAGGTTAATAGAGATTAATTTCTGCTGCATTAGAGGAATGGGAGCTCAAAACAGAAATTAGGTTATAGAAAAACAAATTTCTTGCACAATTAAGTTTCCTGAGTGTTCATTTTGCTACAGTTATATCTGTAGCAGATGTTTATACTTCAGATAGAATCAAGAAGGGAATAGTATTTGAAGCTTACAAATAGGAATCTAGAAAAAAAAGGAAATTGACTAAAGATGAAACGTCCCTTTCAAGTTGGCCCCTGCATTTGATGCTCTTACATTCACTGAAGTCGTCCTATTTGTTTGTTTAGCTCCATGTTTAGCTCTGATTGAAAATTCCTGACCTTATTCCTCTTGAGTTATGTGACCTTTGGCTTGTACCTTCGGAGTCTCTGATCATGTTAAACTTTGTCCTGGGACTTGTTTATTTTTGAAGCGAAAGTTTTTAAGGTGAGTCATGGAATCCTTTGCAAGAATCCTCCTGTGCAACATGAACTAGGACCTTTCTTTCATGTCTCTTCTCTGTGTGCCTCTCACTTCACCGCAGCTCCTCCCCTTACTCATGCAATCTCTAGTTTCCCATACATTACCTGTCAGGGCCTAACCCCAGATGCTCACCCAGCCAAGGCAAAGACAAACTGGGGGAGAGGTGGGAGTCACCAACCAGATGTCTTTGAAATAATGTGGACATTTGAACCTTTGGAGATTTAGTGACCCAACTGGACCGCTGAGTGGGTGGGAAGGGAAGGGGTAGTGGAAGTAAAGAAACTAGTTACAAGGCTATTTCAGTGGTCCAGGAAATTGACAACTGTGTTTTGGACTAAGATAGTAATGTTGAGACATGCTTAATTTAGGAATATAATGTATTTCCCTTATTCTTTTTTATTTAAGAAATTATATATAAAAGTACGTGTTTTAAATCAGCTAAGCAGTTTAGGTGAATATAAATATTTCCAGTTCCTTAAAATGGGTAAAAAGTGATAATAACATAAATCTATGAACTCAGAAGTGCTAGCATGAAACCTTAACATAGTGTTTCTATTTTGAAAGTAGAATCAACAGGATTTGGACATAGGGTATGAAGAAAAGGGTAAGGTTTGATTCCTGTGCAGGCCACAGTTATCTGGAATTTCACATGCATGGATAAAATGTGCCAAAGGGTGCATTTAAACACTGAAGTTGGCTAACTAGAAACCAAATCAAAACCAAAAAAAAAAGAGGAAATATCTTAATTTTTAAAACTTGAACTTGTCATGGAATCAAGAACAATAACAAAAACCTCAGTATAATCAAGATATTTAACCTACCAATAAAGATCACCTACAGCACAAAGTTACATCTCATTTCAAAGCAACATGCAAAACTGAAGGTCCCGAATGAACTGAAAGCCAGATTTTTCTTCTCCACGTGGAGTTCAAAATGCAATCATATCGCTACAGTCAACTAGGTCCCCCTGCTGGTGATTAGAAAAATTACCTCTGGGCTAGCGCAGTAATTACTAATTCTGCCCTTAGGCAAAATGAATGAAGTAGGCCAAGTTATCTTTCATGTTCTGTCCCTCCTTTCTTCTGATGCCCAATTCATTTCCACCAAGACTCACTGGCACCCAGGGCTCCCACACAGCATGCTGCCTACAATCTATATCCCAATAAATAGCATTTCATTTTTCTGGGACTCATGAAAACATTTTTTTATGTCTCACTTGGTAACTCACCACTTCTGTTTGTAACTGAAAAATATGTGACAAAGGATCAGATACTAAGTCTTAGCTCTGTAAATAATGTAGTGTTTTTGCCTAAATACATATGTTTTTTTCTCAATAAGAGAGAATAAGTGAAATTTTCAGATGGGACTAGAGATGAGAAGGGCACACTGAGCAGAAGAGCACATGAAAAAGATCTAGATTTCTAATCGTCTCAGGCAATCCTGGCAAGCCTGGTGCCCACAATATTCCCTGTTTAAAACTAGGCTTTTCCACCCCACAACCCACTTCCCCTGCTCCCCTCAGGGAGAATGGTGGTTGCCCGACCTCAAGATCTAAAGAAAACAAAACATGGTGGGTGGGCCAGGTGGTCAGGACCCAAGAGCACTAAGGCAGCCTCGGGCTTCTCCCTTCTCCGGGCAAGGTGCAGAAGACAGCTTGCAGGCCTGGATGGGCTTCTACAAACAATAGCAGACAGAGCAAAGTTTACTTTCTGTCACCATGGAGACAATCGCTAAAATTCCTAACCATCAAACTCCGCCTTTGTGCCCAGACTCCAGCAGGGAGGACACAGAGGGGCCCAGGTGTTGCCAAGCAGCACCCAGTGTGTTTGGAAGGGAGCACTCAGGCTTGGCTCCTGAGAAGTAAATGAAATGGTCTTCATGCTCCAGTGAGAGTATTAAGGTTTATTTAACTGTTATTCCTGAGGAAAACCCCAACACATGTCAGTGCTAGAGCCACTCCTGGTAAGAGCCTGGGTATCGAAGGGCCCTTTGGTCTGTGATACCTGATTCCCTTACTTGAGGGGTATGCTCAGAGCTCACAACCAAGATGTGAAATAATCTCTTTTGTCCATCGAAACTTTATTTTTTAGAGAAGTTTTGGGTTCACAGCAAAATTGAGTAGCATTTACAGAGATTTCCCATATACTCCCTGCCCTACTTACATGCATAGCCACCCCATTATCAACATCCACCATCAGAGTGGTAATCAGTTACAAATGCTGAACCTATATCAGGGGTGGGCAACCTTTTTGTGAGTGCGTGCCAAAACCAGCAAAATCTCTGACTCAGAATTCTTCCGCATGCCAACCCTAATTTTTTGAGAACATGTTACGCCTACTTGATATCTCTTAAGGTGTGCGTATGTGAAGAAACTTGAAGAAATAATAAAATTCATTCGAGCGACAAAAACACAGTATATGATGATGAAAAATACATTTATTTTTTAATGTATACATGTACACTGGTAGTCCAACAGAAAACTTTGACTCCGTTTGATATTATCAGTGGGACTTTTGCTGCTGCATCACTGATGACAGAGATTTTATATCAGGTTTATATTTCGTGACCTTCAGAGATATGCACGAGCTACTACTTTTTAAAAAAATATATTTTATTGATTTTTTACAGAGAGAAAGGGAGGAGGATAGAGAGTTAGAAACATCGATGAAAGAGAAACATTGATCAGCTGCCTCCTGCACACCTCCTACTGGGGATGTGCCCGCAACCAAGGTACATGCCCTTGACCAGAATCAAACCTGGGACCCTTCAGTCCACAGGCTGACGCTCTATCCACTGAGCCAAACCAGTTAGGGCACGGGCTACTACTTTCATCAGTCAGGCTACTCCTATTATGAGACTTAACAAAATTCATCACTGAGAACAAAGATTCACAAGCGTATGTGGATGAAACCAAAACACTGGTCGATCTAGGAAGGCAGGGAGAGTTAAGGCAGAGGCAGAGAAATTGGTCTTCCCCTCTCTCGTCAACCCATGTCTATGGTCTTTAAGATAACTTGTTATGTAAAATTATTTATTTATCTAAGATGCACCTACACTGAATTTATCTGAAAAATAAAAAAGTCAATATTAAGAAAAAAATTGTAAATGGAAGATTATGAGAGGGTTTCGCGTGCCAGCAAAAGTTATTGGCGTGCCATGTTTGGCACGCGTGCCAGGGGTTGCCCACCCCTGGCCTATATTGACTTATCCTTATCACCTGCATCCATGGTTTACATCAGGCTTCACTCTTGGTGGTGTACCTTCTACATGTTTGGACAGATGTATGATGACATGTCCTCATCGTTGTCATATCATACAGAGTATTTTCACTGCCCTAAAAAATGTTCTATACATAAGGATTTAATTTTTAAAATAAGATTGTTTTTGTAAACATGGAAATATACTAAAGTTTGATTAGTTCCAAACTTAAAACTATCTCCACTTCCTTTTCCCACTCTAATCGAAGAGTTACATATGCCAGGCAAATGTACCAATGTTCATTTATTAAACAGCCTGTCTTGATATAATACATTTTAAAACTCCTCTCAAAGGTCAAAAAGGGTCAAATAATTATATTTTCATTATCCGTCCTTGCTCTCTTTCCCACCCTACCCTCCTCGACCCTTCATCTCTCTTCTGTGTTAGGGAGATCATTCCTAGCATATTGTTTTATATGTTGTGTGGTTCTATGCATTACAATTAACTAAAAGCTCAATGTGGAACCAGTAAAGTGGAGAGAGATGGTTTAGGCAGCAGCTTCTATCATTTCTCATCCAGGCTCTCATCACACTGAAACAGGCATACCTCAGAGATAATTCAAGTTCAGTCCCAGACCGCCTCGGTAAAATGAGTATTGCAATAAAGTCATAATCTTTTTGCTGGTGGAGAGGTCTTGCTTTTGATTTGTAAGAAAACAACACCCTGCAACATCTGTGAAATGCAACAAAGCTAAGTACATGGAAAAAGGTATGCCTGTAATGGAATTGTCTGTATCTTGTCTGTCCTCTGCCTGAGGTCGTGTGCTGTAGGATCGTGTGCTCACTGTTATATCCCGAGCACTTAGAAAAATGCCAGCCACAGTGGGCACTCAAATATATTGTTTAATTATTGAATAAGCTGTTGTTTGTGAGATCTTTTATTCAGACAGTCCGAACTGCTTAACTGTCTCTTTTTGACCGGCGTTCCAGATGGCCTGCTTGACCAGAACTTGGGAGAAAGGAGATGGTCTCAGCATGAGTTGCTGTCCCTACAAAGATGGGCCACATTGAGCTATCGCTTTCCCAGAGGTAATGGAAGTGTCTATTGGCAGCTGGAAATAAATCAAAGAAATGGCAGCATTTTTAAGCTGGGAGAAACCCTGAGTTTGTGTGGCTACAAGCAGCCAACAGTGTGGAGCTTCCCTTTTTGCTGGTTTGGTTGAAGTAGACCATCTCAGGTTTTACTGGATCCCACAGAGGCAGAAGCAGGGAGAGTCATTTGCCTTTTCCTAGGAACACAATGTTTACCACCTCACTCTTTGCATTGAGTAGTTTGTTCACATGAATTTCCAAAGCAAACTATTTTATCAGAAATGTTCTTAGGAAACAGTACCTGTTTCTGACCCCAGGGCACCTGAGCAAGTCAAAAGACAAAAGGGAAGTCAAGGAGGGATGTTTTCTCTGGGGCCAGCACCTGCACATCTGGCTGTCTCCGCAGTGGGAGTTTACAACTGCCTTTCAAGCATCAAGTATGAATAAGTCCCAGAGGGTCCCACTTAAATCAGTACTACTTGTTTCTTAACATTAACTTACTAGGAAGGATTTTACCCAAGTCTCTCTTAAAACTCACATTTCACATTTCAAAGTCAAATGATGTTAAGTGGCAAGTGTCAGGTTCCAGGTGCCACGGATGTCACAAAGGAACCAGTGAGAGCTACAGGCCCACTTACCTTGCAATAAATTCTCACTTCTTCTTTCTGTGAAACTTAATCCAAATTATGTGGCTTTGTAGTCACTGCACTCTTTGTGTCAAAGCAAAAATTGCATCCAACTTACCAGCAGGATGGCAGGTAAGAGACCCTATATGATTCTCCCAATAGAAACAAATAAAATATCAGATACAAATAGCAGAAATGCAAGAAATATTCAGATCTTCAAACCAAGTCAAAACAGCACTCTGACATATATTTACAGTCTGAATTTATACTGCCACTGTGATTCAAAACACTTAGGCTTCTATTTTTTAAAAATATGTTTTTATTGATTTTAGAGAAAGAGGGAGGCAGAGGGAGAGACAGAAACATCGATGAGAGGGAAACATCAGCATCGATTGGCTGCCTCCTGCAAGCCCCCTCCTGGGGATCGAGCCTGCAACCTGGGCATGTGCCCTGACCAGAAATGAACCGGTGACCTCTTGGTGCCTGGGGTCAATGCTCAACCACTGAGCTGCACTGGCTGGGCTGACATTTTTATTCAAAGTGGTGATATTGTCCCCTAGATGTTTGGCAGAAGAAAATAAAACTCAGACCTCAAAAATTCTCAAAAAGATCCAAGGAAAAGGAGTAACTCACAATTGGATATCACAACATACACAAGGAAACAAGGCACCATGAATAAGAGATAGAAACAACAGAGGGCAAAGATCCCAAAGAACTTCTGATGTTGGAATAATAAAATAATTATATATAATATGTTTAAAGAAATAAAAGTGAAAACTCCAATATAAGTACAGAACAAGAGACTCTAAAAAAAAGATTTTGAAAAGAACCAAATAGAATTTCTAAAAGTCAAAAACTGAATTGATAGCAGGTGAGTTACACCTAACCAAAGAACTTGAGAACTGGAAGATGCAAAGAAATTCAGAATATATCCCAGAGAGAGATAAAAATTTGAAATAGGAGTTAAAGACATGGAATGTAGCATGAGGTCTAACTATCATTCCAGAATGACATATTAGGGAATAAGTAGTATTTATCAAGATAATGGCTGGGGATTTCCCAGAAATGTTAAAAGACACAGATGTAGAGAAACCAAAAACAAAAAAAAAGAGCAAATTGAAAAAATAAAACCTAGTCACAACACCAAAAGACAAAAAGATTCCAACAGTGTCAGAGAGAACACACATTATCCACTACAGAATAACAATTAGACAGACAACTGACTTTATAACAGCAATAATGGGAACCAGAAGGTAGTGAAATAATGTCTTCAATAGGCTGAGATAGAACAACTATCAATCTATTAGTCTATACTTCAAGAACTAATAAGTAATAATTTAAATTAATAAATTTTCAGACAATGAAAACTGAGAGACTTTACTACCAAAAGAGCTCACTAAAGAAACTTTAAAAGGAAGGACTTGGTTGCAAAAGAAATGATGCACAAAGACATTGGTAATATGTGGGCAAAATACATTGATTATTTGTAATAACTAGTTACACTGATTGCAATGTAATAAAAAACAATGGTAATAATTGACCTAAAACATGATTATAGTAGTTTATAAATAGTGAGGGGGTAGTCATAATTAAAAACATTCTAATGTCTTTGCATTTTTTGGAAGGTAAAAATATTGAATAACTGGCTCTGGTTGCATAGTTCAGTTGGTTAGAGCATCATCCTGATATGCCAAGGTGTGGGTTCAATCCCCAGTGAGGGCACACACAAGAATCAACCAATGAATGCATAAATAAGTGGAACAACAAATTGATCTTTCTCTCTTCTCCTTCATCTCTAAGAAAAATCAATAAAAAATGTTGGATAACTGCAAACTCTGACTAGTATTCCCATTAAAATAATCCAAATAACCACTAAAATAAAAGACAGTGCATGCCCTAGCCAGTTTTGCTCAGTGGTTGAGCAGTGGCTCATGAACTGAGGGGTCGAGAATTCGATTTTGGTCAAGAGCACGTACCTCGGTTGCAGGCTCAATCCCTAGCCTCGGGTTGGGGAGCATGCAGGAGGCAACCAATCGATGTGTCTCTCTCACATCAGTTTTTCTCTCTCTCTCTGTCTCTCCCCTTCCCTTTCACTATCTCCAAAAAATCAAAGGAAATAATATCCTTGGATGAGGATTAACAACAACAACAAAAAGACAGTGCATATTAATTCCAAGTTAGGGCATGTGAAAAAAAATAAGAAGAGGAAAACTCAATGAATTTGAGAGACAGCAAAAATGAGGAAGAGATGCAGAAAAGGAAGCACATATAGAAAAGACATGATATTTCTTTCTACAGTCCTAATATTTCAATAACCACAATAAATGGAAATGTATTAAATTTTCCCATTTGAAAAAAAGCAAGTGTCAGACTGGATTAAAAAAAAAAAATCCAGCTGTTTAAAGCTGGTATTCCTAAAACACAAGAATACAGAAAGGTAAAAAAAAAAAAAATCAACAAAAACCAACCTGATAATCAATAATATAAATCATTCAGTGTTGTGTTTTCCCTGAACTTTCTAGTTTTGGAATTAGGCTAAAGAAAAGTGGCCTCCATAGTCACTGTAAATAAGCAGTTACTAGGCAACCACTGCATGCAAGCTATCTATGTGCTGTAGGAGTTCTGAAGGAAGAAAAAGAAACCAGCTCTAATCCTTATAAGCTCACAACTTGAATTAATTTTCTAGCCATAGATTTTTTTTTATTGGCATGGCTTTTAGATCTTGTATGTGAAATGTTCTTTTTTTTGGGACAAGTGCCCTAAAATCAAGATTTTGAAACCATGGGATCATCCTCTATTGTTTACTTCTATCATCCTGTTCACCAAAAGGGATAAAGAATCTAATACTCTGACAAAGCCCGTCTTAATTAACTTCGAATTGCTATAATTTGTTGCAAGGAATAGAACAAAACCCTAAATTCCTACGTATTTAAATGGACAATATAGCTTTCTAATGGACTAAATCATATATTCCCACATATCCAGTAACTCCGTTTTAGGATTTCTTTAGCAGTGTGTATTATGAAATGGAATGTGGCATGTTCAGTCTCTTCAACCCTCTGGAGTCACTGAAGTGTTGCTGCCCTCTCAAGAGCCAAGTAACAGGGCAGTTACTTCTGTTAATTGTCTTGCCACGAGGGAGGATGATTCACATTAGTTTTCCTGACACCTATAACTACAAAATTATAAAATGCAGAACAGAAAGGACCAGAGGGAGCTTCTAGTCTGACCCTCTCTAATGTAACAACTGCACAGTCTGAGACCCAGAGAGAGGAAGTGATTTTCCCAATGTGTCCCAGCTAGTTAATTACAAAAATGAACAAGAAGCCAGGCCTCTTAACTCCCTCAAACTTAGAGAGCTTCTTATTTCTTCTACCACTTTCCACTGATCATTCTGTTACAGCCTCAAATGCCTAGTAAGAGTACAAACTGTTGACTGGAAGGAGCCTCCTATTTCAGGACTCATCAGAATGATGGATTCTAACTTTCTTGGGCCATTAACTCCAAGATGCTACAGCAAAACAGATGGCAGTTTGTCCAGATCCACATCCCCGCTCAGAGACACACATGCATTGCTTCCTGGCACCATCATTCTATTCACAGGGAGCTCAAAGACTGAACCTCTGTAGATGTGGGCAACCTGCAGAGTGGTAGCCATTATGATACAAAATACTGATTTCCCAAAGGCAGCTTCACACATGTTGCCAGTGCTTTGTTTGCTACATTGTCCCCACCCCCAAAAATCATTTTAGTGAAATATTATTGTATATTTAGACGAGATGAAATCCTTTCTTAAAAGTATCTATTTCCACTCTCCTCTAATGAAACAAGGTTGAAGAAATGAAAAAGGACCTAAGATAAACAACTAAAGAGCCTAAAGGACGGAAGTGGTTTCTCCATAGGAGTCTAATGAGATGGGGATATTATCCTAAAGGACTGCCAAGTGGTGACTTAAGTGCAGAAAATATACATTAAGAGATAGTCTAAGGAGGGACAGACTCACTGAAAAGCAAGACGATAATCTTTAAAGTACCTTCAAATTGTGTGGTAGTTATAGTCACAGGGATGTAAAGTACAGCATAGGTAATGGAGTCAATAATAATGTAATAACTGCATGGTGCCAGGTGGGTACTAGATTTACTGGGATGAGCACTTAGTAAGTTATATGATGTCTAATCACTGGGATGTACACCTGAAACTACTTTAGTCTTGTATGTCAATTGTATTTGAAAATTTTAAAATTAAAGTAGCTTTAAATTTTGGGTTCTATAATATTATATTGCCACCAAAAATAAGAATAAACTATGTATTTGAAAAATTCTATAAGTATGTGATTAGCTTTGCAAGAAGCTGCCTATGTTTTTCAAAGTGGCTGTGCCATTTTGTAACTCCATTAGCAATGTATGAGAATTCCAGTTTTCCCGCAGCATTGTCAGCATTTTGTATTGTCAACTTGAAAAAATTAATCATTATAGTAATTATGTGATTTTGATATACTATCTAAGAATTCTTTGCCTAGCCCTGGTCAGTGTGGCTCAGTTAGTTGGAGCATCATCCCATACACTGAAAGATGGCGGGTTTGATTTCTGGTTGGAGCGTATATCTAGGTTATGGGTTTGATCCCAGGTTGGGGCACATACAGGAGGCAAGCAAGCCATGTTCCATTGACGTCTCTCTTTCACATAGATGTTTTTCTCCTTTCCCTTCCTCTTTCTCTAAAATCAACAGAAAGCATATCCTCAGGTGAGAATTTTTTTAAAACTAAGAAAGCATTGGGCAACAGTTGATATCAAACCAATAATCATTTCATTATTTCTTAACATTCTATGTGTAACATATACAACCAGGAACTGTTGGCAGGGAAAACTGTCAAAAAGTGATAGACTCACTGACTTTTTTCTAATGCATTCCCATTTATATAAAGAGATAAGGCATGAGAATTTAGTAGAAAACACCTTAAAAGCAGTACACATTTAATTAAGAAACACAAGATATAGGTCCTGGTTGGGTAGCTAAGTTGGTTAGAGCATCATCCCAACACACCAAGGCTGTGGGTTTGATCCCCAGTCAGGGCACATACAAGAATCAACCAATGAATGTATAAATAAGTGAAACAATAGACTGATGTTTCTCTTTCTCTCTCTCCTCCTTCTTCTCTCTCCAAAATCAATTTTAAAAAAGAAAAATAAACACAAGGTATAGACCAGTGAGGGAGATTTTCAAGTTCTAAAAGCCTGCACATCTACATTTTGAGATTCTGGCAAAAACTTACCTTTTACCCCTTGAAAATATATGCACATCGAGTCACTGTTATAAAACAGCGTATTTTATCTCTCAGAGAAGTTGCTATAGAAAATGTTGTGAATCGCTGCTACAAGAAGTGCTTTGGGACTTGTCTTCTGAGGATTCATGGGTGGATTTAAACTGAGTCTTAGAGAAACCATAGGATTTAGGTAGAGAGGATGAAGACCATTTGAGGTATGATAATTGGTAAAGAGGCAGGAAAATAACAATGAAATGTTCATTTTCCCCTAGAGCACAAGTTAATGCAGGGAGATAAGTCTGGAAGGATAAATTAGGGTTAAATTGTGGAATATAAACTCCACAAAAGCAAAGATTTTGCCTATGATGTTCACTTCTGTATGCCCAGCACCTAGAACAGTGCCTTGCATAATATAGGCCCTCATGTATGTTCAATTAATGAAAGCTTGTCTGTCAAATTAAAAAATTTGGACATTATCTCCAAGCATCTATTCTAGACAGTAGAGAAAAACTAAAGATAGCAATGGAGGCGTGAGCCCAGAGTTCCAAAAGAAATCAGGATGAAGCTAAAGATATGGGAAGTTAAGGTACAGAGAGAAGGCGAAAGTCAAGAACCAACCTCCTGGAAATGTTCAGAGAGAGGATGAGGCTAAAGATATAAAGAAGCATTGTTAGATAATAAATCAACAAACATAAAATATCATTTTACAATTTACGAACTCTCTCATATATGCATGAAAAAAGGTAAGATAGTGATTGCTTCTCCCAATTTACATGGACTTCAGAGGTGGGACACTAATAAAAATATTAATAACACAGAGGTGAGAAAAGAGCCAAGCAAATCACAGAAACTGAAAGTAATGTTAAGAATAAAGGGTGAATTAGTCTGGGTCCAATCAGAAAACAGAAAACACACTATAATTTGAACAGGGGAGGTTGTATACAAACAATTATTAAACTACAATAGGAGAGTCACTGAAAAAGATGCAGAGAGAACTCTACAGGATGCCCAGGGCTGTTGGAGAGTGCCCAAGGAAGGGAAAACTTAGAGGTGGGCCCACACCCCAAAGGTGGGGTTCAGACCTCATCAGAGAGAGAATGGTTGCCACCACCAAGATGCAGGGAAGTTTGCTGGGTTGCCTGAGCCAAAGCTGGTCTACAGTCACCAGGCAACAGGAGACAACCCTCCAGGGCACAGACAAGCCAAGGCTGGTGGGCAGGCGCTACTGAGTCCAGAGAGTAGCAGAGAGAGTCCAGGTGCTACTGCTGACATGAGGCCGGGAACACATGCCAGTGTCCATGTCTGGAGAGTCATGGTGAAGTGGTCAACGGGGCCTGGGCCAGGTTGGGAGGTCACCAAGGGACAGTATGCAGCTGGTGCAAAGTGGCACTGGATGCCCCTCTCCACATACAACACTGATGAGCCTTA
Organism: Myotis brandtii; assembly: GCF_000412655.1. Taxonomy (NCBI): domain Eukaryota; kingdom Metazoa; phylum Chordata; class Mammalia; order Chiroptera; family Vespertilionidae; genus Myotis; species Myotis brandtii. Next base: position 3,402,280 of record NW_005363772.1, read on the forward strand.
CAGCAGGGGCTGGCAAAAAGAAAACAGTGCACCACAATCAGAAGCCTTCCTCCTGCCGTCCCTCCTGTGCCCCCTTCAGGCACTGTGCTCCCCGTTATAAAGAAATGCTACGAAGACCAATCCATTACACAGAGTAGATACAGGAGCTGAAAAAGGAATAAATGGATAACATAGTAGGTTGGTTATTCACCATTTTCAAGAGTGCATGTGTATGACTGAGCTGTTCCCATAACAAGTCAGGAAAGCCAGATTAAGGTGGACTGGGGGTACTGGGAGAGGATTGAGGTAGAGTGGGGGAGAAGTGGAGTGGGGAGGTGGCACATTTCCATATGAAAATCCCAGAAAACAGAAAAGGAGTCTAGTAAGCCGAGCCTGGGTCTCCTACCCAGACCTGATCTTTCCCCATAGCAAGAGGCACGAAGTATTATGAATGACCAGGCCTAAGCCATTTGCTCACCCGTGACCAGAGAGAAGGATGACTGTGATTGGCAAGTACAGTAGCTCATTATGAGGAACAGGAGGGAGATTTTTCCAAAGATTGCTACAACCAAGAACAGGGATGCAGAGAAGGTAGACCCCTTGATATCTAATACAGGGACAGAGATAAAAACGTGAATAAGGCTGTCTCTGGGGAAGGCTTTTTGTTGTTGTTTTGTGTTTGTCTTCACTGTATTACATTAATTCATTCTTTTAAGAGTCCCATATTCATCTCTAGGTGGAGCTGGATGGAGATGACTAAAGGAAGCAACACAAGGCAGACAGTTAAAATCTATCAGTGGTCTCCCTCTCTTACTCAATTTATTGTTACTACAGAGCAGTAACAATGTTTTGAGATAGTAGGAATTATTATTCTAATTCTCCATTAGTTGATGTGAATAATATAAGAAAACAAAAGGATTCTAAACCTTACATATTGCTCTGAAAATAGATAAAAATCTATTTCCCCTTCACAAGAAGTACCAATGAGTTGAGCTCAAATGTTTTGTTTTTAAGCCATATTCGGTTCAGTAAAGTGATATTCAGTTACCTGAGTGGAACTAACTATACTGAGGCAATGGATACCAGTAAGAAATGCAGGGGAGCGGGCAACACTGGCACCCATTTGCCCCTGCACTGGATCAGAAGAGTTTCAGCAATTCCAAATCTGCTGGTGCTCACGTCTGTCTCCGTGAATATGCTGGCTGTGACTACTCTCTGTTCGTGTGAAGAGACCCGAGTTCTTCATGGCATGCCAGTCACAGCTGCTGTGATTGGAAAATTATTCTATTATCCAATTTCACCACATGCCTTCCAAGGGAAAACAAGTCTGTTTCAGGTAAACACCTAAGTATCTCTAACCTATCTGTTCAACATTGTATTCTTATAGATGTTAAAAATAAACAGGGCTTAAATTTCCCAAATTGCTTCCTGTAGATACAGGTGTCTCAGAGCAGTAACCAAAAAACTGAAAACATTTTTGAAGACTCATAAATAACAATCTACCATGAGGAATGCAGTCTGAGAAGAAAAACAATCCAATATATGAATTTAATAGAATATTGTCAGTCATATTAAGTTGTAGCTAGGTTTTGGCAAACATTTTTTAGTGAAACACTTAGCCAAGTATTTTAATGACTTTAATGATTACTTTGTGATTCCTACTCGAAGTTTATATTTTCCATAACACCTTTATAAGCCTGAAATAAAAGAATGTCTGTTTTTAGGGTTTAAAAAAACTGGTTTATTATTAAAACTAATAGAGCTCTTTAACTCTTGGTATCAATGCTCTGCCACAGGGATAGAGCAGACAAATTTAAAACCTCTTCCTGAAGGCAAGTTCAGACTTTATTTCATGTGTCATTGAACAGGTTACACTGGTTCATGATGTCAAACTGCCAAGACAGCAGGAATAGAATTCTCCTGTGAAGACTTTGCAAAGACTGCACTTAGAGGAAATGAGGGAAGCAACTGCCAAATCATAGTGCTAGTATCTGGGGATTTTTGTTTCCAGCAAACACAAACAGCCTCCATCATCTGTACTCTTCATATGCTGGCGAGGAATGAAGTGAGGGGAGCAAGCCTGATTCCTTCTCCAAGTGGATAAGTATCCTTATTAAAAAGTGCCAGGGCAGCTGTGTGTGAATCAAGGGCAGGATTTGAAGAGGTAAACACTGTATTAGAGAAAGAATGAGGAGCAGAAGACCAAATCAAAGGAGACAAGTAGAGACATTTCACAATGCTGCTAATCAACAGGATCTGAAAACAAAGTTCAGTATGGTAATTTCCTCAAACTGGAAAACAACCTCTCAAAATAAAAACTTGAGAACTAAGTTTTTATCTCTCATACCATTTTATTTTACCATACATGCACTACTTGAAAACAGCCCTTTCTGTTCTCTTTCAAAAGGCAGCATGTATGCCTATCCCTTATAAGCATAGAAGGCATCTGGATAGTATGGTAACAATAAGGGAGAGAAACTGGGAAATTGGGCAACCAGGGTGAGGAAATGAAAAATGAACTTTGTGTATTTTATAGTATGTTCTTCTTAGTAGCTTATGAATTTTATATTGTATACATGCACTATCTATTAAAATAAAAGGTAGTTCTACATATTTTAACAATTCACATTTTTAGTATTTTTTAATTTTCCTCAAATAATTTCCCATTATGGACATAATCATGTTGTTAACTATCCCTCTTAATCTAAAATTTTAAAGTTTTTCTCTAGTAAGTTACTTTTAACTTTCAAAAAAATTATGAAAATTATAGTAAGGTCAATAATAACTAAGTCCTACACTGTGATACAAAGTGATTTCACATATTGCATCTTTTTCCATTCTTTCGTTCATTTATTCACATATTCATTCAACAAGGATTTGGTGAATGCCTCCTGTTTTCCAGATTCCTGAGGTAGAAGTACGAGATAATATGAGTAAACTGCTGCCAAGGAACTCAGTCCAATAGCTCAGTAGGGTATACAGAAAGGTAAAAAATAAAAATTATAATATAGTAAAGTAAATGCAATAACAAAACCACATGTAAGACAGAGAGGCAAAAATCAGTACCTTAACTCAGTATGGGGGAGGATGTTGGCAAGATCTTTTTGGATGAGGTTGTGTCGCGATGGGTTTTTAAAGTTGAAGTTAGCCAGCCAGAAAAGGAGAAAGGGCATTATAGGATTTAAAAAGGACCTGTTTAATGGTCACAAAAACATTAAAGGGGCATGGTATGTTTGGGAAGCCACATGAAGTTTAGCCCTACTAAACACAGTGCAAGTTGGGGAACAGCAGATGAAGCTGGAGACAGACGTTAGCAGAGCCTAGATTTTGAAAAGCCTTATACACTCCATGGCAGCTACTGCATTTTAAAGTCTTGGGGATGCCCAGCCAGTGTGGCTCAATGGTTGAGCATCAACCTATGAACCAGGAGGTCATAGTTCTATTCTCAGTCAAGGCCGGGTTGTGGGCTCCCCATTGTGGGGAGCGCCAGGAGGCAGCAGATCAATGATTCTCTCTCTTCATTGATGTTTCTATCTCTTTCTCCCTCTCCTTTCCTCTTTGAAATCAATAAAAATAAATAAAGTCTTGGGGATGGAGGGAAGAAATGGAAGCCTTATGAATACATTAAATTTGAATACAGAATTTGCCCAACCAGCAATGTGGCTCAGTGGTTGAACATCAACCTATGAACCAGGAGGTCAAGGTTTGATTCCTGATCAGGGCACATGGCCAGGTTGCAGGCTTGATCCCCAGTATGGGCATGCAGGAGGCAGCCAATGAATGACTCTCTCATCATCGATGTTTCTATCTCTTTCTCGCCTCTCCCTTCCTTTCTGAAATCAATCAAAACACTTTTTTAAAAAGTAGAATTGATTTTACCCTAAAAATAAATCCCATTTTTCTTTTCTTGAAAGACCTAGAATTATTTGAATTATTTGCATACTTTTTTATATTTTATTTTTTGGTAGAGCATGCCTGCTCATTTCAACAGTAAACTTGGGTTATCCCACCCTCAGAGCTTTTCTGGATCTGTGTGTTATTACATGAGTTTCCATTCAGCAAACCATGCTCTTCTCCACACTGGCCTCATGACTCCAACTCTAAACTGAAGGCCGGCTGTGGGCTGTTACTTAAAGGAGCACTTTTAGTAACTGCAGGGACCACTAGGAGATCCGCTGTTGGGCTAGATCAGCAGTTCTCAACCTGTGGGTCGCGACCCCTTTGGCGGTCGAACGACCCTTTCACAGGGCTCACCTAAGACCATCCTGCATATCAGATATTTACATTACGATTCATAACAGTAGCAACATTACAGTTATGAAGTAGCAACGAAAATAATTTTATGGTTGGGTCACAACATGAGGAACTGTATTTAAACGGCCAGAAGGTTGAGAACCACTGGTCTAGATGCAAAAGATGTTAGAGAAGTATAACAAAGCAGAGCAAAGGGAGGGATGAAAGGACAGTAAGGAGGCAAGGAGAGAAAAGACAAAAGGTAAGATGAAGAGGACACGGGGAAGAAAACAGGAAGAAAAGGATAAGAAGGGTCACAGGGAAGGAAAAACAAAGAAACAGGAAAGGTGCAGTAGAATGAAAGATTTATTTGTGTGCCAGGTAACTTCCAAAGTGCCTCATATCAATTAATATTCAAAATATCTCTCTCTCAAGGTAAAATGTTCCTGCTTTCTATTTTAAGAAACTGAGGCTTAGATTAGCTAAATAACTCAAAACCATATAACTAATCTAAGTGACAAACTGGATTTAAACTTTCTAACTCCAAAACCCACAACTTTTCCACTGAAATCTCTACCTTCCAATTTGAAGTCAGAACACCTGGATTCGGATCAGATACTTCTGTGCCCTTGAGCATTTTACTTAGCCACTTTGGGTTTTTTAAATAAATTTTTTTGTTGATTTCAGAGAGGAAGGGAGAGGGAGAGAAAGAAACATCAATGATGAGAGAGAATCCTTGATTGGCTGTCTCCTGACACCCACCACTGGAGATTGAGCCCATAACCTGGGCATATGCCCTTGCCAAAAATCGAACCTGTGACCCTTCAGTTCACAGGCTGACGCTCTATCCACTGAGCCAAACCAGCTAGGGCAAGCCATTTTGAATTCATTTTTTGCAACTATATATTAGGGATTAGGATAATTGTCCTCCTTTTCCTCCTATTTATTGGAGGTGGCAGTGAGATAATGTACGTGACAATACTATATACATTATGAAGGACTACATAAAAATAAGGGATCACTAATACAGCAACAATCCATGCTGTGTTCTTCTTTTAAATCTTAAGTGTTAGAGCCCAAGGAAGCTCAAAGGAGTTTTCCACCATTGTAGCTGAAATTATTCTTAAATCAGCTGCTGAAGCTCTTAGTGGTCAAGAGTGTCTCTTTGTGCTGTACACTTTGGCAGACTATTTCCACTTGGATGCTTCTTTGGTGACTATGAGCCATTCAGAAGCAAGATAAGCAACTGTGGGATCTTCCAGTGTTGGCTGTACAATTCTACTAGCCTATGGAATATGAGGTTTCTACATTACTGTCAGAGCTAATTCAAGTTTTTCAACAGCATGCTTCCTCTAAGTTCCTTGCTCAAATTTTAGGATATCAGATTGAAGGTTGGAGATTACTTCAAAAATCTCAAAGACGACGACTTAGACAGTTAAGGGATATCCCAGTCACAACAATGAAGTCATTGAAATGACTTAGTCAACAAAACTAAGCAAGCTATTCTGTTTCATTACCCACCTTTGTGACTCACTGGATCTCTAAAGATGAGGCACCATCGATCCCCAGCTTATTTGCTACCTTAAGACAAATCACTCCTATTCCTGATCCTGACTTTACTCCAAACACACTAAGGTGCATGAAGATTACAAGGCCACTGCATACAGTAGTCTCACAGAATTCATTAAAGGAAATGTCCTTGACAACAACCTTGGATATTCTGTTTTCCCTGAGGTCATTCCTTCTTTGCTATTAACAGTTACTTCATTCACAGATTTTGACTTTCAGAGAACTTCTACAGTATCAATGTTACTAGAAAAATTGGACTCTACAGAGTGGGAAATAAATCCCTAATCCACAGAACAAAAATACAAAAGCATCCTGTTGTATCTGAGTTTGTCTCAGAATCAATTAGCCAAGCTTAGTATTCACAAAGCTCTCCTTGCCTATCCAAGTACTCTCATTTTCTTGGATTCTCAATCTCTGAGGAAGTAATAAAGAATATAGCCACACCCTCAGAAAGACTATCTTCAATGACAACATTTCTCAGCAAATGGAGTGGCTCTGTTTAAGTCTACCTGAGAAGATTTGCACAGTCATCTAAAAGTCTCTTGATACCTTCAGCATCAGCAAGGGAGACATTAGTAGCCTCCCATTTTCCCCTTGAGTTCACTCCTATGTTCACTGCAGCTTTATTTATAATAGCCAAAATTTGGAAGCAGCCCAAATGCCCATCAGTAGATGAGTGGATAAAAAAGCTGTGGTACATTTACACAATGAAATAATACTCAGCTTTTAATAAAGAAGGAAAGCTTACCTTGTGCATGGATGGATCTGCAGAGTATTATGCTAAGTGAAATAAGCCAGTCAGAGACAAGTGCCATATGATTTCACTTACATGTGGAATCTAATGAACAAAATAAACTACCAAACAAAATAGAAGCAGACTCACAGATACAGAGAACTGATATCTGTCAGTGGGAGGGGATAGAGGGACTGGGTGAAAAAGGGAAAGGGATTAAGCAAAAAAATTTAAAAATAAAATTCATGGTCACAGACAACAGTATGGTGATTACCAAAGAGAAAGGTAGGTGGGGGGAAGTAGAATAGGGTAAAGAGAATATAAATGGTGATAGAAGGAGATTTGACTTTGGGTGGTGAACACACAATATACAGATGATGTATTATAGAATTGTATACTTGAAACCTGTATTACATTACTAACCAATGTTAACCTAGAAATTCAAATTAAAAAAAAATAAACATGTTTTTTCATAGAAAATAATAAATCTATATTTAAACAAAGAGTTTTCTCCTCCTCTACTAAACACTCAAGAAAAAATGACAAGCCTAGAATTAGCATTCAACATTTAAATAACATGTTTCTCACAATATGTTATGAGCTTCCAGATGAAGCAGCACAAGAAGACAAGTCACCAAGCATTCACAGTATAACCATGACATTGCTGAGATGAGCAGACCAAGGTTCTATTTAAGTAGAAAACCAAATAACCTAGCGACTTTCCTTTCTACGAAGTCTGTAATCTCCTTTATGCTTCTCTTTCAATATGAAAAGTCAACTGACAGTAAATTTTTAGCAGAAAAAAAAGGTAACATTGTCCAATATGAGAAAATATAAATTTACACCAACTACCTGAAAATTTTGTTTTTAAATGGGCAACATAAAAATAATTTAAAATAAAAAACAACATTCTTTTTTTGAAAAGCACTATATGTTATAGACTAACCAGCAAAATTTTATACTAAATATTATAAATGTCTCCTAAATTCTGATAAATTTTAATTTCTAAAAGTTGTCAGTCATTAAATAAATATATTTTTCTAAAGGAATACTCCAATATTTTGCATTTCAGATATTTTTAATAGTTTTATTTGGCAAAGAGAAGCCTAAGAATTTTTTAAAAAACATTTCCAGAGGGAAAACCTTTTACCATAAAATAAATTTGTGTGATTTGGGAGGACAAATCTCAAATGTATTTTTTTGACATATGTGCCAATCTTACAATTAATACAAAAAAGATAAAGTTAGTTGAAATATCTTAAAAATGTAAAAACCAGTCCAGGCAACATAACTATACAATCTTGCTGTAAAAGTACTTATATCAAATTCTGCCCAAAATATTTATGCAATATAGTAAATTTAGTTCCTCAAGTCACTCTTCACTGCCGGCTGGCTTTTCCATTTTCTGTTGTCTCCATTCTGAAAAACAGAAGGCGAAAAATGAATAGGTAAAATGAAACATTAACCATCCATATATTTTTTCTCCTTATATACCTTTCATATGAAATTAAACTCATATATTCATCAAGCAGAATATCAGCACCTTAGAAAAGAACGAAGGTTAGGGTTCCTCTAGTTCAGTGGTTCTCAACCTTCCTAATGCTGCAACCCTTTAATACAGTTCCTCATGTTGTGGTGACCCCCAACCATAAAATTATTTTTGTTGCTACTTTGTAACTGTAATTTTGCTACTGTTATGAATCGTAATGTAAATATCTGATATGCAGGATGTATTTTCACTGTTACAAATTGAACATAATTAAAGCACGGTGATTAATTACAAAAACAATATGTAATTATATATTCAATATGTGTTTTCCAATGGTCTTAGGCGACCCCTGTGAAAGGGTCGTTCGACCCCCAAAGAGGTCATGACCCACAGGTTGAGAACCGCTGCTCTAGTTGGTCTCACTTCCTCATTTTGCAGAATAGTGAAAATTGAGGCCCAGAGAGATTAAGTGACCTTCCCAGTTTCCTTTCAAAGACCACTTTTTCAACTATACTTCTGCAAGCAAAACTAAGGAAAAAAACTTCTGATATTTAGTAAAAGATGTATTTCTTTTTTCACTAGAGGTTCCTTTGCCACACATTATCGAAAGTTCTTCTAAAAAGGAGATTAAAATGATCAAACCTGAGATTTATTCAATTGAAACAAATTCCCTAATATTGTACTACTTAATCAAAAACTATTTTCCTCCATTATTTTATAGTCAGTATTACATATTAAGTTTTCTCTATGATTTTTCCCTTTTTGATGTTTATTGAGCAATGAAAAAAATGCTCTAAGTAAAAACTTTTAGAGTTACAATCAATATACTAGTAATCATGCCTTTTACAAGTACTAAGAATCAAAGATGTTAATTTTTTCTCTTTATAGTTAATATATATTGGTTCATAATATTATAACAAAAATTGCTGAATATAACAAACAAGCAATATTCATTATATTTTAACTTATTATAAGGCAATTAACAATAAATAATACAAACCCATTTTCTTCTTTAAGATGTTGATATAATTCAGCTCTGTTATTAACAGAGTTCAAACGTCCAGCAAACTCCTGATGTTTTCTGGAATTGGCAGTATTGATCCTATTACTCCACAAGGTTAATAAAGACACTGGTCCTGATGTTATATTGGAAAGAAGAGGAAAAGGTAGGATAGTTCATTACTTTGAAATTTATAAATTTAAACAATTTACCTTTAAATCTATTGTTTTATACAATTAAAGCAATATCATCTTCACCTTATTCAAAAATGTATGTGTTTAGGGGGTCCCAAGACCACCTACTAGTTTGGTGATTTCCTGGACGGTCTCAAATGACTAAACATAAAGTTAAAGCAACAGCGAAGAATCATTAGAGCAACATAGTAAGGATACGTAGCAGATCAGGAAGGCAAAAGTGAGAGGACTCTATTTGTAGGCTTTCTCTGTGCTCTCTCCCTCCAATGAGGGTTCACACAAAGTGCCTACTCCCACCAGCAGCAAAAATACAGCCACGTGTGTACAATACTATTGACAGAAAAGCCCATTTAGGACTTAGAGTCGAAGGTTTTTATTGGCTGCTGAGCACAGCATCGGTGACAGGAGCCTCTCCTGTCTCCGCAGCAGCGCTAAGGATGTCCGACTGTGGGTTTAGGCCCGCTCCCCACAGTTGGACATCCCCAAGGGCTCCCGGACTGTGAGAGGGCACAGGCCAGGCTGAGGGACCCCCACAAGTGCACGAGTTTTGTGCACCGGGCCTCTAGTAAATAAATAAAAGCCAAATTCCCAGATGCCAGCCAAGGGCCAAATCTGCAAGCAGGCTCTTCTAATGTTAATAGCCTCTGGCTTGCTATGTTAACTCTTTTCTGCACAATATGAAAAGGCAACAGGACTAGAATAGCTAAAAATATTGAAAAGTAGAAAAAAGTTAGTAAGACTCACCACCTGATTTTAAGACTTGTAGTGAGGATAGTATTGTAGTGCAAAGGACAGACACAAAGATCAATGGAACATAAAAGAAAACCCAGAAATAGATTCCCACATATAAAATCAACTGATTTCAGATAAAAGTACAAAGGCAATGCAATGAAGAGGGGATAGGCTTTTCAACAAATGCTGCTGGAGCAATTAGGATGTTAGTGTAAAAATATGAACACTGACACATACTTTGCAACTTATTTTTTAAGAAACTCAAAATGGAGTTGAGAGTATTATTTTTATTTTTTTAAATATATTTTTATTGATTTCTGAGAGGAAGGGACCCCCCGGGGGATGTTGGAGAGCCAGTTTCAGCCCGATCCCGCAGGCCAGTCCCCTCGGGAGGGCACCAGATGCAGGGCTCATGGTTGGCGGGTGCTGCTGCCACAGCACAAGCCTCTCCCAATCGGGACTGATTGGGCGTGAGCCTGCAGCAGGAACAGTGGGGCTGGGATGAGCAGGAGTGGCAGGGAGGAGCTGCAGGCAGTGTTAGACTGCGGGTTTCAGCCTGATCCCTGCAGGCCACCCAGAGGGACCCCACCTGTGCATGAATTCATGCACCAGGCTTCTAGTAATATAATAATTAATAAATAATAATACAAGAATAAATTGTTTTGTGTACTCACAGCTGTAAACCTACTTTCGCTCCTGTACCTTAGCAAGAGGAAAGAGTGGGCATTTGTGGTAGTAATTATTCTTGGGCTACATAAATTTCACCCAATGGACAAATAATCATTTAATCATTTTTCTTACTAATATGTGTTTTGGTTGTTTGCAACTTTTTGCCACTATAAATAATTTTGAGTTCTATTTTCCAAGCAATGTTGAAGCATTGTTTAGATTAAACCTATTCTCATCCTAATCAATAGTGGCATATTTTGGCATATGAGGAGTAGAATAATTTATCAATACATTTATTCATTTCCAGGCATCCTGGCAAATGCCTGAGAGGAAAATATAAGATCACCCTTATCTCTGATTTCAAAGAAATCAGTGAATTGGAGAATATTAGCATGTAGAACAATATGCACACTACAGCAGAAGTATATAAAAAACAAGCAAGCCTACCTTCTCCCTAAAATGAGCTGCCAATAATTGTAATCTGGCCAGCCCTGAGGTCTTATCACCTTTGGTGGGGCATAATGGCAAGAAATCAGTCCTTTGTCATACCATTTCCCATTTATCCTAAAAAGACTAAACCCAGTTTCCTTCAAGATAACTAAGGCCTACAATGATTTCAGAAGCTCCCAAACCCAAGTCATATCTTTGATGCTTAGAATTCCTTGAAGAAGAAATTAAGTATAAAGAGAGAAAAGGCTTTATAATAAAAATATTATTTATAATAGTTTTACTGATAATTATTCACACCACATTTTATCAATATACTAGAGGCCCGGTGCATGAAATTCGTGCACTCGCGAGGGGTGGGGAGTGGCGAGAAGGTCCCTCAGCCCAGCCTGCACCCCCTCGCAGTCCAGGAGCCCTCGGGGATGTCCCACTGATGGCTTAGGCCCACTCCCTGCAGCTGGCAGTCGGACATCCTTAGTGCTGCTGTGGAGGCGGGAGAGGCTCCTGCCACCGCCACAATGCTCGCCAGCCAAGAGCCTGGCTTTTGGCTGAGCAGTGCTCTCCCTGTGGGAGCGCACTGACCACCAGGGGGCATCTCCTGCATTGAGTGTCTGCCCCCGGTGGTCAGTGCGTGTCATAGCGACCAGTCATTCTGCCGTTTGGTCGATTTGCACATTAGCCTTTTATCATATAGGACTAGAGGCCTGGTGCACAAAATTCGTGTATTGGTAGGGTCCCTATGCCTGGCCGGTGATGAGGACCAATCAGGGCCTTCTGGCTGCAGGCTGGGGCCTCCCTTCCCCAGCTGCCGGCTGCCAGCCGGGGCCTTCCTTCATTCCATACCGCCCCCTGGTGGTCAGCACATGTCATAGCGAGCAATCGGTCTCCCAGTCGAACTCCCGTGGGGGCAATTTGCATATTAGGCTTTTATATAGATAGATGGGTGATATTAGATTTTTCCCTAAATTCAGTAAGGGCTTAAGAAAAAGAGTTTGTCTTAAATAACCTAGCACTTCGTATAGTGTCAGGAACATAAACAGATTCAAGTTTAGATAATTAAAGTTTCTTAAAACACAAACTTTTGAGTATAAGTACTTATTTTCCAAAGGCTTCATTAATGAAGGTGTGGCACTGCTTTTTTTTTTTTTAATACTGACAAATATATCTGCTGCCTATCTTCAAGGCTGTAAACAAAGAATCCCCTAAACAACAGGAACAGTTAGTAGCTCTTCCTGATATACACAACAATCTATCTATATATATAAAAGACTAAGTGACCAAACGACCGAATGACTGGTCAACTGGTTGCTATTATGTGCACTGACCACCAGGGGGCAGACACTCAATGCAGAAGCTGCCCCCTGGTGGTCAGTGTGCTCCCACAGCGGGACCGCCACTCAGATGACCGATGGGCGCCAGATGCAGGGCTCATGGATGGCTGCTGCAGCCCGGAGACCACAGCAGAGCGGCACCAAGCCTACCAAGCAGTGGTGGCAGCAGAGAGCGGGACCAGGATGAGCAGGAGTGGCAGGTGGTATTGGACTGCCAGTTTCGGCCCAATTCCCACAGGCTATGCCGAGGGACCCCACAGGTGCACGAGGGCCTCTAGTATTAAATAACACTGCACAAAACAAAACTAAGCTTTTTACAAACATAGCTATCACAGTTCTACCTTACCTTTTGATTTTTCTACTGGTGGAGTTTCATCCATCTCAACAAGGGGCTTTTTGTTTGGAGGTTCTGGGGAATCAGGTGAATCTTTTATAATTTCAGCTTCAGCCAATTCTTCTTTTCCACGTTCTAAGATGCTTTTTAATCTTTTAGAGGGACAAATAATAAAATTTAAAGTTTAAATATTTAGAAATTGAAATGGTTCAATAATTAAACTAGACTGTCTTAATAAAAGATAGCTGCTCTTACAAAGTAAACCTAGACACTAATCAGAAGCTAAATGCCAATCTAAAATCAGCTAAGAGAACTTAATGAATTAAACACAAGTATCCCCTTTTCTTCATCATAATAGTGTAATAATTCAGTAATGTAGTTTGCTGCAAAATATGAAAAAAATGGAGAAAAATTTAAGAAGCTAACATCAAAAAGAAAAGTGATATTTGGAAGAAATATCACAATTTAATATTTAAAGATATAGGCCAAATAATACTTCAAATTATAAAGAGTAAGTAATTTACTATTATTTGTTCCCTAGTTTATGTACTGTGGACATGTATTTACATTCCACAAGTTAGAAACTTAATTCCAAGCTTATTTTGAATTTTCCAAGGGAACAAAAACACTTTCAAAATATATAGACTTCTACTTGAATAATAGGGGGGTCTGAATGAGAATACTTTCCCCCCACTCTTCTTTTTCTACCCTCCTCTTCTTAAAGCGAGCCAATTCCGTTTCAGAAGCTTGGTGGCTCTAAGGAAGAAGTGAACTTCTAAGGTCAAGAGAATAAAAATGTTCTACATTCTACTTATTTTTGGATGAAATAATATAATTTCTAGAATTAGCTTCAAAATATTCCATGTGGAGTTGGACAGTGGTGGTGGTGAGGAGAGTGGATGTGAAATGTGCCATTAACTGATAATTGTTCAAAGTAGATGATGGGTAAATGTGTATTCACAGTAGAATAAATCTTTGAATTTTTTCATAATAAGTTCTGATTTGTTTTAAGGGACATACCACATTGCCATTTTAATATTTACCTGGTTCTTTGCCTGATTTCTGGCAAGAAGTTAGAAGACAAAGCCAGTTAATATGTTACGATACTTTTATTTATAGATCACAAACTAAGGAAAAAGATGTACTATTGAGAAAGGTTTTCAGAATTAGGACTATGCTCTTTCACTGTGCTATCAAGGGCATCTTTGCCTATTTTTATAACAGCATCATCCATATTTTGTCATCATCACTAACTTACTTGCCTATCTCTAGCGCAACACTGTATGTACTTCCAAGGCAGTAATCTTATGCTAAATGCCTGGCATATCACAAGTATTCAATAATATTTACTGACAAAGAAATAAAACTATGTCTTTGATATTCATAAAACATAAATACTGACACCAAAATGTCCTAAATTATAATTTTCACAAGTTAATTAGGATAAAAATTAAACACTATCTTTGCCCCTAATCGTAAATAAAATCATTAAGTCTAAGATCTTTTCGATTTTAAGAATGACAAAATCTTAGTTATAAATGAAATAAATACATATTAAATGAACTTCTATTAAATGAGGGTTGATCTATATGCAGAATGTGATATGCCAAAAGGCACCATGGTGCTATATTAATATCAAAAATCACCTCTCTAAATCTTGCCAAGTCTTCTCCTGTTCATAATCTTTTACTGCTTTCTCTGACTTGTCCTCTTTGTCCTCCCTCTTTCTTCCTCGTTTCTTTCGTTCTTCTTCTTCTGGGGGTTTGCTCCTACAGGCCATCAGACATTCCAAGACCCTTTGATGTTTCTCCGAGTTATTGATATGGGCTCTCACAAGGGTTTCTAATTCATTCCACATGATACGGTATTGTTCATCTCTGAAGTAAAGATTTAAAATAACAATCTTAGAAATACTCTTTAAATAATATTAAAATGTCACTTTCTACTGGTAAAGTAAAAGGAAATCATTAAACATGGACTTATTTTCTCTTCGTAAACATAAGGGTACAATTTTCAGTTATAATGTATCCAATTCTGCTATTCTATAGCATTTCACCTCAATTATATGTATATATACACATCCATAAACATAATTTACATATGGAATAACTTAAAATATACTATGTATCAAGTCAATATGATATATAAAGAAAAAAATTACCTTTTAGGGCCTTTTCCTCTTGTACCCACTGTGGAAATAGGTAGAGGATCATTTTTTCTTTCCATATCAACTAAGTTGTATATTGTTTTTTGACAGTTTAACACATCTTCTTCTGTCAAAGATTCTTTCACAATAACACTGGCTAATGGAACTACCTGTCACATTTAAAAAAAACAAACCAAGAAAATCTGTCTTGAAAAACAAATATCAAAGCATGTAGGCAGAACTTCAATTGATTTTAAACATCACTGTGGCGAGATCATATATAACTTTCACTTCAATTTTCTGTTACTATTTAACTGTAGTAAACTCAGATATTTTATTCTTTGCTTCAGAAATGGTCTCTGAAAAGAATATATAAATAATCTAGAAGAGCAGTTGAAACTATTTAACACTTACCGCTTGCATGTTAAAAATGGTGGTTTGAGAAATAATCATAGGCCAGTAACGGGTGTGTTTTTCTAACTGATCTTTTGCTCGTTCCAAAGGGATCTCAAGACTTCCATCGATTTTATATCTGGGGTCTAGAAAAGGAGTTAATCTGTTTTCCCTCATAAATTCACCAAAATCCTAATGATAACCAAATAAGATAAAATTAGAAACTATTTTCTAATGTTTCAGTATGGATTACATGTAACAGTCTGTTTCCCTGATGTCTTCTGTCCTGTGATATGCAACAAAGCATTTTCTCCTACAGCTCCCCCTACCACCCACTTTTCTTCACTTCTATAATTTAACTCTTTTGTATCATAAACAGAAAAAAGAATTAGTGAATCACTCTTTGAATGATGGAATTATAAGTAATTTATAGTCTTTCTTTTAAATATATCTATATCTCTAAATTTTCTACAATAAATATTTATTAGTTTCCTCCTTATTAACAAAATTTAAATAATAAAGAAAAGCCTAATCAAAAACAATTACTTACAGTATATAACACTTTGGCTTACAAAGTATGCACTCATACACATCAATCACATTTAATTTTCACAACCACCTCAAAAAAAAGACAGCAATATGCCGAAACCGGTTTGGCTCGGTGGATAGAGTGTCGGCCTGTGGACTGAGGGGTCCTGGGTTCGATTCCGGTCAGGGGCATGTACCTGGGTTGCGGGCACATCCCCAGTGGGAGATGTGCAGGAGGCGGCTGATCAATGTTTCTCTCTCATCGATGTTTCTAACTCTTTATCTCTCTCCCTTCCTCTCTGTAAAAAATCAATAAAATATATTTTAAAAAAAGATAGCAATAAAATACCGAATATAAATTAGGAGAGGAGGAGTGAAAAATTAAAATCAGAACAATGGAATTTCTACCAAAAATAGAAACAAATTTTTTTGTAGGCATCCTTAAATAACACAAAAATTTAGTGTTATTTCAAATTAGCAGCAATCTAATTGAAATGTTTTGTTTGCCATTTAAGTTACTAGAAATAAAGTTCCACTTAAAATATTAGCTCAAGTCAATTTCTATTCTTTTCTATAATTCCAGTATGTCAATGTTATTCAGATACTTCTAAGTATACACTGAATACATAAGGAAGACTACAGATTGATAAACCGCTCTTTCAAGCAAGTACTGCTAATTAAAATAAATAATCAACTTCTCAAACTCCTTTTCGTCACAGATCTTAGCATATAATAGGCATTCAATAACTACTTGCTGAATGAGAATACACTCAAATCATAAAATTTATAGATATTAGAGTCTTACTGTGATCCGGTAGTCTGTAACTCTTCCTCCACATCCTTCACTAATTGAAGGCGGATCTTCTAGAATGGATCGAGAACTACTCAGGACGTGCAAAAATATCTCTCCTCCATGGCTACTAAGCATATGACTGATGACTTTGGAACCTGACTTTCGTGGTTGTTCCAATAAAACAGAACGACCTGTCAAAAGTAATGAAATTCAAACGGGCTCTTATTTTTTCCCCTAAGGTTTATGTCTAGATTTTTTCATTTTGTTTATTAACCCTCATATTTTAACCAGCACTGCTAATTTAGTTTTTCTGTGTTTCAAGTTCAAAAAGTCTGAATTCTAGCCTCAGCTTTCTCTTGGTCACTCCAAGCTTACATAGTTATACAGGTGGTTTTCCAACATAAATATAGTGGTCTCTAATATAATGTTTGGTTATATTCTTCATTCAATTACAAGTTCATATGAAATTTTTCTCTTGGACATCAAGAAGAAAAGTGAGACAAGTGTTGGATAACCCTCAAGTTGTCAAAGCTATAAAACATTTGGAGGAGAAAATAAAGTCTAAATTCACTTCCACAATACCTACTTATCAGCATTATTATTGTAACTACTTTCTATTTCACATGACCAAATGTTATTTAATCTGGACTTTACATAGTCTGATAATCAAATTGTGCTTAATATAACTATGAAAATAATCTTATGATAAAGGCTGGCCAACTCATCTTATCAGTGATTCAAAAACTGAGTTGATCATAAGACTCTATTAAGAGGAGCTATTAGAGTTTAGATTTAGTAAATGAAATCCAATAATTTGGTTTTCTAAAGAATTTTTTCAGGCCCTGGCTGGGTAGCTTTAGTTAGAGTGTTGCTCTGATATGCCAAGGTTGCAGGTTTGATCCCCGGTCAGGAAACATACAACAATCAACCAATGAATGCATAAGTGAGTGGAACAACAAATTGATGTCTCTCTCTTTCTCTCTCCCTCTCTCTTTCTCTCCATTCCTCTCTCTAAAATCAATAAATAAAAATTTTAAAAATAAATTTTTTTCACACAAGGAAACCAGGGATTTAAGGCCATGTGTGTAAGAATAACATAGTATAATATTTAAAATGTTTATGGTAAAGGTATAGTGTTCAAAGAAAAATAAGTCCATATACACTGTATAATTTAAAATTCAATAGGCCAACATAATGGTCTGTACTATATACTATCTGAAAAACAAAACATGCAGACTTTAATGGTAAAATTTTAAATTAAAAATACCAAAAGAATATATAAATAAAACTTACTTGGATACAATAGCCTGAAAGACATAAAGTCATCTTAATTTTAAACATTAGTAAACTAGTTAAGGGTATTTATAATTATATAACTTTAAAGCAGTTCTGGGAAATAAAATGGTTAAACTATGTTGAAAAAAATGGCTTTTCCAGAGTTCATGACTTCCCTTGTAATAATCTCAGTCAAAACAATTAAATGATGAAAGTTACCATTTAGAAGAAAATTAGTAAGGCAGGAAGAAGGTCTACTATTTACATCTACAGGTGAAATTCGATAAGCGCCAGTGCAATAGTGTAATTCTGAAATAGAAGAAAATACTGATTTCAAAGAATATAAACGAATATTTCCACAAAAGAGAAAAAAACACATACTTGTTTCTTAAAGCCATATAACAATGAAAAACAAAAACTCCAAAAAAAGCAAATTAATGAGCCCTTTGTAACACTTTAAGAAACTTTTAAAATACCTACCGATGTTATTTGTCCTGGGTGTGCACCATTTTAATGTTATTGTTTCTTTAAACGAGCCTTCTCTACTGCTACCACCTAAGTGGGTATCACCTTTAAAAATGAGTCAGAGAAACAGTAACATTACATTAAGACCATAAACTTCAAATTGTTTACCCAAGATTTCTGAAAGAGTTTAAATTTTATAAAATACCTCTGGGAGAACATTTTTTTATGAAGTCTCCTAGAAAAATACCAAATAGAGTTTGGATATTACCTATGATTAAAGTAAGTATTTGATTTCCCGCTAAATTTCTCATTAATTTAATCATCCCAATCACTGCACTGAAAGGCAATAGCAAAACTTTTTGAATTTTTTTTTTTTTTTAATGTGGAACGCTTCACGAATTTGCATGTCATCCTTGCGCTGGGGCCATGCTAATCTTCTCTGTATCGTTCCAATTTTAGTATATGTGATGCCGAAGCGAGCACACTTTTTGAAATTTTAAGACTGCAATTGCTCCCTTCTGTCACCATCTAAATATATAAAAGCCAAACGACCGGAACGTTGGAAGGACCAGAACAACCGGTAGCTATGATGTACACTGCGGCGGCCAACCAGCCTGATTGGAGCCCTGATCAGCCCTCCCAACCACCCGTGGCCCCTCCCCGGCCGGTCCCACCCCCAACCCCCAATCGGGGGCATGGCTGGCCAACCTCCTGCGTCCCCGCCCCGCTGCTGGTCTGGCCCGATCGGCCCCCATCAGGGCAGGCCGGCCGAACCACACCCATACATGAATTGGTGCACCAGTCCTCTAGTCCTATATAATAAAAGGCTAATATGCAAATCGACTGAAGGCAAAACGACCAGTTGCTATGATGCACACTGACTACTAGCGGGCAGACGCTCAACGCAGGAGCTGCCCTCTGCTGGTCAGTGCACTCCCACAGGGGGAGCGCCGCTCAACCAGAAGCCGGGCTCATGGCTGGTGAGCGCAGCAGCGGTGGCAGGAGCCTCTCCCGCCTCTGCGGCAGTGCTAAGGATGTCCTACTGACAGTTTAGGCCTGCTCCCCAAGGAGAGGGCCTAAGCTGGCAGTAGGACATCCCCCGAGGGCTCCTGGACTGCGAGAGGACACAGGCCGGACTGAGGGATGCCCCCCAGAGTGCACAAATTTCATGCACTAGGCCTCTAGTTAAATAATAAAATAAGTACTTAAAAAAAGCTTCAGGAATCTAAAATGCACTAGTTATACTGAATCCTAATGAATTTATGAGCAGAAACATAAAATTAGGGACCTAGAAAGTTACGAATGTATAATACTTAACAGTAAGCATTTTTTGCCTAAATGCAGTCTACAGTAAACAGATATTAATAAAACTAGAGGCCCAATGCACAAAATTCATGCAAGAGTAGGCCTTCCTTCCCCCGGCTGACAGCAACGGCTTCCCTCTGGCACCCGGGACCCGGGCTTCCTTCCCATCCCCGACTTCATCGGGAAGGTCATTTGGTCTAATTAGCATATTACACTTTTATTATTATAGATGATAATGAATAAATGCAAACTATAAAATTGACAAAGCTCTAAAGGAGATATATTGAGCGCTATGAGGGACTTTCCAGAGAGATTTGACCTATGTTGAGACAACAGGGAAGGCTGCTTCGAGAAGTAAAAGTAACTTGAGTTCTAAAAGGGTGAAGTGAAAATAACTAAAGAAATGAAGGAGAGTATTCACGCAAGGAAAACAGCAGATGCCAAAATATTGTGGCAGGTGAGAGCATGAAGAGTTTCAGGGCCTTTTAAGACATTTAAAATTGTTTTTATTTTAAGGGCAACAGAAAAGCATTAGAGGGTTTTAAGGTAAGGGGAGTATGTCCTGATTCACATCGTGAAAGATATTCTAGTTAGCAGGTCGAGTAGCTAGACACACCATTAAGGAGGCTATTATAGGTACTAGGTAAGAAAATATTAGGCTGGACTATTAATAGGGAGATGTAATAGTAATGGATATGCAGATGTAAATGTATGAGAGATACTTTGGTAGATAAAATCAAGTAAATGTGATCATATGCAAATATAAAGAGCCATCTGAAGACAAAACAGCCATCTACAAGCCAATGAGAGAGGCTCCAGAAGAAATCAACTGCATAGTCAACCTGATCTTGCATTTCTAGCCTCCAGAACAGAAAATACATTTTCTGTTGTTTAAGCCAAAAGAAAAAAGAGAATATGGTGATAGATTAGATATGAAGAATGACAGAGAGATGTCTTAAAGCTGACTCTGAGGTTTCTGCCTTATATAACTGAATAGGCAATAGGGTCATTCACTGAAAGAGGGCAAAGTTCGTAGGTTGTTTTGAGTATATTGAGTAATAGGTGCCTAAGAGACATCTTTTAATACACCTAACTTACTGAACATCATAGCTTAGCCTAGCCTACCTTAAATGTGCTCAGAACGCAATATCCAAAAAATGCTGGCAACACAGCACACTGTACAGTATCGGTTGTTTAACCTCGAGATCAAGAGGCGGACTGGGAGCTACAATTTGCTGCTGCTGCTCAGCATCACGAGAGTGTCATACTACACATCTTGAGCCCGGGAGAAGGTCAAAATTCAAAGTGAATGAGTATCACTTTCTCACCATCATAAAGTTGAAAAATATAAAAATCGTAAGTCAAACCATTGTAAGTTGTGGACCCTCTGTATAGACCTGAAGCTTAGAGAAGATATCTGGGCTAACGTATAGGCCTACTCATCAAAATCCAGCTCTAATATCACCTCCTCTGTAAAGCTTGCCTGACTCAGAGATATAATTACATGCAAACCCTGTGTTCCCACACATCTCTGTCCCTATTGCTACTATAGCATTTTGCATATGGTGTCCATGTCAATCAACAACTATTTTAGAGGAAAAGGTTGTGTTACAAAGAATATTTTTACTATTTTTCTAAGTTTTAAAAATAAACATATTAAAAACTGATATTATCTCACAGATTCTTAGTAATTTCCATATATTATATTTTCAAAAACAAGTTATTTACATTCCTTTGTTAAACATGAATACATTTATTTACCTTAATAGTTTTTCTCCTGTTAGAAATTTTTGTTTAGAAATGGGTGGAATATTACAGTTCATCTAATCTAGCTTTATTTATTTACTTATTTATTTTCTTGATAATCCTCACCCATGGATTTTTTTTATTGACTTTTAGAGAGAGTGGAAGGGAGGAGGAGAGGGAGAGGGAGAGGGAGGGGGAGAGAGGGAAAGGGAGGGAAGGAAAAAGGGGGGAGGAGAGAGAGAGAGAGAGAGAGAGAGAGAGAGAGAAAGAAAAACTTTGATGTGAGAGAGACACATCAACTGGTTGCCACCAGCACACACTCCAACCAGGACCAGGGATTGAGCCTGCAACTGAGGTATGCCCTTGACTGGAATTGAACCTGGAACCCTTCAGGCTGCAGGCCAACGCTCTATTCACTAAGCTAAACTGGCTAGGGCTAACATCTATAATAATAAAAGCGTGATATGCTAATTAGACCAGACAGTCGAACAACCTTCCGGGCGTCCTTCCAGACGAAGCCCCTGCAGCAGGGGCTGAGGCAAAGGTGGCTAGGGGTGATCAGGCAGGCAGGCGAGTGGTTAGAGGTGATCAGGCAGGCATGCAGAGTGGTTAGGGGCAATCCGGCAGGCAGGTGAGTGGTTAGGGACGATCGGCAGGCAGGCGAGTGGTTAGGGGCGATCAGGCAGGCAGGCGAGTGGTTAGGAGCCAGTGGTCCCGGATTGTGAGAGGGATGTCCGACAGGATCAGGCCTAAACCAGCAGTTGGACATCCCACGAGGGGTCCTGGATTACGAGAGAGTGCAGACCAGGCTGAGGGACACCAACCCCAGCGTGCACGAATTTCGTGCACTGGGCCTCTAGTCTTTAATATATAAGTACATAAACTGAAGTGTAGAAACACATAGGATTTGCTAGCTGGTGGCAAAGCTTTGGCTAAAACTGTTATCTCCTAGCTCCAGAGTCCTAAACCATGCTGATACGGCTGCGGAAATCTGTTTTGGGAGAAAAAAACCTACTGAGTCACATACTTTTTAGAGGAAAAAAATATCACTAAATTTCAAAACAACTGATTTATATCCGGGCTTATAAGTTGTAAGTCAATCACCCTTTCAAGTTGGCTCCTATTCTTTTCCCTTTCCCAAGGCGGTTTGCCTAGAAAAGAAAAACTATGACATGACTTCAATGGCTCTCTATCACAATAGCTTAGTCTTAGTTCCATGACCATTAATAGGTGACATTGTCAAATAAGTTTGGAAAGGAATGAACTAAAGTCAATCAGGTTTGTTTACTGAAGAGCACCTCAAAGTTGTTTGTAAGCTTCCATATGTTAGATCTCACAAATTAAGACTTTCCAGTGTCTCTTACTCACCACTTTTCAAGAAATCTACATGTGCATCTTTGTGATGAAGTAACTCCACATCATAATTGGCAGATGTGTTAGCATGTTGTTCTTCCTTAAAGCAAAATTTAAAATCACTTGGTTTTGTTTTCCAAAGAATGAAGTTATTTATTAACTATTAATTTTGCTCTTTGTTTACAATGAAATAAAATACACTGGACGAAAATTATCTACAATAATGGTATAGTTTGCTCAGTAATTAATCTATTTAAAGATGCAACAGTTTTCCACTGAAATATAAACTATTAAAAAACTACTCGCTATATATCAGTAATACAGTATCTAATTATTTTTCTTATATTATGTCATGAATTAACACATGATTAATCCAGAAATTTTAGAAATTTTTTTACTCCAAATGCACTGTCTTGTGCAAATATACACAAATTGTAAACAAATATAATGCAATTGAAATAGTTTATATATATTGAAAGTGAAATCATTGTTTAAAGGAGGAAGCAGCATCTTTAAATACCTACAATAAATTAACAAATGTCAATCATATAAAACAGCAAATACTGACTAATAAACAAGTTTATTAGTTTTCCTAAATAGTAAACAGGAATTTTGATATTATCTATTTACAAGAAAAAAACAGATTGAAGAAAGAATCACACCAGCAGCACACAAATATAATCAAATTATAAGAGCAAGGTACCTGTCACCCTCAGACTATTTTTTCTTATAACTCATGAAATTATATGCACTGAGTGGCCAGATTATTATGACTGGCCAGATTATTATGACCACCCCATCAGTACTTCATTGACACTTCCAAAAATACTGAATATTGAAAACTTCCTAAGCAAATACTCTCAAGGTTTTATTATCATCATTATTTGCATAACTAATTCACTTCATTGTACTGATGGGGTGGTCATAATAATCTGACCGGTCATACAATCTGGCCACTCAGTGTATAATAAAGTACACCTATTACGCTACTTTACTTGTTGTTTCTACACCCAAACCATTCTATGGGTTAAAGTTACAATTTCTATTAAAGAGCCAGGCAATGGTATAGGAGAAAATTAATAATCAAAGATGTTTCTATGCAATTTAGTGTTCATCATATGGTGGCAAAACAATGAAATTGGGACTTATAAGAAAGTCTCTTTGCATTTTTAGATATGATGGTTACTTTATTTATAAACATAATCAATAAAATTAAAATTAATTCCACTTAGTGAAAATTCATTTAAAGCTTATTATGGGCCAGGCATTGTGCTAGTTCTAGACAAGCTAATGATACTATGATGAAAAGGAACAGGTGGCAACAGGTTCCTAAGAATATCCATTAATAAAATCCTAAGACTCACACCTTTGGTTTTTCAGGTAAGGTAATAAACTTATTTAAAACTATGAGCTATTTTTCCTTAGTCAGACTTATTAGTTACAAACACCTTTATATTTGTTGGGCAAAAACAAAAATACAGAAAATAAAAGACCAACTAGAATACACAATGTAAGGAAAATCTAATAACACAACTGTCAGAAAAAGAATCACAGAAAAAGTGGTCGTTTAAGATAGAGATTATACTTTGATGAAAATAATGAGAACATAGTTAAAAACAAAAAAGCTGAGTGTTCTTATTAGAGAGAAAAATACAGCATTTTGTTCTGTGATCCTTTCTTGTTGCTTTTCAGTACTTACTGACCTGGTCAAAGACACTGAATGTGGGCTAGCAAAACAGAAAACATGATATGGGGAGAAAAATATTAAGGTTCAATTAAAATAAATAATATATGTCAAACAAATGTTTAAAAAGCAAAAACAGAGCTTTCAAAATAGCAGGAAAAAGAGCTGCCTACCTTCATTGGAATATTTGTAATAGTAGTTGAAGCCAAGTCAAAATGTTGCTGTACTAAAATATTTAATTTGGTAGCAAGATGCCGTCCTGCACGAACACTATGAACTTCGCTGGTTAAAACAGGGGACAACTACAGAAAAGTATGAGAAAAAAAAACCATCCATAAAACATTAATACACTGTAACTGAGTGCTAAATAGTTTACTTCAACCCATAAAAAGTGACTGTTTTCATTTTATAGAATTTGGAAAAATACAAAGGTCCATAAATTAACTATGGTCATTATTTTTTAAAATATATTTTTATTTATTTCAGAGAGGAAAAGATAGAAACATCAGCGATGAGAATCATTGATCAGCTGCCTCCTGCATACCCACTAATGGGGATCGAGCCTGCAACCCAGGCATGTGCCCTTGACTGGAATCGAACCCAGGACCCTTCAGTCTGCAGGACGATGCTCTATCCACTGAGCCAAACCGGCTAGGCACTAATGATCATTATTTTAGCAATAAATGTTCAGACAGTCATTCATTTATTCATTTAATAAATAGGTACCAAGCAGAATTTACTACATTATATGCTAGAAACTGTGTGAGCTCTTGGAGGATACAGCAGTGAACAGGCAAATTCCCTGTCCTCTTGAAACTTAGAGTTGTTGATTTAAATATATATTTTCATTTATAATTTTACTTCTATTTATCTATATGCAAAATGGATCTGAAGTGGCCCATAGAAATACTGTAGAAAAATAATTCATTTTGAGAAGACAACACCCGAAAGATAGAACTACTTAAAAGGAATGTGGAAATCACTACAAACATCATATTTTATCACCAATAACTATGATAAGGCAGCCAAACTTTACTTACAACAAGGTAACACAAAACTTTACTCATTCCAGGGTAAAAATATTTATTGTAAATAAGCTTTTTAGCTATCACAAAGTAAAGCCAACATATTGCCACATTATCAAAAGATGCAGGTACAAGTTAGTAAAAAGGGGGCTTATACTGGAAATCACCTAAAAACACAACAATAAAGCTAATGACCTAGCAATATCACTTAACTACCAAGCATTCATAGACTAAGGTAATACTTCACATGTTTATATTAAATAAGGCTAAGAGAAAAACCTGAACCTAAAAACATACACATTTAATACAATTAGGTAAATACATAGACCACTGATGGAGAATATTATGTGATGCAAATTCTTTTAACAATCAACAGATTTATCTTTTCCTTCAAAAATGTTCAAATCTATTTAAAAAGGAAAACCAAGGTTGGAAATTAGTTTTTTCCCCCATCTGATTGGGTAAAGTTAATTTCTATGTTACTAGAGTGTATTTTTATTAGAGTATATTACTTTTCTAATGAGGAAAAAAAAGACTTTTAAGGAATAAAACATCATTAAAGCAACTGAAACCCATCGCAATAATTGAAATTTTAGGAACAATGCAAACTATGTATGGTTTTACAACACATTTAATTAAATGTCAAAAGGCAAGCAAAAAAGAAAAAAAAATTTTAATCTACACCTGAGGATATGTTTTTATATATTTTAGAGAGAGGAAGGGAGAGAGAGAAACATTGATCCGTTGCTTCCTATACACACCTCGTCTGGGGACTGAACCCGCAACCTAGGTATGTGCCCTGACCAGGAATTGAAACCAAAACCTTTTGGTACAGGATGACGCTCCAAACAACTGAGCCACTCAGACAAGGCTAAACAGAAAACACTTATAAAATGTACTATTATAACACAAAGAACCAAACTAGGTGTTTTGCTATACAGGTTCTTTGAAACTGTAAATACAGGGTATGGCAAAAGTAGGTTTATAGTTGTTCTGATAAAAAAATACAATAATTAATAAATAACACAATAATTAATAAATAATAATGCAAAATAATAAACTATGTGTTTCGTGTACTTACAACTATAAACCTGCTTTGCCCCACCTTGTATTTTCTTGGCAGAAAATGTTGGCAATGTGATCATTATAATGCTAACCCGTGTCAGCATTTATTATTAACTAAAAATGATCTTTTCTCTATTACTTCTGCACTTACCTCTTTTTTGGAACGATCGGATACAAGGCTGTCTTCACCAACAGGGTAGGTATGGATCAAAACCAGCTCACACTTCTGAATCTGCATGAGACTTAAAGAAAAACTTTCACTTAGAATATAAAAATACATACTATTCTTATAAATATGGACACAAATATCCTCAACAAATTGCTACTAGCAAACCAAATTGAGCAACATATAAAAATAATTATACATCATGACCAAGGGCACTATCTCAAGAATGCAAAGTTGATTTAAAATCCAAAAATTAATTAATGTGCATATCATATCAACAGAAAATTTTTTAAATCATATAATCTCCAAAAATACAAGAAAACACATTTGACAAAATCTAAGACCTTTTCAACAAACTAGAAGGAAACATCTTTAGGTAGATAAATGGCAGTAAAAAAAAATTTTTTTTTAATGTGGAAGTATATACCAAATGAGCAAGAGTTGAAAGTTTGCTTCTAGGAAGTGGGGAAAGACTGGAATGGAGATAACTGTTTTGCTTTTAGTAATAGGTGATGTTTTTAAACTATGTGCATTCAATGTAAAGATTCTAGGCAGATAAACTATTGAGAGTTATATTTACCAAAACAGCATATCTCTAATCAGATACTACTGTTAACACAAAAGCTAAATATTTAGAAAAACTGTATAATTGTTGTACTTGTATGAACATTAAATGAATAATTTATATTAATTAAATTCAAATGCAAAAAATAATTTTTGTGTTTAAAGGATAAAATAAAAAGAAAATTCTTATAATCAGGTATAATTTTCAATATATAACTGTCACAGAGAAAATTAATATATTGTGCATTAGTTTCCTTTTTACTAATGTTTCTTAAGGACAAAACCAGACAATACTAACCTTGACTTATAACTGATTATTCGAAGAATACAGAACTTGTAATGCTAAAAAGTTTCCCCCAACTTTTTATTTTAAAATTTCCAAACCTACAGAAAGGTTGAAATAACGATACTATTCAATGAATACTGATATATCCTTAAACTAGATTCACTAAGTGATAGCTATATTTGTTCTCTCTATATACCTAAATAGACATACACTTTTTTTATTATGCCATAGATAGTAAATTGCAAAGGAAATACTTCATTCCTAAATACCTCAGCATGCTTCTCCTAGTGAGAATAATCTTATTTATTAACAATAATACCAGTACTCCGCTTAAGGAGATTAATAATAGCTCAATCTAATTTAGACTCCACATTGCAACAGCCCAAAACATATTTTTAATAGCTTTTTGCTTTAAAAAAAATTCATATACTGCAATTCATTGTTTTGGTCCATAATGAATAATGCCACTGATAATTTATTCATTTTATAAATTTGAAAGAATATGAGAGCAAGCTATCAAAACAAATATGCATTATAAATTTATACATTATGTTATAGTTCTGATCACCTTTCCTATGGGGAAAAAAGTAAAATCTTAAAGTGAAAGGGAAAATAGGGAATAAAATTTATGACCGAACATATCTTTTGGCTAATTTGTAGAGTCAGAAGAGAATTCAAGAAAAATTTATGTTTCTATTAAAATTATTGAAATAATTAGAATGAAATATATGACTATAAAATTTAACATTTATTTCAAATGTAGATTATACTCACTGATCTGAATTTGCAGCAAGCTTGTTATGCTCATGAATCGTTTCCTGAACACAGTCCTCAAGCATTCGCACATGACTATCACTAGTGGCATAAAAAAGATACAACAAACTTAAAGGAATAAACAGTAAGAGAAAAAATTAAACACACTGTTCAGCTACAGGTATTTAACATTACTTCAGTAAGGATTGTTTTTAGGTGCTCATTCACAACACCAAGTAACCAAATGAAAAACTAGTGAGAAGTCAAATTAACCTACATGATGACAATCTAAAGTTTTCACTGAGATGAGTCTTTATTTTAGAATTGGATAAACAAAGCTTCAATACTAGAAAGGCCACTTGTGATACGTTTAAATGCTAACATATTGTCCCTACTTTTTAAAATAAAAGCCGTGAAAGAGTACAATTCCCTCTGTGAAAGAGTTACTGTTATTGTCTCACCTTTTTGCATTAGTAATGCAAATTATTCTCCCCCTATTGCCAACACGTTCTGCATTCTCCATTAGTAGAGTACGGGCCTCATGTTGGTATTCCGTAATTTTACAGAGGGTTTCCACTGCTGCAACGAGGCCATGTAGAATACTGCAGCATTCTGGATCTGCCCGTGGATTAGGGGGCCCAACAGCAGCTAATGCTGCCATTAGCTAAATAATGGGAAAACAATTATGGTGACAAGAGTATGCACAAGTCAGACAAAGACATCACAAGAAAAGTAAACTATAAACCAATATATCTTATAAATATGGATTCAAATATCCTCAACAAATTACTACTAGTAAACCAAATTGAGCAACATATAAAAATAATTATACATCATGACCAAGGGCACTATCTCAAGAATGCAAAGTTGATTTAAAATCCAAAAATTAATTAATGTGCATATCATATTAACAGAAAATTTTAAATCACATAATCTCCAAAAATACAAGAAAATGCATTTGACAAAATGTAAGACCTTTTCAACAAACTAGAAATAGAAGGAAACTTCTTTAAGTAGATAAATGGCAGTAAAATAATTTTTTTTTTTAAATATGGAAGTATATACTAAATGAGCAAGAGTTGAAAGTTTGCTTTCAAGTGGGGAAAGACTGGATTGGAGATAGCTGTTTCACTTTCAGTATTAGGTGATGTTTTTAAACAATGTGCATATATTATCCTATATTGATCAAAATTTTTAAATTATTTTTTATTAAAGTATTACTGAAACATCAATGATGAGAAATTTTCAAAAAGGCCACAGTTCAAAACCTGAATCATACCTCTTGCAAATTTTGGTCTTCTTGAGTCCAGGAATTTAAAACATGTGCTCCAGAGTCACTCACAATGAAATTCACCTAATAGATTTCAAATAAATCATTAGTACTCAACTTCAATTCCATCTGATCACATCATATTTAAAATGTAAAGTTTGCTACTAGTTAATAGTAAAAAGAATTAAAAATAAAATAATATGAGGTCTTTAGCACTGATTTGTTGATTGAGTCATTCATCCATTTTGTAAGTATAGAATGCCTAGTACATGTCAGGTGCTATTCTCAGCGCTGGAGTATGGGAATATAGTGAGGAATAAAACAGTTCTATCACAATGTGGGGAAAACAAGGTTTGGCAGGTGTGGTAAGATAAGAGAGCAGTGCAGGGAACCAACAAATAAACAAGATCATTTCAGAGTGATAAATGTGAAGAAAAAGATGGTTAGTTACTTCAGGTTGGTTGGACAGAGAAGGGCTCTCTACACAAGTTGCAACTGAAGGAAATTCAAAATGACCAAAAGAAATCAGCCATGGAAAGCGCTGGGGATAGAGAATTCCAGGTGTAGTGAACAGCAATCGCAAACGCCTTTAAGTGAGTACCCTTAAAAGGATGAAGTTCGGAGCAGACAGGAGAGCAGGAGATAAGCTCAAAAACAATAGGCAGTGGCCATAACACATAGGGCACTGAAAGTCAAAATAATTAATTTGGACTTTATTCTAAATTTTTAAGTAAAATTCAACAAAACAAAAATAGTATCACTGGGCCAGCATGGCTAAGTGGTTGAGTATCGACCTATGAACCAGGAGGTCATGGTTCAATTCCCGGTCAGGACACATGCCCAGGTTGAGGCCTCAATCCCCAGTGAGGGGCATGCAGGAGGCACCCAATCAATGATTCTTTCTCATCATTGATATTTCTATCTCTCTCTCCCTCTCTGAAATCAGTAAAAAAATCTTTAAAAAAAATATTATCAAGTAAGGTGAAATGAAATAATCGCACCCTTCTCCCAAAAGGAAACAGTCATCATTTGATATATTTTCTAATATATCACCACCTCAGCTTCATCTCCAACATGACAGTAATAAAAAAAAAAAAAAGGCTGATATTCAGATGGTACTAGTACATACCAGCACAGTCTGACAGACTGCTTACAGACAACATCCCTGCTGCTTAGGCTAGTAACAATCAACGGTCAGTGCCTGTTGCATTTTGGTGACTATATACTTTGAATACTATCCTAGTAATTAGAGTAGCTACCTTATAGGATTGTTGTGAGAATTAGAGGAGTTAATATACATGAAGCCCTTTGGAATACGCCTGGCACCCGTAAGTGCTTCATAATTGTTAGCTGTTACTGTTGGTCCCAACTAAATACACATGATATTTAATCCCAAAGGAGAAGTCTACATATCACATTTTTAAAGTGGTAAACAAACAGTTCTAAATTTACAGCAAATTCATATATAAAAAATGTTACAGGCAGTTAAGTACATTCCCCAAATTTTGCTTGTACTTCACACTCACCAGTTTTCTGAAAGGAAATATATCATACATTATTCTACAGTATTCCATGGAAGATTCTACTGAGCAAGTCCACAATGATTTAGATATAGGGGCCAATGGGATGATGCCTTGGGTCCTGTTCTTCACCAACATATCAAACTCAACATGTTGTCTGCATGATTCTGCCATGTAAGGGCAGTGATCCACAACAAAGACTGTTTTATGAGATTCAGAAAAAATCTTCATTTTGTTTTAACCTGTAAGGGATAAAATATATTAGCCAAATATCTTATACATAACATTTAAATCTTACATTATTTCTAATGTGTCTTTTCTTCAAGAAGATTTGGAAGATTCAGTATCCAAAGAAATGTGTTCAACAAAGGACAAGATTTAATGAGGTCCTGACCACAAAGTATCAATTCAAGGGATGAGCTACATCCTATTAAGCTGTCACTCTATCAGTCACAGGCAAAATTACAGTCCATACATATTTTTTTTTTTGCTTGTTGAATGAATTTAAAATGAGCAAAAGAAAATACTTTTACAAATAATTGTACTTGATCCCCTTACATAATACCAAACAATAATACACGACAAATACTTTTTTCAAACACACTTTTGATGATCCTCGCTAACTGACAGCAATCACATACAAATTCCCAAACTAACCCAAGTCAGCGGTTTTGAGCTTCCCTCCAAAAAGTCTCCAGACTTCTGAAAAGGGAAGGGGATAGAATTAACAGGAAACACAAGTGACAGCAATAGGGAAGACCAAAACACAACAGACATCTAACATAACTGCATATCGGGTCTTCGCATTCGGAAAAGGACCCCAAATTCACAATGCCCCCCTTAGCTTTCGAGCCACCGCAGTCATTGACCATGCAGAACAGTAAAACTTAGGTGCTACCAAGCGCCTGGCTGGGGAGGAGGAACTCTCTTAAAACTTTTTTTTATAAAAACTCCCTTGCTTCGTTAATAAAACCTTATGCTTAATAGACAATCCACATTCAAAAAGCACATGGTAAAAGCAGAAGTGTTCATGAACACGAACTGACTTTTTACGATCCTGCTATTGGCTTCTCCTTGCTTCCGCACGCATTTCCCCTTCATGCAAAACTCTTCTTGGAGGAATCGAGACACCCTCTGCGGGAGGGTGCGGGGTGGACAGCACAAGGTGAGCGGGTAGGGAAGACCTCAGGGCTGAGGTTAGCTTACTTTCGTGCCTGGTCCTGAAGTGGAAACGCACAGAGGCTATGGACCACGGCCGCTCAGGCAAAGGCTGCCGGTTGGGTGGGGAGGGCCAGCGCACGGTCAGGAGCGTCTGGTACCCACGGCAGGGGACTGGGCTTTCCCCCGCTCATCGCTCAGCACTCCGCTTCTTCCCCAGCTTCCTAAGTGCGGGAGCGCGCGCGCGTGCGCGCGAGCACGAACACTCACACACCGGGATCGCGCGTGCGCACAGGCCCGGCCAAGCCGCCCTTCCCCCTCGGTGGGCCAGACGCCCAGGTCGCTGAACGGGGAAGAGGGCGGAGCCAAGAGAAAAAAAAAATGCCTCCGACCCTCAAGATTTCCTACCCGCTAATTTTCCACCATCACCCATTGGGAAGTATGTTCCGGGCAACCTGAGAGCCTCCCCATCAGCGAAGTACCAACCACAACACCGGCTAAACCAGCCACGGGCCCTGAAGCGCAAGGCCCTCCCACCCGGGCTCCCCTTCTCGGTCTCTTCACCTAGGCCGGTTTCCCTGGCAAAACTCGCGAGACTTTGTGAGAAACCAAGCGAAAAAAACCCTGAGTAGGTTAACGGGGCGGGGCTTAGACTGGACCCGCCCCCACCTCTCGCGCAAGTCAGGGAGAAACTGCAAGTAAATCTCTTGGGTCAGCCCCCCCACGGTGACGCAAGGAAGGAAATCTCGCGAGGTTGGAGTGCTGGTGGGAGCGCTAGTCGGACGCGGTTCCCGGTCCAGTGATGGGGCCGAGCCCTGCGGACCCCCCAGTTGCCTACCGACTACCTCAGCCTTGTTCTAGGTCTGCTCGCTGAAGACGCCAAACAGGCGGAAGGACTCTGTCCCCTCGGGTGCCTAGGTCCCCGTTGGCAGAGGCTTTGAGTCTTGATCGCCACAGCTCACGGCTGCGAGGGACTGAGACCAGAGTAAGTGGAATAAACCCGGGGGCCAGAGCAGGCGGAGGGAGCCGTTAGCTTCCTTTCCCGGGGCCGTTCTGGTGCTTTGCTCCTCCTGAGCTACCGGTCGCCCGGCCCTCGGCGTTGCCCCCCGCCGGTTAGCCCCTCCGGGGAGCCTTACTTCCTCTCCCCGGCCTCAGGTCTGAGCTCCTCTTTCCGGGGCTGCGGTGCGGAAAGTTTAATGAAAAGCTTTGGCCCTGGCCCTCGGGACACACCTTCCGTCTGTTTTCTTGCTGCCTAACCCACCTGGGAGCTCACCGTTGAGGGGAGGGAAGGGGGACCCTTTCGGTTTTCACTTTACCTCTTTGCAGCATAGGACATGGAGAACTCTTTTCTCCTTCTTGAAACTGCCCTCCGAGGGTTGCTACTCCTTCCCTGGTTTTCTTCCTGCCCTTCTTCTGCATCCCATGATTGATAGTGGGTCCAGTCCTGCTGGCCAAGCTGGGAACCTGTGTCCTTGATTCTGCATTTCCACTCGCACTGCACTATGTTATTTCTTCTTTCCCCAGAATGGTGCAGGTGCCCTCCCCCAGCTAAGCTTCCCCACCATCATCCTTCCCAGTGAGTTATCGTTCTGGACTACACATCTGTTTATGTCGCTGCCTAAACTTTTTCAGTCACGGATTTTGCCGACAAAACTATTTACTGATGGTTAAGCAGCACCATTCAGGACCTTTTACTGTCAGTCCTAATCTAGTTTGCCTTCTTAGTCTCGTCTTGTTTCTCCAGATACCTTACTATCCGAACACACCAAGCAGCTGGCTGTAGCCCCAAAGATGTCGTGCACTTTCACAGTTGTGTGCCTTTGACATTTAAAATATATATGTGTGTGTGTGTGTATATATATATACACACACACACACACACACATATATATACACACACAAATACATATATATATATATACTAGAGGCCCAGTGCACAAAAATTTGTGCACTCAGGGGGGGGTGTCCCTCAGCCCGGCCTGTGCCCTCTCGCAGTCTGGGACCCCTTGGGAGATGTCCACCTGCTGGCTTAGGCCCGCTCCCCTGGAGGATTGGGCCTAAGATGGCAGTCAGACATCCCTTTGGCAGCCCGGCAGCCCTCGGGGGATGTCCACTTGCCAGCGGGGAGCAGGCCTAAGCTGCAGTCTGACATCCTTAGCGCTGCTGAGGAGGCAGGAGAGGCTCCCACCACCACCGCTGTACTGGCAGCCGTCAGCCTGGCTTGTGGCTGAGCAGAGCTCCCCCCATGTGAGAGCGCCCTGACCACCAGAGGGCAGCTCCTGCATTGAGTGTCTGCCCCCTGGT
>NW_005363772.1:3437272-3444641 GCF_000412655.1 Myotis brandtii
TTTTTTTCTTTTCTTTTTTTTATTCTGGGATTTATTTACCTTCTATAATTGAAACTTTGTAGCCTTGAGAGGAGCTCAGAGCCGGCCAGGGCAGGCGGGAGGGAAGCCTCCTGCTGGCTCTAGCTCCGTGGCCACAGCCAGCTGAAAGCAGGTATCTGGGGTTTATTTACCTTCTATAATTAAAACTTTGTTGCTTTGAGTGGAGCTCAGAGCCGCCTGCTTGGCTGCCGGCTGCCATCTTGGTTGGGTTAATTTGCATATAGTCTCTCTGATTGGCTGGTGGGCGTGGTTTAAGGTATAGCAAAGGTACGGTCAATTTGCATGTTTGTCTTTTATTAGTGTAAAAGATATTATTGATTTCAAAGAGGAAGAGAGAGAGAGAGATGAGAGATAGAAACGTCAATGACGAGAGAGAATCACTGATCGGCTGCCTCCTGCATGCCCCACACTGGGGATTAAGCCGGCAACCCAGGCCTGTGCCTTGACTGGAAATCAAACTGAGACCTCCTGGTTCATAGGGCCACACTCAACCACTGAGCCACACCAGCTGGGCAGCTCTGTGCCTTTGTATGTGCTGTACCATCTATCTAGAATGCTTACTCTTTTTTTATTTTTTTTTTGACACCTATCAAAACCCAAGTCATAGATCATTGTCACCTCAGACTTCCCCAGGTGACATTGATAATACCACTGTGCTCCCAAAGCACTTGAAACAGTATTTATTAGGTGGTATTAGTTGTTCATATACGTGAGCTTGAGTCTGGAATCATGGCTGATTCATCTTTGTAGCAAACGCTAGTCTAATACTTGGTGCCTAGCAGGCATTATTTATGTATACACCTATATAAAAATAATGTAATAGTTCTAAAGATTCACCATAGGAGTCCTTAGTGCTCTTAAAAATCATAGAATTTTTAGCCCTAACCGATTTGGCTCAGTGGATAGAGCATCGGCCTGCAGATCGAAGGGTCCCAGGTTCGATTCCCAGGAAGGGCATGTACCTTGGTTGCGGCCACATCCCCAGTAGGCGGTGTGCAAGAGGCAGCTGTTCGATGTTTCTCTCTCATTGATGTTTCTAACTTTCTATCCCTCTCCCTTCCTCTCTGTAAAAAATCAATAAAATATATTTTAAAAAAAGAAGAAAAAGGTGGAACAGTTGGTCAGAGATCACTTTCTTAAAAAAAAAAAAAAAATCATAGAATTTTTAGAGCCAGAAGGAAAATTGTATATTAGCTAAATGGCCACTGACCTGTTTTTTGGTGTGTATGTGTGTTGTTTTTTTTTTAATTTTAATTTTTATTGATTTCAGAGGAGAGGAAGAGAAAGATAGAAAATCAGTGATGAGAGAGAATCATTGATTGGCTGTCTCTTGCATGCCCCACACTAGGGATCAAGCGTGCAACCCACATATCCCCTGACCAGGAATCAAACCATGACCTCCTGGTTCATAGGTTGATGCTCAACTACTGAGCCACGCTGGTGTGGCGACTGACCTGTTTGAATATGAGGAACAGTGGACCGCTAACACACAAGTAGTTGTATTTGTTGATTGAGATTATACATAATGGCAAAAAACTATGCTTTTAAATAATTTTGTATTTTGTTATTCTAGTATGCGTCTATATTTGAAAAATAGTGGGATATATGTGTGAGAGAAATATTTTAGACTACAGACTGTGTTTGGTGTATGCAACTCTTCCAATGGCTCCTTGGCCCATTGGTTAGAAATCACTGGTTTAGATTAGGTTATTTCCTTCTTGAATTGTCATATCTTTTTGAACGTATATGTAACTTATATTTAGCCACAATTCTAAGGTAACGTGATTTTAAAACATTATTCTATGCCCCTACTTCAAATTCTGTTCTGTTCAACCTTAAAAATTCATCTTCATAAAGGTGCTTCATAAACCCTCAGACATGTTCATTTCATCATTTTCAAGAACTGAAAATTTTCTGTGCTTTCAAATATCCTGATGTGTCTGTATAAGCTGATTATTTTTATATATAATTTACATGCATTTTTCTTGATTTTTTTTTAGAGTGTAAGTTTATGAGAAAGCCATACTATGCCTTTTTATTTTCCTATTCCATGTCTATTATCTACTAATTGACATTAGAGGTACCTGCCTGAGCAACCCAATAAAAATTTTTAATTAAAGTAGATTGTTGACATTTGAAGACACTCAGTGGCATATCAGTAGTCACAGTATTTCTGTATGTCCAACTATAGGATACTGAATTTTTGGGTAAAAGAGAAAGAAGAGTGACTTGAATTTCTTTAAAATTTTGTTAACCAAAATCCAAAATTAACAGCTGTCAGTTGCTGTCATAGGTGGGTGGTGGTTTCTCTTTTATCAGCAGCAGAATGTTCTGAACCCGCTGCCAGGAGTCTGACTATCAGTGTCTTTGGGTGGTAAAGTAGGCGAGTATATAGCTAATGCAGGGGAAAAAC
This sequence comes from Myotis brandtii, assembly GCF_000412655.1. NCBI lineage: Eukaryota > Metazoa > Chordata > Mammalia > Chiroptera > Vespertilionidae > Myotis > Myotis brandtii. The sequence continues at coordinate 3,439,725 of NW_005363772.1, forward strand.
CTGCTTTAGAAAAATTTCACCTGTAATTTGGGCCCATCTATAGGAGATAATGTAAGTAATAATTAAGCATGATAAAAATAGGTAGATAAATTGGGAATACCCCTTTTAAAATGTTTTATTTAACTGGAATATATTTTTTAAACTTGTTAGAGAGGTTGGAAACAATCTCCCTCCCACTCCACTTACCGACCCAAAAAGAGAGGGGAAACACAATGTTTTTCAAAAAAGGTGGCAAAGTTAATGCATATTATAAAACATTCTAAACTTTTCTGTGGTTTCACCTACAGGAAATGAACATGCAGATTCTTAGAAACTCCGTGTCACTGTTTTTCTGAAATGCTAATAAAACAATGCTTTGAATTACCTGATGTTTAAAATTCATTTCTCAGAATAGCATTATTTTTATAGTTACAAAGCAAAATTTAAATATAGTTTATTTTGATAGTAGTATTTTTTTAGCAGTCTAGAGAATACTTTTTAAAGTGAATGTTAATTGTAATTGAGAAAGCCTATCAGTACACATCCATTGGTCTTATAATTAACTAATGTCTAGTAAAAATGGATGCTAGGCTTTTACTAGTTATAAGAAAAAATATTTGAGCCCTGACCGGTTTGGCTCAGTGGATAGAGCGTCGGCCTGTGGATGGAAAGGTCCCAGGTTTGATTCCAGTCAAGGGCATGTACCTTGGTTGCGGGCACATCCCTCGGGGGAGGGGGGGAGGAGGCAGCTGATTGATGTTTCTCTCTCATCAATGTTTCTAGCTCTCTATCCCTCTCCCTTCCTCTCTGTAAAAAATCAATAAAATATATATTTTAAAAATTTTTGAAATTTTGTTATTTCATTCTTCATTTACACTCCCATTTATTTTCTAGTGCTGGCTTGAAATGCAATTTTTATAATATTTTGGAAGACCTGTTGGTGAAATAGAGTTGGGGAATTTGCTCTGTTTTTCCAGCCAGGAAGACTGAGATAGTTTTTATTTATCTAAAAGCAAATAGGGTCCTGGGATCCACCTTGGCTCCTGAGTAGAGCACTAGCCTGGGTATTGGAAATTCTATTTCTGGTACTAGCTTGACTCCTTCCTTGCTGCATGGTGCTGTCATTCATTTCCTTTCATTTGGAATCCCTGAGTCTTTCCTCATTGATAAATGGGAATACACTTGTCCTGTTGACCGAAGGACATTATTAGGTAGTAGTCCTCAGGTTCAGAAAGCTACTAACAGTTTGAATTAATTAAAATGATTATTTAGTAGTTTTATTTTATTCTACAGTGCTCTAGAGGTCCATTTGGATTGACTTAGGTTAGAGAGAAGGCTAAGACTAGGTAAACCAAAATGAAATATCACCTCACGCTTGTGGGAATGACAATCATCAATAAATCAACAAATAAGGATGTGAAGAAAAGGAAACCCTCATACACTATTGCTGGGATTGTAAACCAGTACAGCCCCTAGGAAAAACTGGAGGTTCCTCAAAAAATTAAAAATAGAGCTGCTATACAATCCAGCAATTACACCTCTGGGGAATTTATCCAAAAACAAAACACTAACTAGAAAGATATATTAATTGTATGTTCATTGCAGCATTACTAGTAAGAGCCAAGATATGGAAGCCACCTAGATGTCTAACAATAGATGAATGGATATATATAAATCTCATGGTGTGTGTGTGTGTATAAAAGGCTAAGCAGCCATCCAACCAGTAGCTATGATGCGCACTAACCACCAGGGGGCAGACGCTTAACGCAGGAGCTGCCGAGCTGCAGTGACTTGGCAGCGGCAGTTCTTGGGTGATGCACCCGGGAACCAGAGAGGAGGGAGCCCGATTCCTGGGTGCATCACCTGAGAACTGCCCTCTTGCAATCCCAGACCCCTCAGGGGTTGTTGGAGAGCCGGTTTTGGCCAGATCCCCACAGGCCAGGCCGAGGGACCCCACCTGCCAGCGTGACACATAGAGGCCACTTTGGCTGGTCAGTAGTGTGTGTGAACATTATCTCAGGTCACCTGACCAGGCAAAAGCTAGGAAGGATCTTATAGTCAGATTGACCACAGAATACAGATTAGTAAAGTGACATCTTTCAAAAATGACAAGATAGGGAATGGCCTCATAAAGAACACTATTTCTGTATGATATAAAATGTATCCATTGGATGTTTACTTTTTCCCCCATCATAAATTCATGGTATTTTACATGCATTTTTATTATGTCTGCAAATTGTTTGCATATATTCTAATTTTTTTCAAATATTATAAATTCACTTTGTCTTGTGCCATCCTAATAGAAGCAAAGCTACGGGTGTTCTTAAATGTTTTTCTCTCCTCTTACAATGAACAGTCCTGTAACAAATTTTGCTCCAGAAGCATATCTCTGTGAACATGAAACTAAAATAGGATGATATGCCACCTTTGTTTTGAGTCTTGATTTTAATTTTTATTATAGGTATTCCTTTAGAAATGAGTTGCACAATTGAGAAGGCACTTGCTGATGCCAAAGCTCTTGTTGAGAGACTGAGAGATCATGATGATGCAGCAGAATCTCTGATTGAGCAGACCACGGCTCTCAACAAGCGAGTAGAAGCAATGAAGCAGGTTTGGTTTTTTTTCTTTTTTGTTGATTTCATTTTTTAAAAAAGCAATCATTGATACTTATGTATTGTTTGAATCACTATCTTCTGCTTAATTAGAATGTAATTATTATTTTTTGATGTTCTTTTTAAAATTTAAAGGTAGCTTGACATGTATGTTTCAATTTTACTTTATAATTCTTTGTTTTGCTCAGGTGAAATGTATTTTATATATATTCTAAAATCTGTAGACTTGATCACAATTTTTCTGACAGACACACATTTGAGTTTATAAAATACATGAATTTATTCAGTCCAGATACATTTGGCAAAGACCAGATAATGTCATTTACCAGTATAGACACATTTTGCTCCTATATTTTTATAATGTGGAAATGTTTATGTTTTTCTTTATAAAACTAGCTAGATGATGTTATTTAACAATTTTTTAAAGTAATGCAGAGTAATATCTACTTTATACCTTTTGCAGTTATTGCATTTATATTTGCTACCTTGCCAGTTAAAGAAGAAATGAAAAGGGCTTCACTTCTCGTTATCCTTAGTGTTATGTGTAAGGACTTTCCAATGGGCCATGGAGTTTAGCTACCATTTAAAGCTCTCTTCTGATAAAAATTTTTAACTCTAAGAGAATTATAAAAGTTCTGATATTATGAAATCCATAGGGGGAAATGTATATTCATAGCCTACTCTCATGAAATTCATTCATTTTTTAAAAGGAAGCAACCCTGGGATCCTGCTTTTATCAAAACTGGAAATAATGGAACAAGTTTACTTCATTTGTTTTGCAACTCTGTTGCCCTAAAAAGATTACATACCTCCTTAACTGTGTAGCTTGTCTTATGTATTCCAGTGAACATATATCTGATATTGAGCTGTGAAAAGAATTTGACAACTAAATTTAGAACCAGCAGTGTTATAATGACTGTGTTACTTAGTGGCTCATAAAAATGCCTTGAAAATAAAATTAGATTCCTAGTTATTTAAAAAAGATAATAATTTTGCACATATTATTGAGATAAAACTTACATACCATAAAGTTTATCCTTTTGAAGGGTACAGTTTATTGGATTTTAGAATATTCCCAGGTTGTGTAACCATAATCACTAATTCCAGAATATTCTCATCACCCCAAAGCCCCATTCTCCCTTCCCCAAGCCATCACTGATTTTTCTATCTCAATGGATTTGCCTATTTTAGACATTTCATATGAACAGAATCTTGCAATGTTGGGCTTTTTGTGACTGATTTAACAATGTTTTCAAAGTTCGTCCATATTGTAGCAGATATCAGCGCTTCACTCCTTTTTATTACCAAACTAGAGGCCCAGTGCACGAAATTCGTGCTGTCGGGGGTCCCTCAGCCCAGCCTGCACCCTCTCGCAGTCAGGGAGCCCTCGGGGGATGTCCGACTGACAGCTTAGGCCCACTCCCCGTAGGAACCAGCCTAAGCCAGCAGTTGGACATCCTTAGCACTGCTGCAAAGGCAGGAGAGGCTCCCGCCACCTCCGCTGCACTCGCCAGCCGTGAGCCCGGCTTTTGACTGAGCGGGGATGCACTGACCACCAGGGGGTAGCTCCTGCATTGAGCGTCTGCCCCCTGGTGGTCAGTGCGCATCACAGCAACCAGTCGTTCTGCCATTTGATCAAATTGCATATTAGCCTTTTATTCTATGTAATTCAGTTTGCATATTAGCCTTTTATTATCCTATACTAGTAGCCCAGTGCACAAAATTTGTACACATTAAAAGGGAATTAATTAGCGGAAATATTTTAATATTGCTATTTGCCCTTTCTCTGTAATAGAAGTGTGAGAAATGAAAGGAAATTAGTAAAATGTGTATGAAAATAATATGTAAATTTATTAATAAATAAACAGTAACAAAAGGATATAACAACAGAGATAATATATAAAAAGGACAAAAACATGGTATGAAAACAACAAAAACACAGTGATGCAAACAATGACTAATAAAGTGATTAAACTAATTCTAATATCTCCCTATACACCACATTAAGAGTGAAAACACTTTCAGAGTGCTTGACTAATTTCCCTTGTGCTGAAGTATTTAGAACTTTGACTTTAACATCACATGCTCTTCAAACTCGAGAGAAAGCAACATGTAACTGACGATGTGTGAAAACGGGTTCAGGTAGGAATATGCCTATTCTATCTAGAGTTTGTCCTTGTGATTTATTAATAGTCATCACAAATGCTAGCATTACGGGAAACTGACGTTGAATCAATTTAAATGGGAGGCCAGTATCAGATGGGGACAAATCAATTCTTGGAATCAGAACAACCTCTCCCTCTGCAGATCCTGTTAATACTTCAGC
>NW_005363772.1:3444891-3459891 GCF_000412655.1 Myotis brandtii
GTTTAGATATATTTTTAATATTATCTATAGATATAGTATTTCCAAAGGTAGCTTCAATAATAGATCCATTACAAATCATTTTACAGGGGATTTCAATAATGTCCATTCCTAAATGAAAACTGCTATCAAGTTTGCCATCTCCAAGTTTTATTAACCATTCACTATAAGACATATTCCCTCCTCCCTGCTGTCAGGGTCCAGGGTGCAGGTGAATGGGATTCCTGGCTGGTGTGCTGCTGACAGCAAGCTGACCAACAGCTGATTCCACAAGGAATGGGGCTCCCTCCTCCCAAATTTATCTTAGTAATCTGTCTATGGCGTTTATAGCATGACTGGATGCCATGGTGCATTCATCAATAATGAGAAGTTGGACCTTTTTAATAGTTTTAGCAACTTCACTGTTTATATCAAGTCTAGAAATTGAAGTTTCATTTAGTGGAATGGGTAATTTATATTGGGAATGAAAGGTGCTTCCACCAAGAAGTAAATTTGCAGCAATTTCTGTAGATGCTGTGGGTAAAACAGTACTACCACAACCTCTAATATAATGTCTTAAAACTTTATAAAGATATGCCTCCATGCTCCTAGGGCCGGTTCCTGCCTCAAACCTTGCCCTTACCAGAAACAGCTTGGGGAGGGCGCAGCTGTGGCTAAGAGGACCCAGGACTTAGTGCGTCCACCCTCCGAGGGCGGGTTCCTGCCTGAAACCTCACTGCCCTCATGGGAAACAGCTCGGGGAGGTTGCAGCCGTTTCCAAGACAACCCCTGCAGGACTGACTTCCTTCCGGTTGGTCGAGCCTCGGTCGTGATGTTACACCCAGGGTTTTTATATAAATAGATAATCCAATTTGCATATTAGCCTTTTATTATCATATATAATAAAAGGCTAATATGCAAAACGACTGGCAGAACGACCAGTCACAATGATGCGTACTGACCACCAGGGGGCAGGCACTCAACGCAGGAGCTCCCCCCTGGTGGTCAGTGCGGTCCCACAGGGGGAGCACCTCTCTGCCAGAAGCTGGGCTCACAGCTGGCCAGCGCAGCGGTGGTGGCAAGAGTCTCTCCCACCTCTGTTGCAGGCAGTGTTAAGGAGCGAGGGGTCCCGGACTGCAAGAGCCCCTGACTGCAAGAGGGATGTCTGACTGCCAGCTTAGGCCTGATCCCCCTGAGGGGTCCCAGACTGCAAGAGGGTGCAGGCCGGGCTGAGGGGACCCCCCCCCTCAGTGCACAAATTTCGTGCACCAGGCCTCTATATGGGATAATATTCCATTGTAAGGATATGTCACATTGTGTCTACTATTCATCAGTTGATGGACATTTGGATTATTTCTATGTTTTGGCTATTATAAATAATACTGCTATGAATACTTTTGTATAAGTTTCTGTGTGGACATGTTTTCAGTTATCTTGAGTATATAACTCAGAGTGGAATGGATGGGTCATATAATAGCTCTGTGTATAATTTTTTGAGGATCTGCCAGACTGTTTTTCATAGTAGTTATATCTTACATTCCCATCAATAATATATGAGGGTTACAATTTCTCCACATTCTCTCCAACACTTGTTATTTGTCTTTTTTATTAAAGCCATCCTAGCAGTTATGAAGTGGTATCTTATATTGAATTGCATTTCCCTAGTGACTAATGATTTTAAGCATTTTTTCATGTGCTATTGGTCATTTGTATATTTTATTTAGAGCATTGTCTCTTCAAATCCTTTGCCAGTTTTTCCTCCAGCTTTATTGAGATGTAATTGACATAAAACATTGTATATGTTTAAAGTATACAGTGTGATGATTTGATACACATATATTGTGAAGTGATTGCCATAAGATTAGTTAGCATTTCTCTCACCTGACATAATTACCTTTTTCATGTGTGTGGTGAGAACATTTAAGATCTACCCTCTTAGCAACTTTCAAACACACAATACAGTATTGTTAACTATAGTCACCATGCTATACATTACATCCCCAGAACTTACCTTATTTGCCAATTTTTTAATTGGGTTTTCTTATTCATTTAGTTGTGATAATTCTTTATATATTCTGGATACTAGACCCTTATCTGATATATAACTCAGATTTACATTTTCAAATATTTTCTTCCCACATGTTCTTTTTTAATATTTTCATTAGTATCAGGAAGAAATTCAAGAACTTAATGAAGTTGCAAGACATCGGCCACGGTCTACATTAGTTATGGGAATCCAGCAAGAAAACAGACAAATCAGAGAATTGCAACAAGAAAACAAAGGCAAGATATATTATTACTACATATAGCAAATCAAAAGAGAACTTTGCTTCCGGCTGGCATGGCTCAATGGTTGAGCATTGACCTATGAGCCAGGAAGTCACGGTTCAATTCCTAGTCAGGGCACATGCCCAGATGGATTGTAGGCTCCCTCCCCAGTGTGGGTCATGCAGGGGGTAGCCTATCAGTGATTCTCTCTCATCTTTGATATTTCTGTCTCTCTCTCTCCTCCTCCCTTCCTCTCTGAAATCAATAAAAATATTTTTTAAAAAGAGAGAGAACTTTACAATTGTACTGTCAACTTGGGATCAATTAATATTGTCAAACATGGGAAAATAATCAACTAAATTTACTTTTTGATGTTAATGTCATCTCTACTTCATAGGTCTATTGCCCTTTTTTCTGTTCTACATTTGAATGTCTGCCTTGCTTGGAGTCATCTTACATTCTGACTTTAAATATTCAGTTTGTGCCATTGTTGTTACCTATGAAATAACTCAATTTTATTCTCTGCAATCCCACCACTTTGTTCCCCAGCTTAGGTGTTCATAGTCTCTTCCTGAACTATCCTAATTCGTCTCCCTGATTCCATCCCCTGCAGTCCATCTTCAACACTGGCATCAGATTGATTTTTTTAAATTATCTGATCATATTATTTAGCTTAAGAACCCTCATTGTACAACATCAGGTCTTCAAATAACATCGATTTGTTCATTTCGTTATATAGTTGATGAAATGCTATAGGAAGTTAACTATTTTTTATGTCATTTAGTCTTTGGTAAAATTGATTTTGTTATATGTCATTTTGCTTAAAGTCACGGAACCTGTTCTTTTCCTTGTATACTTGTTTCTTTATCCAATGGCCTTCAAAGTTAACTCCAAGCCTTCTTTTCTTTCTTCTTCTTCCCATACCTCTCTTCTCTATGAAACCTTTGCTTTTGCCATCCCAAACTAGTTCCTAAATGTACTGTCACTTTCATGCCTCCCTGCTTAGAATGTTTTTTATTTTTCAGCTCAAGGAATGCAGGTTCACCTCAATACCATACTTCTGTGAAGCTTTCACCAATTTCTCCTCACAGACTTCTCATATATATTTGAGTGGAGCGCCTCTCTGCATTTACCACATTGTATTACAATTATTTATGTATTTGTTTTCTCGACTACACTCTGAGCTCCATGGCCTTTTGGTTTTCCTAATATAGAGCATCATCTGATACCTAATTGTTATTCATTGAATGGGTATTGAAATGATTCTCAAAAAATGAGTTTTAAATGGTAATTTAAAAACTAATAAAGGACTTCATTTGGTATCTTTTATTTCTATACTATCCTATATAGCTAGATTGTTATTCATCAGGTTTTCTTTTTAAAATACCCTCTTTATAAGTTGCTTTTTTAATAAAGTAATATGGAAGAGAATATTTTATACATCTTTAACTCAAGTTTGAATAAAATATACTGTTATTCTTGATAGAATTACGTACATCCTTGGAAGAACATCAGTCTGCCTTGGAACTTATAATGAGCAAGTATCGTGAACAAATGTTTAGATTGCTAATGGCTAGCAAAAAAGATGACCCGGGTATAATAATGAAGTTAAAAGAGCAGCACTCAAAGGTAATCCATTCTATAAATATAATTGGAAATGGAATAGAAGGACAATTGGTTAACTTATTTTTTTCATTTCTTGTTATAGATCATTTTATTTTATTTACTCTTCTAACTACCATTGTTCCTAGTAGCTTTAATATATATTAAAAAGTAAACTTTATTTGGGAAATAAAGGTAAGTATTCAATTCAAATTTATTTTTATAAGGTTGTCTGCTTTTAAGAAATATTTCTTTAAATAGATTTCTGTATTGACATCTGTTGCAAAAACAAAAATTGGAATGCTAAAAACTTTTTTAAAAAATTGAACACAGATAAAGATAGATTTGTTTTCCTTAAAACTATTTTCTAAATAAGGCTGATTCATCCAAACTATCATCTTGATTATAATGGAAAGAACAGGGGGTCAGGGAGAGGAAAAGAACCAACATACTAAAAATTTGCTCTCCTCCCCCCAAATCACATATCAATCAGGAACATAATGTTTAGAGATAGCTAAACTGGTTAAAAATTAGTGTTTTTCCTTCTGTTCATTTGTCATTCCTGTGTCTGTTCCTTTTGTGTATGTCCCTTGTGTTTGCTAACAACTGCTATGAAGACAAGTAGAATAATCTTTACCATTTACCTTTTATTTTAAACTGAATTTTAACTGCTGGTATGGAATAAAAATATTAGAATAGATTGTAATTATGAGGCCATTTTCTTTAATGGATAATGGTGAGCTAACTATTAGTGGTTATAACTAATATTATTTAAGAAATATTGATTGTTATAAGACATTTTTATCTTTCTCAACTATTGAAACACATTTTAGATTTTTTGAAATGTTTCTTCCATCTTGGGGCTTGTAGATATTTTTAAATTATTAATTCTATTAAAATTAAATACCTAGTAAATAGATCTTTGTGTGACAACTTTGCATATTTGAGGAAGTTAGTAGTCTTGTGTCAAATAGTAAAGTAGTAAATTAATAAATACGAGTTGAATGTTAGTTAATTATGCTGTATTCGTCTCCTAACCAAAAGGAAAATGTTGGATATTTAAGTAGCAATCTTTTGAGTGTAAAATGTATCTATTGTTAATGAGATTATTATAAAAATATTTATATTTAAATGTATAACTTAAGAGGTTTTTTAAAGGTACAAAGATGAATTGACTTAAAAATTATTGTTAAAAGAAATGTGATTTTTTTAAAATATATTTTATTGATTTTTTTACAGAGAGCAAGGGAGAAGGATAGAGAGTTAGAAGCATCGATGAAAGAGAAACATTGATCAGCTGCCTCCTGCACACTCCCTACTGGGGATGTGCCCGCAACCAAGGTACATGCCCTTGACCGGAATCCAACCTGGGACCCTTGAGTCCGTAGGCTGACGCTCTATCCGCTGAGCCAAACCGGTTAGGGCAAGAAATGTAATCTTGAGAAATTTCAGAAGTCCTTCTGTTTAATAATCTAAGAAATAGCCCTGACTGGTTTTGCTCACTGGAGCGTCTGTCTGCGGACTGAAGGGTCCCAGATTTAATTCCTGTCAAGGGCACATGCCCGGGTTGCAGGCTCAATCCCCAGTGAGGGGTGTGCAGGAGGCAGCTGACCAATAATTATCTCTCATCATTGATGTTTCTATCCCCTTCTCCCTTCCTCTCTGAAATCAATAAAAATACATTTTAAAAAATAAAAATAATCTAAGAAATAAATTTTTAAGATCTAAAGAGAAGAATACTTTGACCAAAAAAAGTGCTTAGAGTAAGATACTGCAGCTTGCTATTCCCATCTGGTAGTAGCTCTGACAGAAGTGAATGTTTTCTGAAACACATGAGATTTTACCATTCACCAGAGAGCTGTTTTATTAATTAGCAAAATGAAACATTTCTTAAGATAGTTGTAAACCATCTTTTTTTATTATATAAATTAAGTTCGTCATCATATGTGCCAATCCTTACCTTCCATAAAATGACTATTCAGTTACTTGTTATTAATTCTAACTAACACATATTAATGTTTGTGATTTTGATTTTCCCCAAAAAGGAGACACTTTGACTCAATTAAACAAACATCTATTAACATTTGCACTGGCTTAGTTATTATTAATAATAGGATGAATGAATGAATAAGTTCCATTATTCTATAATAGGAGCTTACAGTGTAATGGGAGATACAGATACAAACATAACTATCAGATATAAGGTCAAATGTGATGAATCCTAAAATAGAGATATGAATTATTACAGGAATAGTAGAGGAAGCAAGATTAGTTCTCATGAAGAGCATCTGGGAAGGAGTAAGGAAAGGAAGAAATCCAACTAAATTCAGTTTTGAATTAATTAGTGGGGGTTGGGCATCAACAAGCAGAGGTAGGTGAGCAGAGAAACTGGTATGATTAAGGTGCAGAAATAGGAGATTCTAGGACATGTTTAGGTACTAGTGCTCTGACATACCTAAACCCAAAAATAATTTTATAACACATTTAGGGGTAACAGAGTCACACATAACAGCATTTTGAAGTAAGAGACCCTTTTGGGACTACTGTAATATAGAATTTTGCCCTTAATCTGAAAGTTTTTGAGCACACATTTAAAAATCAAAATGAGAACTAATTTTCATTCAAATATTCATTTTATTCATTATTTTTGAACAGATGCCTTTTTGGAAATCTTAAAAAAGCAAACATTTCAAACAGTTGGCTAACACGCATGAACTAACACTCATTCAGTTTTTAAATTACGGATAATATCCGTATTAACATTATAATGACTCTGTACTACAGATTGACATGGTACATCGTAACAGCTCCGAAGGATTCTTCCTTGATGCATCTCGACACATCCTTGAAGCACCTCAACATGGACTGGAGAGAAGGCACTTGGAAGCAAATCAGAATGTACACTATATAAAACAGTCAATTTTGGGGGTGCGGATGGAAGGGGGGGGTCCATTTAAAGAGTTTTTTACATTGAATTTTTCTACCAGATTAAATCAGCACATAAATAAAATTAAGTTTCAAAATGCTGTGCTAGCCATGCAAAAATATTCAGTGTAGAAACTTTAAATCTGTCATTGATTCTCTGTGTATTGTATCATACACATCCTGTTAGATAAGGGCAGGCCTTAAAGGTTGTTCGGGCGAGCTTTTCATTTTGTTGCCCTTACTGCTGCTGCAAATTTAGTAAACTTTAAACAGTTATTCTCTTTCTGGACATCAAAGATATGTTCTTGGCAGTCATTTTAGTCTGATTTCATAAAAATTTTGTTCAAATTATTAAATGAACTGTTTTAACTCAGATTTTTGACAGTTTGTTGTCCTTTAGTTTGAGTTTATAATAAAATGCCTTTGTATATGTGTTATTAAGTGTAGTATAGTATACTCTCCATTGTGTTTTAGCTGTCTGTCTATTGTTTGTTTGTTTGTTTGTTTGTTTGTTTTTTACCTTACTTATAGCTGGTCTTTATTGAGCCAAGTTGAAATAAACCTAAGCAAAAAAGTTACAAGTGAAAGGCATGTCAAGACAGTTCAAGGATTATTTTGCTAACACTTCTTGCCGTTAGTTTTGAAAACACAGGTCTGGCCTCTTGTGCCCAATAAAAGATCTATGATACTTCTCCAAAGATTTTATTGTAATAAGTGAATCATCCATGAACTTGGCCTATAAAAATACTGCTCTGATTGAAGAATTGGGTGGGGGTTTTTTCATGATGATTTTCTTAGACTCTGTCCTGAAGAAAAAAAAAATGGTGGTATCTTGTTTTCCATTTTAAAGGCACGGAATTATTTGCTTCCTGTGTAGTCATTTAACCTAGGTCAGTCCCATAGGATATCAAATCATAAACTGAGATAGCTGTTCATATTCAAAATTTTTACTCATTACCCTTATTCAATTTGTCCCTGCAGTTATCTGTATTTAACTTACTTTTAAACATTACATGCTTCCTTTATATTGGGAGGGATTTTAATCATTTTTAAGAATATGACAGATGTTTGTCTTGATATCATTCTTGCTACCATAATCTAATTTGGGGACATCCAACAGAACTTTCTGAAATGATGGAAATGTTCTTTATCTGCACTGTTCAATATGGAAGCTGAGAGCCACATGTGGCTTTTGAGTACTTAAAGTGTCACTACTACAACTGAGGAACTGAATTGCTAATTTCTTTAAATGTATTTGATTTTAATTCATGTAAATTTCAATAGCACCATATTGGACGATGTCAGATCTATATTTTGCCTTTTCTGTGTACTAGAATTGTATAGAAAGGACCTACATTTTTGTTGGTTAAGAAAGTATTAAATGTGTTTGCTAAAGATATTCCTATTCTTCATCTTATTTCCTCCATAGTTTGCTAGTTTGTTTGGTTTTTTGTTTTTTTGTGTGTGGTTTTTTTTGGGGGGGAGGGGGTCCTACTCAAATCCATTCTACCGTTAGAGAATATACAACTCCTTAAGAGGCTTAATGTTTATTTGGAGAGCTATTAACTTTTATATTTAACTTTTGGTCTTAATATAGTAAAAGAACCCTCAAGTGCCAGTGAACAATGGTTTGTAGAAGGTTTTCATTTAAAAAATTATTATTCTTAAGTTTATGTTGATTTTAAATGTTTTGTCTGTATCTTTCACTTTGACTGTAAGCTCCTTAAAATCAGGGAACATGTCTTAACAGAATTCATATTTCTGTTGCCTAGTACAGGTGTGCAAAAAAAGAAAAATGAATGGGATTGGAAGAAATTTGTGTTACTTGTTGTACTAAAAAAGTGGATGACTATTTTATACTGAAATTGTATTTTGAAGTTTGCAAAGAAGGCCATTTAATATTTTAATACTTAAAAGCAGAACTATGTTCATTTTACTCAGTATGTATTATCTATTATGTACTGAACACTAATAGGCAAATATAAACAAGATACAGTTTCTGCTGTCAAAGAGGATTATAATGGAGAAAGTTCTAGATTGGATTGAGATCGATTTTTAGGTATGGGTAGTACAGAAAAGATTTATAAATCATGAAAACTTCAGGGAAAAGAGGTGGAATATGTCAGAAAGTTTTATCTTTCCCATTACTTTGACAAGTCATATAGGTAGGTGCAAAAAAGAAAAGTTGCTGATCATTTGTAGTGAAAGGAATGTGAAATATGAGCTCTCTTCTTACGAGTGGGTTTACTTAAATTATGCTGCTTAGTCTTAATTCTAGTCCTAAAATCTGATTTCAAAAGCACGATCATGGTCAGTCAGCTTTCTTGTAAATATCTGTTTATTATATTAATTACATTCATGTTAAATGGCAGTATGTGAATATTACATTCATATTAAGTGGCAGTAAAGATTTTATAAAGAGGAGAGGATCCAAAAATAACAATAATACAGTATTTCACTAATTTGCAACTCCCATCTCTCTTTTTCAGGAATTACAAGCACATATTGACCAGATAACTGAAATGGCAGCGGTAATGAAGAAAGCCATTGAAATTGATGAGCAACAGGGTTGTAAGGAACAGGAAAGAATATTTCAGCTTGAAGTAAGTTTTAAATTGTAAAAGTAGGTGAAACTGCTCAAAGATCTATGCCAGAAAATATATCCCATAAATCATTGTCCTTTATTTTGTGTAGTAAAAGCATAAACCATTGTTGAATAAGCCGAATCAGTAGAATAGACTTTTGTACTTTAAAAGCTTCATTTTGAAATTATGGTTGTACAGGGCCAAAATTATTTCTCTCTCTAAGCATACAAGATTCAAACTTTTCCAGTAAAGGGCCAGATAGTAAATTTTTTAGATTTTACAAACTAGATAGTCTGTTGCAACTACTCAACTCTTCCATTGTAATGCAAAATTTACAGTAAGATTTAATTTACAGTAACAGACCCCAAGCCAGACTGTAGTTTGCTGATCCCTGCCTTTTACCATTGAACTTAGAAAGTAAAATCAAAGACAGAGTGATAGAGAATAAATTATGAAAATTATTTTTAAATGTGTGCACATTTCTTATAATATCTACAAAAAAAAAAAGGCAAAGTTGTTTACCTTTTGGTCTAGATTTGGTCACTTACTTTCCTTTTTGAAAAACATCATGATTTACTCAACCAACCCTGTTGTCAAATTCCTGTAAGGTAAGAAACCAGATGGCTTGTCTTGTATTCCATGCTATCATGGAGGTAATAAAAGTACTAAAGTACTAAGAGGTTGTAGTCCCAGTGTATTACTCACAAACTTTCTGAGTGTATTTAAATATAAATCTAGATGTTAAAATAAGGCAATTTCTGAGGTTCTGTCTACAATTATAGCTGCATAAATAAGAAGACTTTGCAGAGGTAGAAGCCATTGAACACATGATTCCTACCTCTTTAAAGTGTTCTCTGGATTCAGGTTGTCAACTTCAGTTGCATATATATCATTCAGTGCATTTCTGTCAGTTACAGAACTTGCTTCTTATTTGTTATACTGTATGTTTGTGCTCTTGTAGCTGGCTAACTTGGTGGCTGCATCTTTGTCTTTATTTTCTTATAGCAAGAAAACAAAGGCTTGAGAGAGATCCTTCAAATAACCCGAGAGTCGTTTCTGAACCTTAGAAAAGATGATGTATCAGAAAATACTTCCTTGTCAGCATTAGTGACCAATAGCGACCTGAGTCTGAGGAAGAGCTGAAGAGTCTGAGTTTCTTACAAGGCTCCAAATGATCCCTGGGACTGGTCTACTGACGCTAATGAATTAACAGGAAAATCAATCTCACGCTACTCTTTTTTCCCCTTTAATATGTACAGTGCACTGTAAATGACATTTTTAAGAGGTAGCAACAAAAAATGCATAGTTCATGGTTATAGACTTTATTCCAAAATACAGTTGAAAAGTAGAAACAAGAGTTTGTTAATTGCTGAACAAATTGAAGATTTTTACAGTGACTGCTGAACATTTCAAGAGCTTCCAGTAGTGCTGTTGGCTTTCCGGATGATACTTGGAATATTCCCAGTAAATGTGTGGGAATTCATGAAGTTATCCCAATTTTAAAATACACATTTTGCCACAGTTTGGTGAGTGGAAGATCATCATACTAAGTTTTATCCTCCCTGTTTGGTGTCAAAGTTAACAAATAGCTTATGTACCATGAGACTTTAGCTTTAATGATTGCCTATCTACCTTCCCATTAATTTAAATTCTTGTCCAAAAAAAAAAAAATCAGTTTGAAAGGCTGTAGGAATGTCTTATATACACCATACACAAAAAAAGGTAATTTAATTTTAGCTAACTTACCATAATACTCAGCAAACAATTGTCCATAATTGCTAAGCATTTGAGATAGCATTTCAGGAATGAAAGAGAAGAAATACTACTTTCTAAGAAAGAAGATCTTATAAGAGACATATTTAGTAGGTTAAACTACTCTGAAAGAATAAGTTTTGCTTTTAAATCATTAATGAAGAGATTTTTCTCTTATGTGGTTGATATTTAAGGATACTGTGTAGCTCATTTAGCTAACAGTTGAAATGTTTGATAAAGCAAGCTAGGTATGGTTATTTCAAAGTAAGTTGGGATATCCTCTGCCTCATAGAGTCCCTTTTTTAAAAGTAACTGTTAAGTGAGATAGAAAAAGTAAATTAAAAAAGTAATTTCTGGATCTATTCTTAAAAGCACCCATGTGGTCCTCATAACCTATGAGATTTTTCTTATAACTTTCCAGTTAAAGAGGGACAAAAAAATCAATGGAGTTAGGAATATTTGTTTTATTTTTTTAATAAAATATATATCCAGTATGTAAATTTTTAAAAGCCACCAAAAATAGAAATGTGCTTTATCAATTGAAATGTAATTTTTTTCTTATTTTTGGTGATTACAGAATAAAAAGATCAAAGAAGTGTCAGATATAAATATATTATGCTCATTTATATTAAATACATATTAAAATTAGCATAATAGAAAATTTACTTTTGAGTATAAATTTGTTAAATATTTACATGGTAATTTTTATGTATAATTTCATATATTGGTAAAATTAAAAACTACTTTTCAGAATTTTTCTATCTTAAGTTTGGGGTAAGTGGGGTTGATAGGGCTGATTGAATAGAAAAGGGCTATTGACCCAAACATTAAATTGATTTTTGTTCTCATTCAGAGGCCTTAATGTTTTATAAATAAATGACAGTTTTTATTTTTTAACTTTTCTATTCATTTTTGGGAAGGTATTCCTTAATTTGATGGCACATTCATTCATATAGTTTTTATCCCAAGTTAGAATGAAAGAAAATAAGCTACACAGTTGAGATTGTCTGAGGCAGTTTGAGGCAGCTCTATTATAAAACATTACTTGATAATTATTTTTGTAAACCAATAAGTTGAATTAATTTATTCTTAGTCTTCTTACTTGGATATAATTCTAAGATCTTGCTATTTAAAGACATTTACTTTGTCATATAGAAACAGTTTTCCACCCCATACTTTTTTGTTAAGCAGAACCTTACATTTATTCTGAAGGTGTGTAGTGCATAGGAGCCTATTTTATCAATAAAGATGAGTGATTAAAATTGGTGTGCTCTCCAAGTTAATTTGAAAATAATGCTGACATTTATTTTTAGGGTTTATCTCTTCTTGGGGTTTTAATGATATTTAATAACAGGTATCAAATACATCAAGGAGTGAACTTTATACTAAAACATTCTATACAAATGCTGCTATGGAGATAAGTATGAATATTGAATTTTTTTAGTATTATGTTCTTTGAAATGGATAACAACCTAGGACCTCAGAGAATTAACTTGGAAAAAACATGTTTTCATTGCATAAAATTGTAACCCCCCCCCCCCCCACAAAGAAGAGATCATTGCAATATTAACATTAGAAGCCTCCTACCAGTTCACCAGAGAAAAATGAGAAGTAATCAGTGATTTACATTTTCTTTATGATAGAGCAACAGCACATTTGGAAAGGGAGTCAGGCATCCCAAATTTTGGCCTGGGCACTATTTTATAACTGACTTCATATAATTGGCTCCTTCGTCAAGGATTTCCTAATTATTCTCACCACAAAAACAACATAATTATGATACGATAAAATAAAGGGTTCAGATAACATGATTTCTGAAGTCCATTCCTGCCCAGCCAGTGTGAATCAGTGGTTGAGCATCGACCTATGAACCAAGAGATAACTGTTTGCAATGAACTTGTATACATATATGCATAACCTGTGCGCACGGACAATGTGAGGGCCTGGGGGGTGGGGGGAGTGGGCTGGAAGAGGTTAATAGGGGGGAAAGGAGGACCTATGTAATACTTGCAACAATAAAGCCTTTTTTAAAAATAAAAAAAGGATCACAGTTGGATTCCTGGTCAGGGCACATGCCTGGGTTGCCAGCTTGATCCCCAGTAGGGGGTGAGCAGGAGGCAGCCGATCAATGATTCTCTCTCATCATTAATGGTTCTCTCTCCTCTTTCCTCTCTGAAATAAGTAAAAATATACTTTTAAAAAAATAAAGTCCAGCCCTAACCGGTTTGGCTCAGTGGATAGAGCATCGGCCTGGGGACTGAAGGGTCCCAGGTTCGATTCCAGTCAAGGGCATGTACCTTGGTTTCGGCACATCCCCGGTAGGGGGTGTGCAGGAGGCAGCTGATCGATGTTTCTAACTCTCTATCCCTCTCCCTTCCTCTCTGTAAAAAAAATCAATAAAATATATTTTTAAAAAATAAAGTCCATTTGTGGCCTAATATTCTAGTAATTTCTTTGTTAAAATCAGTTACTATCTCATCTTCTATGGAACTCAATTGATCTATAGCACTGGTGAGCTACCGTGGTTTGAAAACTTGGTAGGTAGCCTATAACAGGTTATCAGAAACAAAATAGGACAGTATACTTTTCCAATATTATTACTTTCCTTCAGTTTGACATACCTGAAGTTCTAATGAACTAACCCACTAAAGACATCAGCTTGCCCCAGATTTCCTTCATTTCTTATGATTTCATTTGTGCTTAAACTGATTCTTTAAATAATTATTTTTAATTAAATAATTGTTTTTATAGCTATGAAACTTCTTATGTCTTGTTACTGTGGTACAAAGATAGCTGGCAAAAAATTTTTATAAGATTTTTATAATAATGAGACATTTTAGCATTTTTTTCAAAATAGGAATTTATTAAAAAATTGTACAAACGAGCTTTTTATTACTCACAAATTAACATAAATTTTAACAATTTGTATCCCCCTCCAAAAAAGTGTGTTGTATCTTTACAATCTTCACTGGCAGTGCGTTTTGATGGTATAGAAAATAACTCACAAACATTTTGTATAACTTTGTTAGAATATACCAAGATATGGCAGAAGTCAGAATCCCTACGGTGAATTATAAAAAAAAATTTCCTTGAAGTTTAAGTGTTACTGCGGTTATATAAATAGTGTGGATTACAGAATAAATCATTTCCAAGACACTTTCAAAAGTAAAAGTTGAAAATTTTCCAGCTACCCAAAATTTCAAAAATCTATTGTGCTTTGAAAAAACTCTAAAGCAGCATCATTTCAAATGGTGGTTAACTCACAAATGTGCATACAACCACCCTGTCACTCAGACATGTCAAGTCCCAGGCAGAGCTGGTGGCAGAGGCTCTGACAGTTAAAAGGCCATGAGGAGCAGCTATCCAGCCCAGGGCACCCAGGTTAAAAAAAAAAAAAAAAAAATTTAAAACTGAAGGGAAAAAAAAAAAAAAAAGTTAAAACTGAAGGGACTTTCCTTACAAATGCCAAACCTCTACTTCAAACGTAGCTCCATTAAACACTGAGTGCTTTGACTTCCTCATCACTTTAAAACACAGATGGTACAAAGGGCTTCATATAGAGGTTTTTTTGAAATTGTATTTTACATCAATGCTAATAACTAACTTAGCCGAAAGAACTACAAAATGCAGGTAAAGATTAACAAAACAAAAATTCATGTCACTTAATATGGTTTAAATTAGAGATCAGCTATCAATACTCTTTTAAAGGGCCAGAAAAAAAAACCAGGCCATTATTTGGAATATAAATTAATCATCCATATAAAAGTTCTGTTATCTATATAAATTAGATCTATTTTCAAATTGAAATAATTTAGCTATTTAAATTACCATTTTAAACAATAAAAAAGCAAAAACTATACATTTAAAATGATATGGTAAATGTGTTTTTTAT
>NW_005363772.1:3462391-3473487 GCF_000412655.1 Myotis brandtii
TATATAAAAGGTATCTTCCCTGTGAAAGAACTTCAACAATAAAGTTTAATTAAACGAAGAACCACTCTTTTGCAGAGATGGCTAATGATCCATCAGGTTGTTGCATTACAGCGAGTCCAACCTTCTCTGCTCCCACCGTTAAAAGCATATTTTTAAATTTTATTTTTTATTGAATTTATTGGGCTGACATTGGTTGATAAATTATATAGGTTTCAGGAACACAATTCTACAATATATCATCTGTATATTATATTGTGTGTTTACCACCCCAAGTCAAGTCTCCTTCCATTACCATCACCTCAAGTCAAGTCTCCTTCCATCACCATCATCCCAAGTCATCTTCTTCCATCACCATCACCCCAAGTCAAGCCTCCTTCCATCACCATTTACCCCCTGCCTTTACTCTCTTCTCTCTCCCCCCACTCCTCTTCTCTCTGGCAATCACCATACTGTTGCCTGTGTCCATGAGTCTTTGCTTAATCCCTTTACCCTTCTCACCCAGCCCCCAACTCCCAGCTGTCAGTCTGTTCTCTATCCATGAGTCTGTCTCCACTTTGTTAAGTTTATTTTGTTCATTAGAGTCCACATATAAGTGAAATCATATAGTACTTGTGAATAAAACATGCAAACTGATGCAATAAGTGAATAACTAAAGGCCCAGGACAATATAATAAATAAATCTAACTGTTGATGAAAAACACTTACTATTCTTTGGCAGCCCATGAAAATTACTGGAATGAGAACAACTATACAAGAGAAGGTCACCCAGAACACAGCATCATTACTAAATACTGTTAGGTTTCCTGAAAAAGCAAAAAGAAATAAAGAGTAGACATGTTCACTACATTAAATTTCATTTTCTCAACATTTGAACATGGACATACATAGAAAATTTAATGTATAACAACTAGAGAATGTGTTGGCACTTAGAAATGAATTCACATTTTCTTCATTTAGCTGTCAATACAATCACCTTTGAAAGGTGTGTCCCAGCAGACAGAAGGGTGGGAATAAAATCAAGCAGGTAAATGCTCTGCATTTATTCCCAGGATGATTTACAAGAGGCCTGACTAATCCATGCTCTTCCATCACAGGCTGTGAAGCTAGGCCTCAGTTTCCTAACCCATAAAATGAGAAGATTGAACCACTTCATCTCCAAACTCCAAACCATCCATTCCAGCTCTAAATTTTTATGATTCCATGATTTTGTACTGCAAAGTAAAAAATACAAGGAAATGGGATTTAGAGCTAATGATATGAACTCCCACCCAACTGAGGCAGCAAAATCCATTTAGTAGATTTTTACCATCAATCAGATCCTGCCCAGCCACTGCATACTGGAAGATGTGATCTCCTAATGCATCAGGAAAGACAGGAGCTAACCACCTATCTGTTCCTACTAAATTTTTCCAAAAGGAAAAACAATGAGAATTTAAGCCTGACAATTATTATTATTATTATTTTTAATCCTCACCCAAGGACATTTTCCATTGATTTTTTTAGAGAGAGTGGAAGAGAGAGGAAAAGAGAGAAATACTGATGTTAGAGAAACACATGGATTGACTGCTTCCTGCATATGCCCTGACCAGGGCCTGGGCCGGGGAGGAGCCTGCAATCTAGGTGCATGCCCTTGACTGGAATCAAACCCGGGACCTTTGGTCCACAGGCCGACACTCTATCCACTGAGCCAAACCAGGTAGGGCCTGAGAATTATTTAATACTGACAGTGGCACCATCACTCAGTCCACCTGGAGGTAGCCCCACATCTTGAGACCCATGTATCCTGGAAGAGTAGGAGTTCTATAAATCCCACATATAAGTGAAATCATATGGTATTTGTCATTCTCTATCTGACTTATTTCACTCAACCCAATACCCTCTAGGTCCACCCATGCTGTAGCAAATGGTAAGATTTCATTTTTTTTTTCAGGTTGAGTAATATTCCATTGTACATGAGTACCACAGCTTTTTTTATCCACTCATCTATTGATGAGCACTTTGGTTGCTTCCATATCTTGGCTACTGTAAATAACACTGCAATTAACATAGGGATGCATATATTCATTTGAATTAGTGCTTTGGGTTCCTTCTGATATATTCCCAGAAGTGGAATTATTGGGTCAGAAGGCAGTTCCATTTTTAATTTTTTGAGGAACCTCCATACTGTTTTCCATCATGATTGCACCAATCTGCATTCCCATTAACACTAATTGAAAAATAAAAATAAAAAAAGCTACCTGCAAACGGGAGGGGGGGGGGAAGGGGGGCTGTGGGAATGAACCTGGCTTTAGGTTTGCTAAAATTAGAACAAAAGGGCCTCTTAATGGTCAGTAAAGGTTGTCAATTCTCTCTGGTCTTAAAAAAAAAAATCTTTATAGAGCACCAAATACATTCTGTTATACCCTGTGTTCTCAAAGTTGATAGCCTCAAAAGACAACTATACTTATTTCTAACATTTCCATCTACTTTAATCTGATATTGCAATATAAAAACTAAATAAAACATAAAAAAGAAATAGCCTAATAGAGTTCCTTGGAATGTAGATACTCTTTTTCCATGTTTGACAACAATCAGGAAATGTAAGTTATTGCACAACTGCAAAGAAAGTTAACTTACAAGTTAACCAGACTTTTTCCATGGATCGAAATTGAATTATGTAAAAAAAATCAAAACAAACAAAAAACCAGAACCATCCCTGTGCTGCGGCCCTAAGATGACTACAAGTAGGTACCTGAGGAACACAAAGTTTGGCAAAGGGTGGGAGTGGAGGTTCGGGGTAAAAGAGAAGACTGAGAAAAGCACTGAGTTCCCCAAGTCAGCTACCGTCAAAGCAGCACCCAATTTACCTGCGGGCTCTATTGGGCTTCTACTTAA
This sequence comes from Myotis brandtii, assembly GCF_000412655.1. Taxonomy (NCBI): domain Eukaryota; kingdom Metazoa; phylum Chordata; class Mammalia; order Chiroptera; family Vespertilionidae; genus Myotis; species Myotis brandtii. The sequence goes on from NW_005363772.1 coordinate 3,465,266, forward strand.
GATTCGTCTGAGGAAAGAGTTCCAGGGTTTAAAAAAATAAAGAACAAAACCCCCTGTTTTGCTGTATATTAAGAATGCATTTTCCCCCACTAATTCTAACAGAAACAGACTTAGACACACACCTTATCTCACAAATAGGAACAAAGCTGTCTCTAAAGGCCTTCTATAAGTCATCTATACAGGTATCTTTGAGGAAAGAGGGCTTCTTATTTGTACTGGCCCTCCCTAAGTGCCACATCATCAAGTGCCAATTTCCAGAACTCTATAGAAGACCCCACATCCCTGATGAGCAGTACTTGTACCTAGAGAGCCCAAATAAGACCTTTCAAACAATAAACTGAACGCACGCAACACTGAGTTACGCATCTCTTACCCAACGGAGTGAAGAAAGTCACTGAAGAGATGAAGAAGCCCAGCACTAATCCAACACACAGCATGCAGAGCGTGAGGATGCCAAATCGCCACCAAGCAGCTACCAAGAAAATCCCACCAAGACTTCCGGCGATGGCTGTCAGAACCAGACGAACTGCACAAAGACAGAAGAGGAACTGTGTGACCTGAGGTGGCTTCTCTGACTGCCTGCTTTAGATGCAACAGACCATTGCCAGGGCCGCCCTTAGACTTTCTGTTGGTCAGGCACCAACAGAGGTGGGTGGGCTCTTCAGTGGTGCCATGAGACCAACATGGGCATGCTCTCTCTCGCGCTCTCTCTCTCTCTCTCTCTCTCTCCCCCCGGAGGCACCAGTCTGAGGCATGAACCCTAGCTGGAGGGCTAAACCTCCCAGGACTGGTGACAGGCATGACTTGGCACAACCCATACCAGTGATGGCGAACCTTTTGAGCTCGGCGTGTCAGCATTTTGAAAAACCCTAACTTAACTCTGGTGCCGTGTCACATATGGAAATTTTTTGATATTTGCAACCATAGTAAAACAAAGACTTATATTTTTGATATTTATTTTATATGTTTAAATGCCATTTAACAAAGAAAAACCAACCAAAAAAATGAGTTCGCGTGTCACCTCTGACACGCGTGTCATAGGTTCGCCATCACTGACCTATACATTAGGGCTGAGGAAGAAGGAATGACAAGCATTCTGTTAAACAAGACAAGGACAGAGGGGTTGTGTTTGTTTTAAGGCAGTGGTTCTCAACCTTCCTAATGCCGCGACCCTTTAATACAGTTCCTCATGTTGTGGTGACCCCCAACCATAAAATTATTTTCGTTGCTACTTCATAACTGTAATTTTGCTACTGTTGTGAATCGTAACGTAAATATCTGATATGCAGGATGTATTTTCATTGTTACAAATTGAACATAATTAAAGCATAGTGATTAATCACAAAAACAATATGTAATTATATATGTGTTTTCCGATGGTCTTAGGCAACCCCTATGAAAGGGTCGTTCGACCCCCAAAGGGGTCGCAACCCACAGGTTGAGAACCACTGTTTTAAGGTGAAGAAAATCTTAACATTTTGACTGTTATATATCTCATATTTCAGTACACCACATAGCTGAAACACAGGTTTATAATCCATAGGGACCTTTCATTTCCCTAAATACCAAGTAATTTACCAAGTACCAAAAACTTGGACGAGAAGGTCTGAACAAGCAGTTTAGAAATGATGTTTAGACTACAGGTTTTACATTATTTTACACACAAAATAGCATATCATACACAATACTGGACAAACTGTAGAAGCAAAGGTGGCGTGTAAACACAGCATCTTCCTTTTGAACACCTAATTAAGCTATATTATTTTTACTTACCATCATACTTAATAGGTGTCAGTCTGGTAATCAGTATATAAAAGAAGAATCCCATGAAGATAAAGCCTATGAAGAATAATTCTAGTAGCAAACCATCAGGAAAGGAAAAAAACACAAGCTATGGTTAGGTATTCTTTTTACAATGCAATTTAAGTATTTAATGTATAAATTCACGCTTCCACATTAGGGCATTTGGAGGAGAGAAATAATTATCTAAAAGGCAGGGAAAATGTAGAATTTATGGGGAGTAAATATTACTATTAAATGGGCACACTATTAAAGTGTTAACCATAGGTTATACCTTCTTGTATTTAGGTCAATTTCAATTGCTAAGTTGTTAATTTCAGAGCTCATTTTAATACAGTTATACTTCCTTCTTAAAATAAGAATAGTACTTCTGTCATTGTGTCTGATCTGAAATTGCACACTAAATTTCAACTTAAGAGAAAATAAAATTTAAAAGGTAAAAAAAAAAAAGCCACACAAAATATTCCAAAGCAAAATGTGACTTTTATGTCTCCTTTTAATTCATCCTTTCCTTTTTAGAATGAACAATCCAACTATTATCTTCATCCGTTAAAATACCTAGTAATATCTTTGGGGCCTTACATGCAGCTTCGGAATTAAATTCTTTGTTACAGAATCATTCTACACTTTGAGGAATTAAATATTCTTCACAATCATCTCTTCTCAATCAAGAAAAAAAGGTATAGTGATGGAGGAAAAGGAATTGCTATTTCAAACAATTTGTTTAAGCAAGTTTAAAGAGTTTTATGAGATCAGGATTATGTTCACTCTCCCCCTGATGCTCCATTTATACTCCTTGTTAATGAATTATACATGGAGTCCTACAGCCTGATTTATATGAAACCATGTCGACCACCAACACTGAAATCCACACACATACATATATTTTTTTACATTGACATCCTGATTCCTAACCTGTTATCTTTAACCAACTAGGAAATCTAGCAAATGAAGAAGTTTGCTGCACAAATCCCATTTTATTCCACTAACAAGAGGACGTGGTAAACTCCATTATTGCGAAAAGAGAAAAAATAAAAATGCAGAGCAACTCAGTAGAATCTTTACTAAAACAACCCAACCACAAGTTTATGAAGACAATGGAGGTCAACAGTTGCTTACTCTCCTTACAGATCATCAATTCCCCACAGCACTTAAGAAAAAAGACCATGAGGCATGCAATAGCAACTACATCAGACATAATACCTGTTTTCCAGAATCTGTGTCCAAAGAAACAAATGAAGAGACCAAGCAGGGCAAAAAGAGTGAAAAACACTTTGGTCGATACTCTTCCTAAAAATAACGAAAATTTAGTGAATAATACATGCAATTTGATACTTTGTATTTAATCAATAGAACAAAGCTTCATGAAAAAAGCAAAGTCAACTGACAGTAATTTATTCCATACATGTATAATTTATTTTAAACATATCCTGGTCACCCCTAAATGAATTATTGTACGTAGGCAATGGCTGCTGGCATAACAACAAAAAAAAAGAAAGAAAAAAAGATATGCTTCCTGATAGGAGTATGTAACATATTCTTGGGTGAGGGGGCAGGAGGAAGTGGGAAAGGAGGAGAGAGTGTACCTAAAACAAATAATTCTGTTTCTTCAAAAATAAACTACAGCCTGGCCGGTGTGGCTCAGCGGTTGAGTGTTGACCTATGAACCAGGAAATCATGGTTCGATTCCCCAGTCAGGGCATATGCCTGGGTTGTGCGCTCAACCCCCAGGAGGGGGGTGTGCAGGAGGCAGCTGATAGATGATTCTCTCTCATCACTGATGTTTCTATCTCTCCCTCTCCCTTTCTCTCTCTGAAATCAATAAAAACATGTTTTTAAAAATAAAATAAACTACAATACATTCATCAGCATCATGACTCCTTTGAGATAAACACAAGAAAATAATCCCTAAACTAAAACCAAATACAAAACACCTATATAAACTCATGTGAAAAAACTCACCACCAATCAAAACACATAAAACACTTAAGACTCAGATGGAAATACCACAAAGACCTACATTTAAATGAGAAACATAAGATAGAAGACCAGAATTTGTAGGACACAATATATTCCTACATAGCAGCTTTGCTGAGAATGAAGAACCCAAATGAAAGATGAAATGAAAGACAATGCCACATTCTGCTTAAGACCTGTGGTTGGAAACTGATGAAGGGAAGGAATTTAGCCCACTCTTTTAAAGGAGGAACTGTAATTCATCCCAAGTTGATGACCAAAAGCTCTTCTTAAAAGAAGAATGCTAAATAGAGCTATCTATATAAATAAAAAGCAAGCGACCGGAACGACCAGTCGCTATGAGGCCCACTGTGGCCAGTGAACTGGCCCGATCAGGAGGTGGGGCTGGCCCACCCCTGAATGGACTCTCCCACCCCAATCAAGGGCGGGGTGGGCAGGGTGGCCAGCCAAACAGCATGATGGCACGAGGGTGTGACAACCATTTGCATATTAGCCCTTTATTATATAGGATTACCATATCCTATATAATAAAGGGCTAATATGCAAATTATCCCCTCAACTGGGAGTTTGACCAAGGAGTGGGGCCGGCCAGCCAACCACCTGTGGCCCCTCCCCCTGGCCAGCCCTGCCCCTGATCAGCCCCCCTAACCCCAATCAGGGACAGGGCTGGCCGGCCCACCGCCCTCAGCCCCTCCCCATGGCTGGCCCCACCCCCATTTGGTCCCCCTACCCCAGTTGGGGGCGGAGCCAATCGCCCATGGCCCCTCCCCCCAGCCGGCCCGGCCCTGATCAGCCCCAATAGGGGCGGGCCAGCTGGCCAGGCTCCCGCCATCTCCTTCTCCCAATAGGCCCAGCCCCCATCAGCCCCGATTGGGGCCGGGCCAGCTGGACCCCACCCATGCACGAATTTGTGCACTGGGCCTCTAGTAAATAGAATAAAAAGCAAACAGCAAAATATGTTAACTAGCATTTGAAGAATCTGGGTGAAGATTATACAGACATTGTTACTATTTTTTCATCTTTTCCATGAAACCATTTCAAAATAAAATGTTAAGTACACACACACACTGCTATCTTCCAGTGCTGGGAACAGAGAGCAGAGAGTGGAGTAGTGTAGGGGCTTAAGAGGCATCTGTAGAATGAATGAATGAATACTACACAAAAACATTTTCAATATTCTTAAGTTCTATATTAGTTGATATAGATCTTCAAAGAAGAGTTTGCAAAGTTTAAATCCATATACTCACCAAGAGAAGAACAATTACCCTCCATTGCGTCAAAGCTGCAAGCATATGTGTGAGCAGGAACATAAGCAGCAGATGTATTGAGAACTGGGTCCCAAACAATGACATTATAAATGACACCTTGTCCCCGGAGGGAGGAGAAGGAAACACTTGTCTTATCATTAGCTGTTAGAGTAACCATCTGAAACCAAACATAATGCATGCTTAGTGTTCAGAATTTTTTAAAGGCTATTCTGTTTTAATCCACCTACATGTGATATCAAATTATAATATTAAATTATATTTCTTTTTGAAAAATACACCAACATGTTTAGTTTTATCAAAAGATTGTCATACACAGTTTGTATGCACTAATATAAACAAGCTCTTACACAAAATGTTTCTAAAGTTTTTGTATAGTGTTAAATGTTAATAATTAAATAAAATAAGATATATGTAAAGACTAATTAGGACAAAGCAAAAATATTTTTTTCTTACCTGCTAGACTGTAAACAACATAAGGGCAGGAACCATATTTATTTTGCTCACTAGTCTTTCCTCAATACTTAACACAATGCATGGCACAAGAGTGAGTGTTCAACAAGTGTTAGCTATTACTACTAGTTACAGAGCTGACAAAGTTTGTTAACACCTCATAGAGTACCAACTTATTTTTAACAGGCTCTGAAATAAAAAGACATTACATGTAGTTGTTATGCAATACTCCCTAACTTCAAAAATTCCCTTTTAAAGGTTGTTTTTAAAAAGGGTAATACATGTCCTAAAAGAAACAAAAAACCTATTCTATATAATAAAGAGGTAATATAGAATTGACTGTCACACCCTCACACAAGATGGTCGCCCCCATGTGGTCACGAGATGGCCACCACAAGATGGCCGGCAGGGGAGGGCAGTTGTGAACAATCAGGCCAGCAGGGGAGGGCAGTTTGGGGGGACCAGGCCTGCAGGGAGGGCAGTTAGGGGCAACTGGGCCTGCAGGGGAGGGCAGTTGGGGGTGACCAGGTCAGCAGGGGAGGGTAGTTGGTGGCGATCGGGCCAGCAGGGGAGCAGTTAGGCATCGATCAGGCTGGCAGGGGAGTGGTTAGGGGGTGATCAAGCTCCAGGCAGAAACAGTTAGGGGAAATCAGGCAGGCAGGCAGATGAGTGGTTAGGAGCCAGCAGTCCTGGATTGTGAGAGGGATGTCTGACTCCCTGTGGGATCAGGCCTAAACAAGCAGTCAGACATCCCCCAAGGGGTCCCAGATTGGAGAGTGTGCAGGCTGGGATGAGGGACAAACCCACCCCCCTGCACGAATTTCGTGCACTGAGCCTCTAATATAATCATAATACATAGCTATGTTCCTATTAATAAGTGAGAAAATTAGAGTTTCAGGAATAATTTTGCGCCGCTTAGAGGACTTCCACTGCTCACAAATATTGCTTAGCTTTCACAAATATGTTTCCTGGGCAAAGTATTCGGTCAAGTTCCACAAGACGTACTTTCTAGTCACCCACATTTTTATTATGAAACCTTCTTTACAGAAATAGGAAAAGAATAATACAATTAATAAACTACATCACACTAATTAGATTTTACCACTGTTGATATTTTACCATATTTGCTTATCTATCCCTTCCTCCTTCTCTTTGCCCTTCTATTTTTTTCTGTGAAATCATTTTAAAGTAAGTTACAGATATCATGACATTTCACTTCTAAATAACGCAGTATGCATGTCCTAAAACAGTGTTTCTCAAACTTAATGTGTCTATGAATCACTGGATAGTTGTTAAAATTCGGATTCTGATTCTGTTGGTCAGAGCAGGTATCTGACCTTCTGTTTTTCTAACAATCTCTCTGACCACCTCAATGCTATGCATCCATCTACTGCACTCTGAATAGCAAGGTCTGGTGCATAAAGGATCTCCTAAATACCCACAATACCTCAGCTCACCTAAGAAGTTTAATAAATTCCTACCTATTACAAATTCCATATTTGGGTTTTTCTAAACATCTTTTATAGCTTTTCTCCCCTTTAACCAAGATCCAACCAAGTTGCATGCACAGTATTTATCTCTAGTCTATGTAATCTAGAACAGTCCTTCCCACCACCCTACTCCCACTCACCCAATAACTTCTGAAGAGATTAAGGGCAGTCACTTTATAGATTATTCCACAATCTGCATTTTTGAGATTGTGCTCAACGTGTCCAATTTGTACTTTCACCTCCTATGTTTCCTGTAAACAGGAAGTCCAAGGACTGAATTCAGGCTATGCTTTGCTAGTATCCTTTTCAGGTGATGATAATGGTGACAATGTCAGACTGCCTTCATGTTAGCACCTAATGCAGGTGAACCCACTATCAGTGAGGCTGTGCTGATTACAGGGATAAGAAGGAGACAATCAGGTTACTCCTTCTAAAAACAGTGGACACTTTACAATTAGAATCTGGGCAGGCTATTTAGGCATCCCGGAAATATCCTGTCCCCCACCAATCTTTCACCTAATGATCCTTGCCTGAATTACTGCATTGAGGGTCACAAAATGGAGATTTTTCTAATTCAAATTATGTCTTCAACATTTATTAGTTGGCACTGTTTCTCTCATCAATTGAGAATGAATTACAGTTCCTCCCTCAAAAAAGGCAAGACAAATTCCTTCCCTTTTAACAAATTTTCAGGATAATTTGGTGTAAGAGCCTTTTCTAATGGTAGCAACTGGGGAGATTTTTTTTTCTTTTTTGTATCAGTATAGATCAGTGATGGCGAACCTATGACATGCGTGTCAGAGGTGACACACGAACTCATTTTTTTGGTTGATTTTTCTTTGTTAAATGGCATTTAAATATATAAAATAAATATCAAAAATATAAGTCTTTGTTTTACTATGGTTGCAAATATCAAAGAATTTCTATATGTGACATGGCACCAGAGTTAAGTTAGGGTTTTTCAAAATGCTGACACGCCGAGCTCAAAAGGTTCGCCATCACTGGTATAGATCTTGTTTTTACTTATTCAAGACTTATAATCAATCATTTTATTTATTTATTTATTTTTTAAAAATATATTTTATTGATTTTTTACAGAGAGGAAGGGAGAGGGATAGAGAGTTAGAAACATCGATGAGAGAGAAACATCAGCTGCCTCCTGCACATCCCCCACTGGGGATGTGCCCGCAACCAAGGTACGTGCCCTTGACTGGAATCAAACCTGGGACCTTTCAGT
>NW_005363772.1:3473614-3474924 GCF_000412655.1 Myotis brandtii
GCGGCTCGCGAGCCACATGCGGCTCTTTGGCCCCTTGAGTGTGGCTCTTCCACAAAATACCACGTGCGTGCGCGCACGTACAGTGCGATTGAAACTTCGTGGCCCCTGCCACAAAGTCGGTATTTTGTGGAAGAGCCACACTCAAGGGGCCAAAGAGCCGCATGTGGCTCGCGAGCCGCGGTTTGCCGAGCCACAGTTTGCTGACCACTGCTTAGGGACATTTTATTTTTTGATCACTGAATTGTCCCAAAGTTGGCAAGTGTGAGCCTCTTCAAACAGGTTCCAGAGTCTTTTTAACACATTCTCATTAGTCACTGAGGGTTTCCTTGAATTTCGGCATACAATATTCTAACTCTTAAACAAAAGTTAAAAAGTAGCTTAAAAAGGTCCTGTTCCATGAGTTCTTATATTCTTCATAAGAATAGCCCCAACCAGTTTGGCTCAGTAGATAAGAGTGTTGACCTGTGGACTATAGGGTCTTGGGTTCGATTCCAGTCAAGGGCACGTACCTTGGTTGCAGACTCGATCCCCAGCCCGGGTTGGGGTATGTGTGGGAGGCAACCAACCAATGTGTCTCTCTCACATTGATGTTTCTTTATCTCTCTCTCTCTCCCCCTCCCTTCCACTCTCTCTAAAAATCAACTGAGTGAGGATTAACAAATAAATATATACATAAATATGGTCTTCAAAATTTCCTATTTTTTAAAAAATATATTTTCTTGATTTTTTACAGAGAGGAAGGGAGAGGGATAGAGAGTTAGAAACATCGATGAGAGAGAAACATCGATTAGCTGCCTCCTGCACACCTCCCACTGGGGATGTGCCCGCAACCAAGGTACATGCCCTTGACCAGAATCAAACCTGGGACCTCGCAGTCCGCAGGCCGACGCTCTATCCACTGAGCCAAACCGGTTAGGGCAAAATTTCCTATCTACACTAATAAAAGAGAAACATGGTAATTAGCCGTACCTCCGCTACCCTTCCCATTGGCTAATCAGGGCGATATGCAAATTAACTGCCAGCCAAGATGGAGGCCGGCAGCCATGCACTGAAGCGAACAGGGAGGCTTGCTTGCTCCAGTGACGGCGGACTCCAACGTTCCCCGCCTGACTAACCAGCCTCTCAGCTGCAACTCTAAGAAACTATGTTGCAAATATAGAAGCTAAACAAAACCCCAGAAACCGCTTTAGTCAGCCGGGCTTCAGCCAGCCGGACCGCAACATTGTATCAAATACAGAAGGTAAACAAAGGCCAGAAACCTGCTTTCAGCAGCCGAGGCCTCAGAGCTAAAGCTGGCCCAGAATAAAAAA
>NW_005363772.1:3476014-3487720 GCF_000412655.1 Myotis brandtii
CCCCCCGAGTCCACAATTTTTTGTGCCCCGGGCCTCTAGTTTTAAATAAACTTTTCCCATAGAGCTTCCTAATTTGTGAATAACCACAATGAGTTTTCTTGTGCTCCCTCTTAGCATGGGGCAATGACATCCTAGGTGACAGAGCAACAAATTGAGATCTTGCTCTATAACAGACTGAGCCTCTAGGCCAGTGGTTCTCAACCTTCTGGCCCTTTAAATGCAGTTCCTCATGTTGTGACCCCAAACATAAAATTATTTTCGTTGCTACTTCATAATTGTAATGTTGCTACTGTTATGAATTGTAATGTAAATATCTGAAATGCAGGATGGTCTTAGGCGACCCCTGTGAAAGGGTCGTTCGACCGCCAAAGTGGTCACGACCCACAGGTTGAGAACCGCTGCTCTAGGCTAACCACATATGCCCTGTTTCCATCACCTCTTTCTATATAATCTGGTAATCTCTCAACTTCTGGCAACAGCTCAGAGAAAATTTTTCTCCAAGTAAGAGATTTGGAGTTTGGGTTTAAATATTAATGCCAATGAGTATATCCTTAAACAGTTTCTCACAGCACTATAACCTTTGTATTTGCCAAAAGTTTTAATCTAATAGGTATAGGAGTACATAGAAAATCACCACCCACTTCCATCCACATCTCGAGATTACCAGGTCATATATGTGGCTGCAACTAAAATGTAACATAATTTACATGCATCTCTTTAAAGGCCAACATTACTTTGAGATATCACTTGCAAAGACTCCCAAGATAATAAAGAAACAAAAGAGAATAAAGTGCAAATCTCAGAAAGACCAAGGAAACAGTAAAGAAATAAGTTCCTGGTAGGTTCTCCTCTACTCAACTCCTAGGAAGGTGTCGCAATCTGGCTACTCAAAGCACAAGAATCAGATTTACCTTAATAGCATTGGCCGTCACCTGAGGCACTTCGGCCATCCTCTGCAGATGCTTCAGCAACCCCTCTTCAGTGAGGTCATTCTCGGGCAGAAAATACTGATAGACATCATACTGCAACCTCCACCTAGAATCCTGCCCCGTCCTCGTGTCACATGGCGGAGAATCTGTGCCTCTAAAGTCAACCAACAAAACCGAACATCAATCTCTTGTGGGGGAAGTCCCATCTATAAAAAGGAACCAAAAGCTCAAATTTCAAACTTCTGAAACAATGATTCCAATGTTGGCATTACGAAGAAAAATAACACACTGACAGGCAGTATGGTCATATAACCAGATGCTAATGTCAGTCAGGCCTAGAGTCAAATGCTAGCTTTGCCAGTTGTTAGCTGTACTGGTAAGTAGGCAAGTCACTTACTCTCAAAGACCCTTAGGGAACCTTTTTATAAAATAAGAACAATTGTCCCTTCTTGATAAAAGTGTTAGAATTAAATGATAAAGAACATAGGACACTCAGCACTGTGGATGATGCACAGAGAGCATTCAAATGTTACTCAAACATTAACTATCCTTATTATTAAACTAGAAACTAATGCAGAGTTTTAATTAAAATAAAATCCTTACCAAAAAAAAAAGTATATTTCAAGGCTTCAAAAGGCTTTCCATATATAAAACTCTTTATGAAAACTAAGATGTACTTCTACACTCATAAAAGACATTCAACATCTGGCTCTTCATACACACTGAGGGGGGCAATATTAACTGTAAATGGCAGCTCAAGTATTAGTTACAATTCCATTTTACTAAAGAGAATGATGACTTTTGAGAGAATTCATTGAATCTAGTCATACGTGTTCTAAAAGTAATTCTAGGAGGCAGACATACCTTGCATAGCCTAGGTTTGCTGGGGCAAATTTGATAGTTGTTTCAAAGAAATCATACTCCAAGTAAATGTTGGGGTCAATATCTAAATCAAACTCCAAATTACAGCCTCCAGGAATAGGATCTGGATGAAAAATAAGAAAGTCACTCAACACAGAATTTTTTATATATTCAAATAACACTCAGAAAACAGAACTCTACTCTTTCAACAACTTTCCATATATAAGTTAAATACAGAGCTTCTAGTTTTGTACCACCTCATGACTGAGGTTAAGAGGGTAAAATTAACTGAGGTTAAGGGCCCTAGAACAAGGGTCAGCAAATCTCTTCTGTAAAGGATCAGATAATGCTGATTTTAGGCTTCAAGGGCCGAATGGTCTCTGTGACAATTACTCAACCCTGCCCTCATGGCACGAGAGCAGTCACAGACAACACATAAGTGAGTAAACATGGCTGCATTCCAATAAGACTTTATGTACAAAATGGGCAGCGAACTAGATTTGGCTCAGTCTGTAGTTTGTCAAACTCTGCTCTAGAGTTGAAATGGTCAGAAGAGACAAGAGATTCTTAAGCTGGGATCCAAGAATAGGTTTTAGGGGCTCCATGAACACCCTGAAATTGTATGTTGAAAGTGTCCATTTCCTAGGGAAAGGGGTCTTTATTAGATTTTGGGGACTATGAACCTATAAAAAGAACATAAGAACCCAGGGATGGAGGGGAAAAAACACTGCCAAAGAGGAAAGGAACTCCATGAGTAATAGGGAGAAAGATGGTGTCATATCAATTCTGCAAGAGTCTTTATGTATACATAAAAAAAAGTAAAAGACCTCAAAGACCCCCAAGACCATGTATCAGAATGGTATTTGAATATTTAATTAAACACACATTTATGGCATTCCATTTTATTAATAACTAGAGGCCCAGTGCACGAAATTCCTGCACTCTGGGGGGTCCCTCAATCTGGCCTGTGCCCGCTCCCTGTGGGGAGAGGGCCTAAGGTGGCAGTTGGACATCCTTAGTGCTGCCATGGACCTCTCCAACACACTCCCCACACTGCTTCTAGAGTTAACTTTCTAAGAGATGAAGTGCATCACATCATTCCTCTGCTTAAACACTCTCTATGCTTCCCCAGAACCGATCTCAGAATAGAATGCAAACCTCAAATTATATACAAGACCCTCACACTCTGCCTCCAGCCACACCCACTATATGCCATTCTCCAAACACTGCATTTTCCTTCAGTGCCCTCCTCTGCCTAGAATAACCAACCGAAGTGTTAAGGACTGTGTCTTGCCCTTTTGTTACTGCTTTTCCAAGGACTCCTTAAATGTTTTTCCAATGAATAAATGTATTCTCCTAGTTCCTTCCAGGACTTTCAACATCATGACAATTCTCTGGCTCTCTTGCTATTAAAACATTTCTGGTTAAATATATTGTACTTACAATAAACACTTTTAATAAGATTACAGTTTTCCCTAAATATTCATGAATAAGTCCCATAATAGTAGTAGAAGTCGAAGACAGAAAGGTTACCACCTCTTTCTGAGTAGGAGAGTGGAATGGCCATATTTTGGACAGGCTCAGCATCTGAAGTCTCCAAATACCAAAAGCACATACTCTGCTCTGGTCTAAGAATGAAAACCAGTCCTTTGTCAGTGCCTGTTCCCGAGGTACTGGGAAGGAGAGTCTGCAATAAGGAAGAAAAGAGTCATCGTGAATAGGGAGTTGAGCAAAATATTAAAATTCCAGAGTTGATCTAATATGCATGTCCTATTCCAAATCTTCCCCAAACAGAACGGAATCAAAACAGACCTTCCTTAGAAAATTAAAGGGCTCTTTTCACCTCTATGTGCATTTGCCCACACATACACATGGCAGAACTATTTAAAATACATGATCTTTCATCAGATGAAATAAAATTCCCAAGCTTTTCTATCCCCCAAATTAAGATGTACTAGGTCAGGTACTAACACTACTGTTGAATGATGAAACTAAAATAATTTCATCACAAGTTTGATATCCTTTATTCAGGGGAAAACAACCCATGGGCTAAGGGAGTGCATGCCTGACATGCTGTGGAATATTGTTTCTGAGGGATTTGGGGCGAGAGCGAGCTCTATAGAGCGTTAGAAACAGCAATGCAGAAACAGGGCAGGATGGGCTAGGAGGTCGGGAAGTTCTTAAGATACCAGCAAGTCCTATTTGCAGGGTAATGTAAGCTAGCTGAAACCGAGTGGGAGGACTGTGATTGGCATATGTTAGGTTTCCTTGACAGGTTTTTCCATAACTGCAGACTGACGGGCAGGTTGATTTTTCTGTAAGTGATAGGTAGGCTTCAATTTGACAATCATAAGGGAGAATGACCCAAATACTAATTGACAAACTACAGAATCGACAATTTCAAAGAACCAGCTGCCATGATGAGCCTAAAAATCTTGAGTGCTACACTTCGTCGGGAAGGGCAGAGGACACAGAAACAATCCTCTCCCCACAGACCTCTCACTTCCAGAGCTACATGCAGTCTGGTCATCCTCTCAGTAGTACAGACACGGTGAGAACTAAAGGCAGCACCGTGAAGGGACATTGTTATAATTAAAGACAACGAAGATCCTTCCTGCAGGGAACTGAGTTGGAGGACTGTGACTGGCATATGTTGTTCATTCGGGCCACTTCCCTTTATCCGAGCTCTGTTTCCTCAGAGGTAAAAACAGGCACTGTAACTACTTTGTTGAGCTGTTGTGAGAATTAAATTAATTATATGGAAAACCAGGCACAGGGGTTCCTAACTAGGAGCCCCAGAGGCCCAGAAAGTTTCCCGAAGTCCCCATGAAATCACGCATATGTATCTACACGTTCTGCCGGGTAGAGAGTCCATCAATTTCAGCAGATTCACAGTCTATGGCCCCAGGAGCTAAGACTACCAGCCTAGCACACAGTAGGCATGCAGTGAATATAAATGCCTTTTTCTTCTCTGCCCTCTCTCTTCCTTCAAATGTTGTCTGTGTAGTAATGTTATTAAGAAGGAAATTATACATGTGCCATTTTACTATGTCTCCTATGTAAGGGCCTGAATAGGGAGATTCCTTTTGAATACAGTGCCAGAAAAAAAAACTTGGCTTCTTCTGAGTAACTGGCATGTTCTTCCTCCTAAGGAAGTTAGGAAATTTAACATGATTTGATTTTTGCTCTGGCTGCCATGAACTAAAGCAAAGTCAGCATAAATGGGTCACAGGCACTGTCATCTCTTGCAATTAACAATGTATTCCTTCTTGTTTTCCATGATTAAACTCTTCCATTTCTAGTCGATTAAACTACCCCACACAGGCATGTAACTTCAAAACCTTCATGACAGAAGCAGGATGTCAGGATAGAAATATACAAAAGACTTCATTTGAGAGATTACATGACCAATGCCTATAAAATATATATGAACTGGACTAAAAGAGCTTTGTTTCACAAAATCTAGGGTATTAGAATATAGGCTTAGGACAAACAGAAAACACAACATACATAGTGGAATTTATTTGTCTAAAGAGTCATATAGGCTAAATAGAAATAGATTTGTAAAAGGTTAACATAATGGCAGGTCCTTAATAGCTTAGGCTAAGCCAGGGCATTTGAAGAACTTCCCAAAGCTGAGGCTGAGGTTAAAGGGTTTAGTGATGATTTCTGCAAGAGTTCTGAATGCTGCTAGAAGATTAACTCAGTGTTAGGATATTTTTGTTTCCAAGAGGCGTCAAAGAATAAAGCTGATCCTACAGGGTCTTATTAAACATATATATCTTAGTCATATTCAACACCACATTAAATGGCTAAACAGAAATGGAAACCCATTAAAATGTATTCACAGGTAAAAATCATCAAGGACCCAGGAGAGTAAGGGGGAAAAAAAGTGGGAAATCATGAGGAAAGCTTTAACTACATTCAGACAGGAAACACTGGCATAGCTTACCCTTCCCCCTAACTCAGCACTCTATCACCTCCTCATTAAGTCAGAGGTCACCACATTCAAGGAAGGCCTGAAACATTCACCTCTTAGCTGCTCTAAACCACTAATTTGACAGAAACCAACTTTGATTTTTTTAAAAAAAGTTTAAGACATAAAGTTAAACATAAAGAGGCATCCAATAATTCTGATGCTTTTGCTAAATATAAGGACACAAACTGCAGAAACAGTTTTTACAGAAATAATCCTTTGTACTTACCTTAGAAAAAGAAATGGTTGTATTCTGATACAGTGAGTGTATTTGGAAAATAAGAAAAGTCACATTGCTGGAAATATTACGCAAAATAGCTTCCTCTGGAAAGGGTCTGTTGAGCTTGAAGTATCTAAATTTCCCCACAGAAAATTCAATAAGACCTACAACAAGAGAAACGTTTCATTATAATATACGAACCTCTAATATCAGTTTGTAGAAATCACATATATAAACATAGACACAGATTTAATCCTCAGAAAGAAAAACTGGTTGATAAATTTTATTACTGCCCCTATTTCACTGATGAGAATTAAGCTTAAAGAGGTGAAGCAGCTCACCAGGGTGACTTGGCTAGTGAGTGGCAGAACTAAGAACTAAAATGGGAAAAAGGTATTTCAAAAGATGAGAAAAATTCTTAAAGTGGCTGAGGATGCTCAAGGTGCCTGGCTCCCAGAGCCCAGAAAAAAACCCCATCTGGTAGCAACCATAACAATTCTATTCTGAACAGAGCCCCTGAATTTAAGAATTAACAACCCTAAGGAGCTACTGACAACTGTGAATGCAGTGGTATTAAAGAACAGTAGGAACTAAGAATTCTGAAGTCACCCTGGAGACACAGAGGTGGCTACAATTTTATCCCACCATGTACGAGCTGTGTGATCTTAGGCAAGTTTCTCAATTCTCTCTCTTTTTTTAAAAATATATTTTATTGATTTTTTTACAGAGAGGAAGGGAGAGGGATAGAGAGTTAGAAACATCGATTCAGCTGCCTCCTGCACACTCCCTACTGGGTATGTGCCAACAACCAAGGTACATGCCCTTGACCGGAATCGAACCTGGGACCCTTGAGTCCGAAGGCCGACGCTCTATCCACTGAGCCAAACCAGTTAGGGCTCTCAATTCTCTTAAACCTCAACTTCTTCATCTGTCAAATAGGACTGTATTACCTAGCTTGCAAAAGAAGGTGCCATCAGCACTGGCAAAAACGTCATTTGAACGCCCACCTCAGATACTTACTTTATGAACCATGGGTATTCTGGAAAAATGAGCTTTTTTTTAAGGACCAAGTTCAGAGTCCACATAAAAGACAGGTTGTAACAACAGTTTTCCAACACCTCATCTAGGCCTTTCCCATCCATTTCTGGTTGTGTTTATTAACTCACTCACTCTACCCATGGTTCTCTGTGTATCTTTCTCCTAGCTGCACACCAGTTCTTTCTTTGTCCAAGCTAATTCTCAACTAATCCACTAAATAGGTAAAACAGGGTGAAGATAAATCACAAATAAGAAATACTTGGAGAACTGAAGCGTTCATTGCTTTAAAAGAGAGTAAGGAAAGATAGGACCAAAGAAATTAAATTACATTATTAAACAACTAGTAACCTGAAAAAATAAGTAGGGGTGATAAACATAGGTATCCCTGGGAATATATTTTAAGTGATTTCTCTTTTCTTTACACATTTCATTGTTTATAAAATTTCTACAGTGATAGTGAGGTATTCTTTTCAGAAAGAAACCTTAATGGCACTCAAAACACAGCTTCTACCTCAACTCTTCATCTGAAATTTATAAAACAGGAGCACCATAAGGATTCCCGGTCAGGGCACATGCTCAGGTTGCAGGCTCCATCCCCAGTAGAGGCCACGCAGGAGGCAGCCAAGGTACATTTCTCTCTCATTGATGATGCTTCTATCTCTCTATCCCTCTCCCTTCCTGTCTCCCTAAAATCAATAAAAACATACTTTAAAAAAAAAGATTGTTGTATAGTTTTCTCTGTAATGGTCTTCACATATCCCATTATAATTATCCCTAAATATTTCATGTTTCTTGATACTATTGTTAATTTACTTTTTCTTTTAAATTTCAACTTCTAGTTGACTCTTCACCAATATGCCTTTTTAAATAAAGTTTTCCAGCTGATTTCTAATGGTCAGCCAGGTTTGAGAACTCCTAACTCAATGTTAGATGAGTTAGGGCAGGATAAGTATATTTTCCCTATTCTTAGTTATCGTTGACCTAACTTCTGTGTGAAAATCCTTTGGCAGTGTTACCCCTGCAGTCTGATAGCCATTTCACAATTTTTACAGAAGATTGCGTATTAACAAAATCAGTTATGGTATGACTCCTGGCTATACAGGGCTTTGTCATGTTTGACATTCCAACGCCTAGTACAGTAGTGGTCACCTAGTTGGCACATAGTAACTGTTTAGTAAATGACAATTCAAATTTGTCACCTCAGGGAAGTAATTTCTTTTTTCAGGGCCTCAGTTCCCTCATGGTAAAATGGAGGTAACTGTGCTACATAAATCACTTGGCTGCTGAAATTCTCAAATAAATGGGGAAAGTTTTGTAAACAGTCCAATACTACACAATAAAGTATCATGATTAACTTCCATTGGCTTTCCAGTGTTTCAGAGGCTCATCTTATTTAATTTTTTTACGCCAGGCATTCAGTAAGGTCCTACAAATAAAGGGGTGGGAAGAAGAGGACTAACAGGTTTAAATGTTTGGCACACCCATCAAAAACATCAAGGTGAGAAGGAGACTTCCTTAAAGTGACAAGGAAAAATCCTGAAAACCAAGACAACTTGAACAGTACAGTCTAGCAGAATCTGCATTTAACTTCTACTCATAAAAGCACACATGGCAAATAAAGGCATATAACCAAAATATATCCCGAAGAAGTTAACAGGAACTTAATTCACCTCTAAGCCATCTGGGAAGGGATTCGTGAGAAACATTTTACGAGGCATAATTAGATCTTATGACTTTGGGTGTGGGAGGGAAACAGTACATCAAGTGATATTACAGAGCACATGGCCAACATGGAGACAGAGCCTTATGCTGTCTGTAGCTCGCCTCTAAAAAGAAGTGCCTGTTTTTTCTGCCAAAAATATTTTTTTTCCCATCTGACCCATATAATAGGGGACTCTTTTCTATTTTTCCTACTCCTCATTCCTACACAGTCACTTTTTCTTTCCAAGAATTCTATTCCACCAAGAGCTACCCAATCCCTTTTCTTTCCCAATCAAATCCTAAACTTGCAAACTTAAAATTGTTCAACTCTTCCTTTTTACTATTTTACTAAAATTGACCTGTGTTTTACTAAAATGAAAGCATTGTTTGTGTTTTCATACAACAACCAAATTCTAGGAGAGATTTGTGAAAGCTGTCTTCATAATTCTCTTCAGATTAAATATTAAAAACAAAAGCAGTTAATTTAGCTACTTGAACTGGTCAACATGCAACAGCCTCTCCCAATTTCTCATTTATTTATTTATTATTTTTTAAAATATATTTATTGATTTTAGAGAGGAAGTGAGAAGGACAGAGAGAAACATCAATGATGAGAAAGAATCATTGATGGGCTGCCTCCTGCATGCCCTACACTGGGGATCAAGCCCACAACCCAGGCATGTACCCTGACCGGGAATCAAACCATGACCTCCTGGTTCATAGGTCAAAGCTCAACCACTGAGCCATGTCGGCGGAGCCCAATTTCTCATTTATGTCTTATGTGTTTTCATTAGCACTAAAAGCTGAAAGGAAACACAAAATGTGCATATTACTCTTCACATACTTTTTTTAAAAAAAAATATGTTTTTATTGATTTTTTTAGAAAGAGAGGAAGGGGAAGAGGGAGGAACATTGATTGGTTGCCTGCTGCACGCCTCCTACTGGGGATCAAGCCTGCAACCCTGTGACCTCTCGATGCATGGGATATGCTTAACCAACTGAGGCACACCAGCCAGGGCATCTTTCACACCCTTTCAAGAGAAAGAGACCACTTGCAACTAACTACAAAAATGGCCTGCTACCTTACTTATGGCATTATCATTAGCACAAATATTAGGAAGTTCAAAAGACATTGTGCTCACCTCCAATTACTATGTAATTCTATGTAAGTTAATGGATGTGAAACAAACAATAACAAAAGACATTAAAGGCAGCAGAGAACTGGAACTTCGAGACAAGGGAACACTGTTTAAACGTGTGGTGCACCTCTTGTGCCCTGCTGGCCACAGAAAGCACCTTCCTCATTCTAGAAACTTGATCTGCCACCTTCAAAGATTTATTTGGCTTTTGAGCCACTACCCCTGTGGTGCAAGTTAGCTTTTCCTGGGAAAGATGGGTAAATCCTCCTAAATTACAGCAGTTGCTTAATTCCTTCAGTTTGTCTAGTTATCAGAGTCCTCAAATCGAAACAAACGAGGAGACTGCAAGTCTTGAACTAAGTCTTCGCTAATTTTTTTTTTAATATTTTATTGAATTTTTACAGAGCGGAAGGGAGAGGGATAGATCGATCAGCTGCCTCCTGCACGCCCCCTCCTGGGGATGTTCCCGCAGCCAAGGTACAAGCCCTTGACCGAAATCGAACCTGGGACCCTTGAGTCCGAAAGCGGACACTCTGCCAAACCGGTTAGGGCAGTCTTTGTTCATTTCTATCTGACTGATGTGGAGAACATCAGCTTGCTTTAGTTTTATTAATGTTTACCCATAGATGTTTTCCCATTGAATTTTAGAGAGCGTGGAAGGGAGGGGGGGAGACAGAGAGAGAAACATCAATGTAAGAGAGACACATAGATTGACTGCCTCCCACAGGTGCCCCAACCAGAGCCAGGGATTGAGCCTGCAACCTTAGTACATGCCCTTGGCTAGAATCCAACCCGGGACCCTTCAGTCCATGGGCAGAGGCTCTATTCATGAACCAAACCGACTTGGGCACATCAGCTTTAATTATCACTCAGCAGTTAAGTTCCCACATGTTGTCCTGTCATGTGGAAAAATATCCTCGGGTGAGGATTAAAAACAAAAAAACAACACACTGCCATGAAAAAGCACCTGGCACATTCTGCATTGCAGTGAATGTAGTGCCCCATAAAAAAAAAAAAGGCTTATTTTTTCTTTTCCTGCAAAAATAGAACTTGCCCTTTTCAGCTCTGGCCTTAAGTCCTATGCAAAGATTCTAGAACTCAGTTTGCACAAGAGCTTTTCAAAGATAAGTATTTAGGAGCACAATCACATTATTCAGAAAATATTATGTTTCAGAACTGTAAGTAGTGTCTTAACGCTCCAAGCAAAACTAAGAATGCGCCTAACCTCACGGGAAAAGCACGTGATTATCAGCCTGGCACAGTTAGTGCTATTCACAGCGTGTATGTTAACAAACCACGAATTACTTATAAAACCCATTCAGCCAAGCACATGACCTACGATCTAAAGCCCGATCTGAGTCCGCTTTTCCTGTCAACTCCATCGAGCTCACCAATTAGAAAAGCATCTCCACTGGGAAGTAAAAACCCTGCGCGGTCCGCGGGGCCGTCGCTCGCAGCGCCCTCGGTTCTGCACGCCTGACGGTCCCCGCGGCTCAGCCACGCCACTCGGGAGCCAAGAGGTGCTTTCAAGTGTCAAATGAAACCCACAAACATGGCTGCTCCCCTCCCCGAGGGAGACAGGAATGTGTGCGAACAAGAGAGTTACGCATCTCTTCCCACTTCCACAGCCGGAGTGAGGACGCCTCCTTCGCAAAGGGAATGTCCTTCTGCACGAAGGACCCTGACCCCTTCCTGCCGGTTCCGAACGCGCCGCCTCGGCCGCGGGGCGCACAGACCTTGGGGTGGACCTCGACCTTGCAAGAAATGCAAAGGCCCCTTGGGGTGCAGAAGGGAGGCGCCCCGACCTTACCCACGCTGGCGTTCCCGACGGTCTCGGCGCCA
>NW_005363772.1:3488013-3492745 GCF_000412655.1 Myotis brandtii
TTTCCAGGGGGGAGTGCGCCCCCCAGTGGCGCGAGGCGGCCTCGCAGCCGGCGGCGTTCCCAGGATCTCCGCCCAGGGCAAGGGGAGACCCCAGGAAGTTATGTGATGTAACCTGCACTTCTCCCTTTTTTATCTCTCCCATTTACGAAAACCACCGTTACAGTCAAAATAACTGTGTTGCGGCCTAACGTTTGGAGGCTCCTGTCCCCGACCTTAACGGTCTTTTGCAAAAAGAAAATAAAAAGGAGGAATCGGGTGCTCAAAACGCAAAAATAATTCCACCTTCCCCAGTCCCTCCCTCCTTGCAATCGCCTTAGCGGCGCAGATGGATGTCAGTATAAAACTGATGGGGTCATGCTGCTTCTGTAGCGGTTACTGCGCTGGTAATGAGCACCGTATTTTAAAATAAAGTTCCGTTTTCTCTAAGCAAAATATACTCGAAGACTCAAGACCTTCATCTGAACTTCCTCTCGCAGATCTCATACCTGAGTGGTGCTATTTAAAGGGCAGGAGTCCATGTGACAGGTGGCTCGCGTGTGGAACTGGATTTACAGACAAAGTTATTTGGGGAAGATTGCCCTGCTCTCCTTTTCCTGCCGCTAAAAATTTTCATTTATATATTTTAATGAGCAACTATCTTGAAAATTACGTATGTATGTACTTAATCCACCACTAAGCTAAAACTCCATAGCAAACACCATATGTTCTCTATCTGCCTGATCTAAATTTTCACACCTTGGTAGCACTGTCTATTCCCTAGGATATTTGTTCACTCTCCCACATGCCCCCTATTCCTGTAACTGTCAGGAGATGGAATCCCAGGAAGATGACAGGAGCTATGATGATAAGGGTAGCATTTGAACCAGCGATGGATTACACAATAAATTGTGTTCTGATAGTGGGGAGAGAGGCTTAAAACTCCCACACTGTCAAAATTCAATCCCAAAGTAATAAATGAAATCATAACAGCTACAAGAAATACGTTTGTTTGTTTGTTTGTTTGTTTGTTTGTTTTAAGAAAACTGATCCCAGAATGGTTTCTCTCTTTTTTTAATTTTAAGAATTTATTTAAGCAAAATCATTTGGAATCTGGGAGGGTTCAGGGGAGGAACTTTGTAAACAAAAAAGCGAAGAAGGAAACCATAAGAGAAAGATTGGTAGGTCTGGCTATTTAAAAATTTAAATTTCATGAAAGTTAAAAACAAAACAAAACACCCTAAACAATATGTAAAGTCAAGCTGACAAAAAAAAGATAAAAATTAGCAAAGGACATGAATAGCAAACTTCACACACAAACAAAGAAAGAAATATAAGTGGCTAATAAAAACATGAAAAAAGTTCAAACTCACTAGTAAAAAAAAAATCAAATTAAGGAAATAAGCTGTAAATATTTTAAAAGAATGAGAACATTCAGTGCAGATGAAAGAGCTGAGAAGTAGACATTCTACCATAGGACTAGAAGGAGTGTAACTTGAAACAACTTTTTATAGCATAATCTGCATCAAAAATCTTTAAAATACTCATAGCTTTGGTATGATAATTCCACTTTTAGATTTAAGCCTATAAATATGTACCAAAAATTAGATGTTTAAAATTAGTGTACAAAACTGTTCATTAAGATGTTATTTACAGCAGAAAAAAAAACAAAAACTACCTAAATGCCCAACAATAAGGAATTAATTAAATAACCTGTGATACATGCATATAATAAAATACTGTGTAGCCCTTCAAAAATCATGTTTTAAAGACAACTGATTGGGAAATGTTTATGAAAAGGCAAGTTACAAAGTAATAAATATATATAGTATAAGCCTTATTTGTTTTCATTTAAATGTGCATTCATGCTTACATTCATTAAAGAGAGGTTGAAAAATATGTCAAAATGTTAAAAATTGTAAAGGTGATTGGATTAAGAATTATTTCCTTTGCACATGTCTGTTCTTTGTAAAAAATTTACTTTGAACATGTATTGCTTTTGAATAAGAAAGTATTTTTGAGAAGCTATGTATAGTTTTAAAAGTTTTCTTATAAAAGCATTCAGAATAACAGCCCATTTTCCTGAGTATTACACCATATAGCTCTTCATATAGTATTTCATCATATAGCTCTGTCTATCTGTTCGGGTTCTGCTGCAACTAAACTCAAACTCTTCTATGCTAGCCACACTGCATTAACTGCAGTTCCCTGAACTAACCCTACTCTCTCTCCTCTATTCCTCTGCATTGCAGTGCCCCATGCCTGCAGAGGATAGCTGATGACAGATACATATCAACAATAATAAGAGGGTCTCATTCTCTTGGCTCTGAAATACTGTGACAGCCTGGGAGGATGATTGCTGGGCCCCTTACTCAGTTCCAGTGGAGACCTGAGCAAATGGTCTCAGCAGCTTTGCAGATGAGTTTGTTATTTCTATGAATTTAAAGGAAACTTGAAAACTGAGAAGATTCCCTAATCCAAGATATACTAGTAGATAACTAGATTCTTAAAATCTGCTTAAGGGCTAGAAAAGAGAGGAAGGAAGGAAGGAAGGAAGGAAGGAAGGAAGGAAGGAAGGAAGGAAGGAAGGAAGGGAGAGAGGGAGGAGTGGGAACTCAAGACATCTTGGACAGAGATGACAGCAGGGATCCAGGGGTAAGGCAGGAAAAGACCGCTATGAAACTTGCCCATTTAGCCTATTCCACTCTATTCGCTCTGTATTTTTAAACTCATGTTCTTCTTGTGGGTAGCAACTTACATTACTTTGTTTTTATTAAATTCAATAAATGTTTATTTCGTAACTGTTATATGGAAATCATTATGCTGGGCAGTTCATTCATTCAGCCCGTAAATATACTATTCAATGGTTTCTATGTGCCGGGCTACAAGCTTGGTGCTAGTTATTGGAAATATGGAAACAATTAAAATATGTTACCTGCCCCCAAGTATTTCATGGTGCTGAGTGAATCAGAGTAATGTATGACTTACACCTCAGTACACTAAGTGCAATAATAGATGTACTAGAAGGAACAATTGTGATAAAGATTGGGAGCAATTAACTAGAGTTTGAGAGAAAGTCTTACAAAGAAGGAGATATTTAAGATACAGTTTGAAAGTTGAGTGACCAGTCAACAAAGGGACAAAATGGAGGTAAGGATGGAAGTGTGGGCGTTTCATACAAGGAAGAGGGAATTATATGTATCTTATACAGTGTGCTCAGAAGTGTGAAACGGTAGAGCATAGTTAGGGATTGCAAGGAGTCTAAGGAAATACGCAAACACCAAGCATATGCTTATTTTTGTGTTTCAGCCAAAAGACAGTGAACCTGGAAAAGCAGTCAGAGATGGCTGGACATGAACCTGAGGTCTCTGTGGAGCTACTGAAAGCCTGCTAGGAAGATAATGAACGGCAGAACAAAAGCTGTGTGATAATATGAGTGGTCTTGAAATGGCTGCTCTACCCCAGGCACCTCAGTCCTTTTCAATCAGGTTACAAAACTTAGTATGCTCCTTTAGTGGGTTTTCTCATTCATCCCTCTATATCCAAGCAGTCATCAATACACGTTAATTTTTCCTTCAAAAATAGCCTTTCTTGCCCAGCCGGCGTGGCTCAGTGGTTGAGCGTCTACCTATGAACCTGGAGGTCACGGTTTGGTTCCCAGTCAGGGCACATGCCTGGGTTGCGGGCTCGATCCCAGTAGGGGACATGCAGGAGGCATCTGATCAATGGTTCTCTGTCATCATTGATGTTTCTGTATCTCTCTCCCTCTCCCTTCCTCTCTGAAATCAATAAAAATATTTTTTTAAAATAGCCTTTCTTCTCTTATCAGGGTCAACACCTACACATTCTTGGATAACTGCAAAACCCTCCTGGTGAGTCTAGCTTATTTGTGTTTGCAAACCTAGCACCCAACATACTTCCTGGCACATGGCAGGCAATCAATAAATAAGGTACACGCTCAGCTGGAGATGGGAGGAAAACATCACCAATTACCCCAAATTACAGGTAAAACAAATTGGAGTTATCTCTCATTAATCTCAGTATGGGGGCAGGTGCCTCACCAAAGGTTCTGAATAAGGTCCCAACAGGGACCTAATATTATTAATACTAGGGGCCCAGGGCACAAATTTGTGCACCTTCAAAGGAACTGTGGGCTGTGAGGCTGTGGTAGGCACAGGGGCAGGTCTTGGCCTATCCTCCATGCCCCCACCGGGCCCCTCCCTCTGCAGCCTCCAGTCCCCTGTCTGCCGGCAGCCCCTCTCCCACCGCTGCTCCCACGCACTGCTGGTGCGGAGCTACTGGGGTTGGCACCAGCAGCGGGTGCGAATGGGGCCGGTGCCATTAGCAGGTGTAAGCTGCGGCTGCTGCCCTGATTGCCCCTCAGGAGCAGGGGGATGTGGAGAAGCCCCCAAGGGCAATCAGGGCTGGCAACCACCACTCATACCCGCTGATGGTGCCAAGCGATTGGGACTGGCCTGGGCACCGGCAGCAGGTGCGAGTGCCAGGCGGGACCAAGGTGCACAGGAGCAAAGAATCTTCAGTAACCACCAGAGGCTCACCCCGATGACAGCAACAGGCGCCCGCCTTGGTCTGGTGCCCCCGCTCACCTGCTCCATCATCCCGCCATGGCCGACGCCCACCATGTCCCACACACGCCCCCTGGTGGTCAGCGCATGTCATAGTGACCAGTTGTTTGGTTGTTCAGGTTGTTCCACCGTTCAGTCTATTTGCATATTGGCCTTTTAAAATATATATA
>NW_005363772.1:3492792-3494524 GCF_000412655.1 Myotis brandtii
TGATTTTTTACAGAGAGGAAGGGAGAGGGATAGAGAGTTAGAAACATCGATCAGCTGCCTCCTGCACACCCCCTACTGGGGATGTGCCTGCAACCAAAGTACATGCCCTTGACTGGAATCGAACCTGGGACCCTTCAGTCTGCAGGTCGACGCTCTATCCACTGAGCCAAACCAGTTAGGGCTATATTAGCCTTTTATTATATAGGATTATTTGGGAATGGGAGAGGAGGTGAAGCAGAAGTGAGCTTCCCAGTTAGCTTCTTAGTTTGGGGTCCTAGTAGATCCAACAAGCTAAATTCTCCATGGACAGTTTCCCTCATTTTCCCCCTATCCCAGGAGGATAATCGGAGATAGTCTGAGAAAGAGAATGAGTCTGTTTCAAGTCCACAAACCAGTCATTGGCTGATTAAAGGCAATTTTCTTTCCCACTATCCCCAGTCTAACTTCCCTTAATACCAAGTTTATACTGTCACTCGTCCCCCTTAAACTCCCAATAGATCCCAACTCTAAGTCTAAATTGCACAGTTCATCTTTTAAAAAATTGAACCTGCCCTTCCTGTGCCTGTCGCTTATTTTCCAGGAACCTCTCTCTTCTGACTACACCCTGTAAACCTCCACTCTCCTCTCCACTAACCGTCACACTGATTTCCTTCAATCATACAAACAAGAGATGGGTATTAGCTGCTACACTCACATCTTACCCGCTAACTCCAAATGCTCTTCTCACTTCTGCGAGTGGAGACCTTCCTTCTCTGTACTCTTCCAACACAGGCAATACCGCTCACTTTGTACTTAATTGTTTCAGTCAGTTTCCCCAGCACACACTCAGAATTAAAGCACACACCCAGTCTCCACTTGGATAAAGGCCTTTCTCAAAAACAACAGAGGAGGCATCCTAACCCTGCCATTCCGGATATTCGGGTGATTTTTAATTTGTATTTGTTGAGGTCTAAGTTGGTATTGTGACTCCCAAGTATTCTTGAGTTGCTTGCTGTATATGTTCTGTGGTTCATCTGGAAAGCAAAAGCAATGTAAAATAAATACTCAAGTAGATGTTTAAAAAGGAATACATGGGCCGGGCTGGCATGGCTCAGTGGTTGAGCCTTGACCTATGAACCAGGGGTTGTGGGCTCGTTCCCCAGTGATTCGCTCTCATCATTGATGTTTCTGTCTCTCTCCCCATCTCCTTTCCTCTCTGAAATCAATATTATATATATATATTAAAAAGGAATACGTGGGAGGGTAGGGAAAATTAACGTTTAAAAACCGCAGAACCTAATCTCCATAAAGTGTTTACTACCTAGAAGCCTGGAAAACAGTAGAGTATGTTAGCTCCCAAAGCCAGAGGGCCCCAGACAGCCCCCAAGTTATTGAAAATAGACTCAGAGGAGGCCTTTCCCCGATGGAGCTGGTCTAAGTGATGTGAGTAATAAGCCTCAGCCAAGTCCTACCTGTCAAGTTGTGCTCGACTCCACCCATCCCGAGAACGCGGCCCTGTGATTGGCCACGACGCATCCTAGCGCTGCCCAATCGCGTGCCAGCAGCCGCAGCGTCCTTTCACTCGGGAGAGAAACATGGCGGACCGGCTCACGCAGCTGCAGGACGCCGTGAACTCGGTGAGCAATTCCACTCGATTAGTCTCCGTCTTCCCCTTTTCTCGGTAAAGCGAGGGAGGAAAAGGGGCTCGAGACGCGACACCCGGGAGTGGAGGGCGGACCGAAACGGCTTCTGC
>NW_005363772.1:3494613-3496119 GCF_000412655.1 Myotis brandtii
TTTCCGCGGGGAAGGGAGGGTCTCCGTGCCCGGCCTCTCAGACCTCCGGGTCCTGTCCCGTCCTCCGGGAACAGCTGATTTTGTCAGGGATGCTAATAGGATCTCTTCTCGTTGGGAGGAGGGGAGAAGTGGCGGCCGCGCTTCCCCGCTAATCAATTTTAACCCGCGGAGGAGAACCTGTGCTTTGGTGATTGGATCAATGGCTGTTGGCCGAGTGTATCCTTTGCCAAAGCTTTCGTGTTGGCGCGGGAGTGATGGCGAGGTGAGAGTTTTGTTTCATCTCAGTTGGCACCAGTGTAGACCCAGGATCTCGCCCCATGCCTTGGCCACTCCCCAGCATAAACCACTTTTGGGGGAAAGTGACATCTCAGTGGTAGTGAGTTTTCTAATCCTCGTATATTTCCATTCATTTAAGTCTTGTTTAGTTTCTCCCCAAAAGTCTACCTTCTATTGAAGGGCATATCTTATCTTGTATGTAGCCCCCGTTCCGCCTACTTTCCTCCTCCTGATTGTTGTTCCTGATATGCCCACGTGGAGCATATCTGCAAACCATTGGATTCATGTACTTATTACCATTAATAGTTAAATAGTTTTCTGTTGATATAATTCCCACTGTCATTCTGTTGATAATTTGATGTCCCGGGTAAGATGCCTATGGAGAGAGAGAATATGTTGATTGGAAAATCTTAGTACCTGGCCCCTTGCCAGTGTTTTCACACAGGCTGCTACAAAGTTTTGTTGCATGTTTTTGAACACTTGAAGAGTGCATCTGCTTGTGAGAAACTGATCTACCCCGTGTGTGTATAAAAGAAGACCTTTCAAGGCCGAGGGGACCAGCCCCTAAATGTTGATGAATTCACCAAGATAAATTCTACCTAGTGGTGACTTTCCTGGGTTGCCAGACAACCTCCCTCAGGAAGATACTCCTTTCTGGTTTTACAAAATCCAGTCGGAGTGATGCTGTTGGATAGAAATGATATTTAGGGAAATGTTCCATATTCATACCTGTCTTGTAGCCAGAAGGAGAGTGAAAACAAAGTTAATATGGCCTTAACGCCAGGGTTGGCATGCTGGTTATTGGATTTTGGAGAGAAACCTCTAGGCTTACTAGTATTGAGCGCCTACAGCAGGGGTCCTCAAACTTTTTAAACAGGGGGCCAGTTCACTGCCCCTCAGACATTCCACACATGCGCACTGCGGGCCCGGGACGAGTCGGCTGCTAAGCAGGACAGGCAGCGGCGGCAAAAACACCCGGCGGGCCGGATAAATGTTTTCGGCGGGTCGCATGTGGCCCTCGGGCTGTAGTTTGAGGACCTCTGGCCTACAGAATATATAAGCACATGTCATGTTTACAGAGAGATGCTCCTTAAGGAGTTTATAGTCTGATTAGAAAGATGTCATATACTCAGAGACAGCCTATATAATAAAGAGGCAATATGCAAATTGACAGTCACACCCTCGCACAAAGATGGCCGCCCCCATGTGGTCACAAGATGGCCGGCAGGG
>NW_005363772.1:3496483-3509656 GCF_000412655.1 Myotis brandtii
AATTTTTTTGATATTTGCAACCATAGTAAAACAAAGACTTATATTTTTGATATTTATTTTATATATTTAAATGCCATTTAACAAAGAAAAATCAACAAAAAAATGAGTTGCGTGTCACCCCTCTGACACGTGTCACAGGTTCGCCATCACTGGGTTAGGGGGTGATCAGGCAGGCAGGCAGGCGAATGGTTGGGAGCCAGCAGTCCCGGATTGTGAGAAGGATGTCCAAATGCCGGTTTAGGCCCAATCCCATAGGCAGTCGAACATCCCCCGAGGGGTCCCAGATTGGAGAGGATGCAGGCTGGGCTGAGGGGGACCCCCCCCCTCAGAGCATGAATTTTGTGCACCAGGCCTCTAGTTTTAAATAATGTAAAAGCAGTATATGGTTAGGGAGGTATAATTGAATCAAGTGTTTTAGCTGTAAATGCTGTAGTAAATTGGAATATAGAGTAAATTCCCTAAAATAGAGGGAATCTTCTTAGCATTTATCTGAATTATAATTATTTGTAAAATTATTAAAATATTTTTAATGAGTTTTATGTCTATATAATTTTATAAAAATGTTAACATTATTTCAAAAATTCATTCATAATCCCACCAAGATAACATTTGTTTTACACTCTAAGAACTCTGTAAGGGCAGAAACTGTCTAGTTCTCTGTATCTCTGTAATGTTTATACATATACAGTACATGTCATAAAATTGATTTTTGATAATATTTGTTGAGTAAATAGATCTTGAGAGCTTTTGAAGCACTGTGTTGAGTATTTTTTGTGTTTTCTCTGTTCCTCATAACAATGCTGTAATGTGAGAATGTTCCCGATTTAAAAATTTTTAAAAACCCTATCCAAGTTGCTAGAACCAGAATTAGAATCCATGTTTGTACAGTTTCTAAGCACTCACTACTGCTCTGTTACATTTGTAAAATGTGAGCAAAAGCAGCATAGTTAGGAATTAGCTTATCAGTAGTCAGGTATATATGAAGGAGCAGTAGAAAATGATTAAGTAGAGTTGACTTGTATTATTGAAAGCTGTGAAACAGCCTGAAGAATTGGAGATTTATCTTGAAGCCCATGCTGGGTGAGCTCAAAATGCTTAAGCAGGGTAAAATAACATAGTGAACTAGAAAACAGTAAGGAGGCTATTATAACAATTTTTATGTGAAGTAATTGGTTGAACCAAGATAGCAGCAGTGATGATAGGAGAAAAGGGCAAAATTTGTAGTATTAGCAGGATTTGAAGACGAAAGGAAAGTAAGAGCCTGAAGTTGTACTGGTTGACTAGGAGAATCTCAGTACAAATTAGATGTTAAAGGAAACAATTGACATTGAGTTCTGTCATTCAAATAATGGCAGAGAAATTTAGTGGAAATGCTTATTCACAGATTGAAAATAAGGAATTGAGATTTGAGAGGTCAGGACTATTAATAGAAGTTGGTGGGGAGGCAGGGAGTTTGGAGCTGGTAAAGAATTAGTATTCTAGATCTTCAAAACTGCTTATGGAATAGTTTTAGAGCACCAGGAGTTTGAAAACTCGAGTCATGAAGAAAAACATTTCTAAATATTTAGGTACTGTCTTTTTCCCACTATTTCTTTAGACTTGTAACTACGCTGATCTCAAAAAAAGGATCAATACTTGTACATGAGTTGCACATACTATTTTATTTACCTTGGAGCTATACCTAGATATTTGCCAGTCAAATTTGCTTTTTTCCACTCCTACCCCAAAAAAGTCGTTACTTGTGCTTGCAACAAGTATTGGCATGTATTTTTCTTATCATTTTATTACCTTGGGAAGAAAAGAAAAATTACTTTGTATTTCTTTTTAACTGTTTCAAGTAGATTGCTACCAAACATAATTTCTTTGAATGGTCAGAACATTTAATCGCTGTTAATAACTGGCTAATTTTATCCAAAATTACTTTTTTCTGTTTTATTCCCTTGCTCGGAGATCATTATTATAGAAACTTATTGTTGTTGCATTACCAATAAAATCCTTTCTAACTTTGATATGTTTCCTTTGGCTTCAAGCTTGCAGATCAGTTTTGTAATGCCATTGGAGTGTTGCAGCAGTGTGGTCCTCCTGCCTCTTTTAGTAATATTCAGACAGCAATTAACAAAGATCAGCCAGCGAATCCTACAGAAGGTAAGTCGTTTTCTTGGCTTCTCTTAGTTTGATTCTCATATTACTTGTAATCTTTTAAAATTAGATTTATTGAGAAATGTGGCTTATTTGTAGCTTTCAAAAATATTGTTGTGTGAGAATATTGTAAGCTTTGTCATAAAGGAAATTAGTTTGTTATAATCAATTTGACATAACATGTCATAGTTCTGTTTATGTCAAATAACAGATTGTTATTCCTGTAGAGGAAAAATTGTAGGAATTGAACTGAATTTTACTTCTGGGATTTTTTTTTTTTTTAGAAATCAACTTTATTTTTGTTTGTTTGTATTTTTGTTAATCCTCACCTGAGGAATTTAGAGAGAGTAGAAGGGAGGGGGAGAAACACATCAATTGGTTTGCTCCTGCACGCACCCTAACCAGAGCCGGGATCGTGTTTGCAACCAAGGTACATGCCCTTAACTGGAATTGAACCCTGAACCCTTCAGTCTGGGGGGGCCAGTGCTCCAACCATTGAGCCAAACTGGCAAGGGCACTTCTGGGATCTTAATAAAGAAGGCATCCCACTTACAGATTTTTTTATTCAAGTGACCACCATATTGCCCTAAGAAGGGATCTATGTTATGGTTAATTCCCAATTTGAGTTAATATTAAAGGGTAATTCTTAAACATGTATTAGGTTTGATGTGTTAAAATTACACATTAATCATTAGAAGCCTAGTATAGAAAAGTTATATATTAAGTTTTCTGGTTTCATTAACTTAATGTTTAGTTTCTGTTTCTGAAAACTTAAGTTTCTCTAATACCCTAAATTAGTAGTGTCTTTTTCTAGAATATGCACAGCTTTTTGCTGCACTGATTGCACGAACAGCAAAAGACATTGATGTTTTGATAGATTCCTTGCCAAGTGAAGAATCTACAGCTGCTTTACAGGTAAAAATCTCTTTTCCTTTGAGTACTTTGCTAATAGGGAATTTTGAATTAAAGGAGATAGATTTAATACTGTTTGTTGTAATATTTAAAGTTTAAGATTGAATTTTAAAGTGGGAGTTTCATTCATTGTGGATTAGTGTAGAATGTTAAAGACTGCACTGAATAGCCTATGTAATAAAAGCCCAATATGCAAATTGACCGAATGGGAGAACGACCGGTCGCTATGATGCGCACTGACCACCAGGGGGAAGATGCTCAACGCAGGAGCAGCCCCCAGCCCTCAGGCCCCAGGCCAGCCAAGGTGGGTGCCAACAGGGACCCCCTGGTCGCCCCGCAGAGGGAGGCAACCAGTGGCAGGTGGCAGGGCCGGCAAGCAGGTGGCGCTAGGCTGGCCAAGGTGGTGCCAGCGGGGGCCCCCACAATCGCCCCACTGGTTGCCCCACAGATCAGCCCTGATCACTGGCCAGGCCTAGGGACCCTACCCGTGCACGAATTTTGTGCACTGGGCCTCTGGTGTATATATAGTTTTCCAATTTTGAGTTATAAGGACTCTTCCTATTTTTCTCAGTTTGGCTCTTTACCTAGCAAAGAATGAGAGGAGGATGGCATTCTGGATGTGGAG
Source organism: Myotis brandtii (assembly GCF_000412655.1). Classification (NCBI taxonomy): domain Eukaryota; kingdom Metazoa; phylum Chordata; class Mammalia; order Chiroptera; family Vespertilionidae; genus Myotis; species Myotis brandtii. Next base: position 3,500,160 of record NW_005363772.1, read on the forward strand.
TAGAATAGTAGTGTCCAAAAGCAGTGTGGAAGGAGTCATATATAGACATCCAGAGATCTCTAATTAAAATTTAATGTTTTAAATAATTCACACAAGGGCAACTTTTTTTTTTTTCATAAATATGAAGTTTAATGCATTAGTATAAATCAAACACTGGTATAATTCCAACAACCCATAAGCATCCTAACAAACCACTACTCTAAGACAATTTTTTCTTGCATTTCTTTGTGGTTTTACCACTGAAGTATGCATGTATACACACTAAGATTAACTTTGCCTGTTTATGGGTACTATATAAAATGAAATCACATTTTATTGATTTCAGAGAGGAAGGGAGAGGGAGAGAGAGATAGAAACATCAATGATGAGAGAGAATCATTGATTGGCTGCTTCCTGCTCCCTCCTCCCCCTCCACTGGGAATCGAGCCTGCAACCCAGGCATGTGCCTTTGACCAGAATTGAACCTGGGACCTCTCAGGCTGATGCTCTATCCACTGAGCCAAACCGGCTAGGGCAGGGAAACTTTTAATAGTTCCCTGATTTTAGAATTTTTGCCACTGAAAGCTCCCTCACGATGCCTGCATAGTCATTCAGATTTAAAAGTAAATACTTGCACAGTTTCTTTCTTTCTCAGCTCTTATTAATCTCCAAATTTTTCATTTCTCAAAAGATTTTTAAATTTGTGTCTTATAAAGGCTGCAAGCTTGTATAAGCTAGAAGAAGAAAACCACGAGGCTGCTACATGTCTGGAGGATGTTGTTTATCGAGGGGACATGCTTCTAGAAAAGATACAAAGTGCACTTGCTGACATTGCGCAGTCACAGCTGAAGACAAGAAGTACCCACAGCCAGTCTCTTCCAGACTCATAGTGCCCATACATACCATGTGGCTGAGAAAAGAACTGTTTCAGTGCCATTAAGAATTCTGTATCAGATTTAGTTGTAAGCCTTGCCAACAGTTACAGAAACGTTAAGCACTATAACATGTTATCTTTTTCACTATTTTTAATAGTCTTCTATTTTCACTCTTGATAAATTAGCTTGTAAAATTGTGATTGAATCAGCTTTAAACCATCATTATATCATTTTTTATTATCTGGATGAAATTGAGGCAGCTATTGCATTAATGATTATAATTTAATTAAACAACTGTACTATAAAATTCTGTTGTGACATAATGTCTATCTTTATTTTTATCATTCTACAGTCTTTTTACAAATAAAAACATCCCTCAAGCCAGAGGAGAGGTGGTAAGTGCAGAACACGGTGTTGGGGTCCAACCCCAGCGGGTCCAGGGGTCCCCAAAGGTGTGGACGGAGTCGGCAAAGACTATCCACCCTCTTTCTACGGTGGAGTCCTATCCGTCCCGAGAGTGGGGCTTACCTAGGGGAATGGGGGGGCTTACCTAAGGGTCCCTGTTCGGGCGCCAGATGCTGGGGTCCAACCCCAGCAGGTCCAGGGATCCCCAAAGGTGTGGACGGAGTCGAAGAAGGAAGGACACGGAGGTAGCATTCAGTTGATCAGCATAGTTGGGTTCTCTAGCCAGGATCTCCAGCCAAGTTCTATCCAGGTTCTCCAGCCAAGTTCTGTAGCCAGGTTCTGTCCAGGATCTTTTGCCATGTTCTCTCGATAGGTTCTGTCTCTAGGTTCTGTCTCTAGGTTCTTCAGCCAAGTTCTCTTGCTAGGTTCTGTCTCTAGGTTCTGTCTCTAGGTTCTTCAGCCAAGTTCTCTTGCTAGGTTCTGTCTCTAGGTTCTGTCTCTAGGTTCTTCAGCCAAGTTCTCTTGCTAGGTTCTGTCTCTAGGTTCTGTCTCTAGGTTCTTCAGCCAAGTTCTCTTGCTAGGTTCTGTCTCTAGGTTCTGTCTCTAGGTTCTTCAGCCAAGTTCTCTTGCTAGGTTCTGTCTCTAGGTTCTGTCTCTAGGTTCTTCAGCCAAGTTCTCTTGCTAGGTTCTGTCTCTAGGTTCTGTCTCTAGGTTCTTCAGCCAAGTTCTCTTGCTAGGTTCTGTCTCTAGGTTCTGTCTCTAGGTTCTTCAGCCAAGTTCTCTTGCTAGGTTCTGTCTCTAGGTTAGGTCCCTTGAAACAGCAAGGATGGACCGGCTCCCGGCAACACGGGACATTTCAATTTAGGTTGGTGTCCTTCTGCCCCTTTAGAGGTCACATTGTAGAAATTTGGAGCTTGGGCTAGGAACGTTTGAAACCCTGTAGCTTTTAAGAAACACAGAATTAGTGTGGCTGAACAAGAGATTAGGTCACTTTTATGGAAACTTTCCTCTCTTTCCACAACCTCATACCCACTCTAGTAGATCGTACTTGTTTCTTTATGGAATTCCCATGCTATTGTGAAAATTTTTCTTCATTTTGAACTACTTTTTTCCTATAACTTTTCAACTTTTCATTCTTCCTCTTAATTTCAGCAGTGAAGTATGTTTCCTGAGTCATCGATTAATTTCTGTTCTTTTTATTTATCTGAAGGTTCTGTCTTCTGGTCTTGGTAAATTCTCAACCTTTATTGCTACATTGTAATCTAACCAGAACATACTTCCACTCCATCAGTTACTTCAATATGACTTTCTCTACTGCACTTTAGTTTGTTATTGCTAACATTTGTGTTAGCATTATCAAGTATGATTACTCATCCAGCTCTTGGATATCCTTGAATCTACTGATTCTCTCCATGGAAAGCTGGAGATAAAATTTAATTGCTTCTGTCTCCCAAGGCTGCATTTTTTAGAATGTCCTGAGCTACATTTCCTGTAATTCGTTACTTATCCAGAGTTTAAGGACGAGCAAGAACAATAGTCAGAGATTCTCTGTTATTCCCATCATAATCAAGCTCTGCCACAGTTCTTGAAAAATACTGCTTAGAGGAACTTTTAACTTCTTTAATGTAATTTATAGAATCATTAACTTTTAAAATTATGTTAAATGTTATCTATACTAATAGATATTTAAAATGTATGGCTTCTCTCTGACATCACTTAAAATGCATTTTATTTTTAAACACTGGCATGAGGTTTCTAGATGATAAAGAACCACAAAAGAAAGTAATCTTCAAAATACCGAACCCTATTCAATACAATTAGCCCCAAGAGACAGTAGGAAAAGTTGTAGCCTAAAGCTGGTAGGTTGACTACTGTTAAAATATTACCCCTACCTGAAAGAAACTTTATATTTGATATTGTCCCCCCAGTTTCAGGTATTAAAGAACGAAACCCATAAAGGTTATATACAACAGCTTCTTGTGTCCATAGTTTTATAGACATGTTTATTGGATCAGGAGATTCTCAAAGCTAAAATGGATGCATAGGCAATGATGATCTTGCTGCCTAGGAAACAGCTTTGGGAAGACCAAAAACTGAATGTTCTTATCTTTCATCCCCTGATCTATCTCTCCCTTCCCGTTTACCCAGATCTAAATTGTTTTAAGAATTGGTAGACAGGCTGGGTAGCTCAGTTGGTTGGAATGTTGTCCCATACACCAAAAGTTTGGGGGTTTGATTCCCAGTCAGGGCACATACCTCAGTTGTGGGTTCGATCCCCAGTTGGGGTGTGTATGGGAGTCAACCGATAGATGTTTCTCTCTCATATTAATGTTTTTCTCCCTCTCCTTTTCTCTAAAATCAGTAGAAAAGCCTGGACAGTGTGGCTCAGTGGTTGAGTGTTGACCTATACACCAGGAGGTCACAGGTTTGATTTCCAATCAGGGCATGTGCCTGTGGTTGTGGCTTGATCCCCAGTCGGGGGTGTGCAGGAGGTAGTCAATCAATGTTGATGTTCCTTTCTCATCAATGTATCTATCTATATCAATAAAAACATATTTAGCCCCAGCCGGTCTGACTCAGTGGATAGAGCGTTGGCCTGCGAACTGAAGAGTCCCAGGTTCGATTCCCGTCAGGGGCAAGTGTCCAGGTTGTGGGCTCGATTCCCAGTGGCGTTTCCCTCTCCCTCTCCCTTCCTCTCTGAAATCAATAAAAATATATTTTAAAAAAACATTTAAAAATAAATAAAATCAGTAGGAAATATCCTCTGGTGAGGATTAAAAAAAAAAGAATTAATAGACATTTGGTCTTGCCCAAAAGATCCACAGAGACATTTGACCCAGGCCAACAGTCCCTTGATGTTTGGTATCATTCAGAACATCCATGAGCATATTTGGTCTGTGCTGAATGATCCTTGATATTTGGGCCTGTCCAAAACATCCATGCTTAGAAAAGTACCCTGGGTTTAAATAGCCCATCAGTTATTTGTACTTTTGGTTTATAGGATTAATATATTAAAAATACCATTGATCCAATATTGTGTGGTGTCTGCTTTGCCAATAATAGCTTTTCTTGCTTCAGAAGCTAGTAATGGCACATGGCATTAGGTAGATGGATTGGCGTGGACCAAATATCGCCATGGACAGTTTGGACACGACCATATGTCAAAGAACTTTTGGCATAGACCAGATGTCTGTGGACCTTTGGACAGGACCAAATGTTCTGCAAGGGTTTGAAGGAGGGAAATCTTAGAGGTGTGGCCATCGTCTCTGTCTTCCCAAAGGACCACAGACCCTGTGCCCTGTTGGAACTTCGTGGAGCCCTCAGGGAAACCAGGGGTGCAAACCTTTACGGCTTTGTTGGATGTAGGTACCTAAGTTACTATTATACTTGGTCCAATGGGGAGAAGGGGCACCTGAGTTCAACTTGAGATCTGGGCAAAGTGACGAGGGAGGGAGGGAGATAAATATAACATTTTGGCCAGGCCCTTGAGGCTTTTCTGATGCACTGTGGCCATGACTTCTACTGTGACTATATTATTGGGATAGACATCCTATACAATTGTAATTCTCCCCCACACAAATGACAGCGAGGACATTCCCACTCAGGACGTAATGTTGAGAGGTAGTAGTGTGACGTAAAACAATCCCCTACCCATCTCCCTGTCCATTGCCTATGGGGTGCCTGGCCATTGACAACTTACTTGAACCCTGTGTTCCTGGAAAACTAAGACAGTTAAACCCTCCAACCTACTGTATGGCAAACAACTACTTTTCCCTCTGTGACTGAAATATCTGTGCATTACCCCTTTGTTTACAGACCCAGACTCTCCAATTCCCACTCTTGGTCTCATAAATAATTCATCTGTCCCACAGACCAGTTTGGATAAAATGTCCTCTAACTTGACCAAACTTTAGGCTTCTTCCCCATAGACCCTTGTACTGGAATGTGGAATAGTTCCCCCTTAATGACCCCTCCTGAAAATTGACCACAAATAAAAAGACATTCCCTGATCAGTTGTGCCATTAGGTCATCTGCTCATCTTCACACCCAGATTTTTCTAGACTTGTTTACTTCTTCCTATTTAAAAATATCCCACCCTGGCTGGTATGGTTCCGCTGGGGGGAGCGTTGTCTGGTGCACCAAAGGGTCACAGGTTGGTTCCCAGATGGGGAGCTTATGGGAGAAAACCAACTGATGTTTCTCTCTCTTGGTAATATTCTCCCTCTCCCTCCCTCTCTCTCTGGAATTAATGAAAAACATATCCTCGGGTAAGGATTTAAAAAAAGTCTCTTTCCACCTCATCTTTGAAATTTGTGATGCTTGCAAATCTTATGATCAGAGCACTCTTTCTATTGCTATAGTCTTCCTGCCCCTATTTCAATAGTCCTTTCTTCCTATTGCAGTAGTTTCTCTAATTGTCTTCTCATACCTACATCTGGATTTGTTTTCACTTGATACTTTCCTCACTTGTATAGGAAAAAAATCCCATGACACATCACATAGCCACAGGGCTAAGGCTGGACCAAAGAGGGCAGAGGAATTTACTTGAAGTAATAGGAAATCGATCTCTGATTCAGAACATCTTGTGTGCACATCCAGGATAAAATTAATAAAGGTGAATATTACAAACCCAACACTTTAGAAACAATTCAGGGATCAAAGGGAAATCATAATGGGTATAATTCGGAACTTAATGAAAACAAACTGTATAGAAACTTCTGGCATTGCGCTAACACAGCATAGCAGACAATGCAAGTATTTTCTTGTTTATATTAGAAAAAATGAAGCTGAAAAATTCAAAATTTCAACTGAAAGAAAGAAGGAAGGAAGGAAATAATAAAGCTAACAGAAGAAATTAAGAAGAAAACCTTACTGTGAGATAATTAGGAAAGCCCGAAGTTGGGGATTCAAAATGAGTAATAAAATTGACCACTTAGACAAGCTTGATCAAGCATAAAAGAAAGATGGCATAAATAAACAATATGAAGAATTAAAATGTCATATGCATTGATTTTAAAATAAACTTCTTGCCAATATTTGAAAATTTTGGTCAAAAGGATATAGGTATTTCTAGAAAAAGCAAATAGGATCAAGAATATATGTAAATCATGATCCTTCTTTCACCTTTAAGGAAATTCAATCAATAGTGAAAATTCTTCTCCCCAAATAAAGTGCCAAACCTAGATCAGTTTAGTAGTTTTACTAAACTTTCAGAAAAAATTCCAATTTTACACAAAATAGATAAAACTCATTATCAAAATCTGACAGTACAAAAATAAAGATGACAACTTCACTCATGAACATGCAAAAATTATTAGCAAGTTATAGCCATTTTATGGAAAGAAGAGTCAATATTTTAAAATGTGTCAGTTTTCCTCAATAGGTGCATAGATTTAACATAATTTTAACTAAGTTTCCAAATAGGATTTCTTTTTTAAAGAAAATATATTTTATTGATTTTTTACAGAAAGGAAGGGAGAGGGATAGAGAGTTAGAAACATCGATGAGAGAGAAACATCAATCAGCTGCCTCCTGCACATCCCCTACTGGGCATGTGCCCGCAACCAAGGTACATGCCCTTGACCAGAATCAAACCTGGGACCCTTCAGTCCGCAGGCTGACGCTCTATGCACTGAGCCAAACCGGTTAGGGCCCAAATGGGATTTCTATGGAAATTGGCAAGTTATTTCTAAAATTTATACAGAAGTACTAAGTTTCAATAGAAACCAAGATACTTCGAGGAAAGATAGAATGATAGAGCTTGCCTTTAATAGTAATTAAGATAGCACATATCAGTACAGGAATAAACAAATAGACCAATGGAAGAGAATAGAGATCTAACAGAAATTGTAGAGATAGAAAAACTTGATTTGTGACAGATGCTTTTGCAAATCATTGAGGATGGAATAGAATAGAATTGGTGCTGGGACATTGGTTATATACATGCCATTATTAAAGTCAATGCCTGTGGAGTTTCTTTTGCGGGGGGGGGGGGGGATAAAAATGTTCTGGAATTAAATAGGGGTGAACAACTGTGAATATACTAAAACACTGAATTGTGTACTTTAAAAGGATGAATTTTATGGTATGTGAATTGTATCTCAATAAAGCCATTACACACACACACACACACACACACACACAAAATCCATGCCAGGTAGATTAAAAATTTATATGTAAAGGGCAAATGTAAAAAATGTTTTTGAAGACAGGAAAATATGACTTTGGGGTAGGAAAATATTTTTTAATTTTATGTATTTTTAAAATCTATTGGGGTGACACTTGTTAAAATTATACAGGTTGCAGGTGCACAATTCCACAACATATCATATGTACACTGTATTGAGTGTTCACTATTCCAAGTCAAGTCTCTGTCCATTAAATAGATGCAAAAAGTTCACATCATAAAGGAAAATAAGTTACAATAAAAACAATATGTGTTAGACATGGTTTCAAACTTTTACACATACTAATTTTTAAAAAGTTAATAGACTCAACTGCATTAAAATTTAGCCCTGGCTGGTTTGCTCAGTGTGGATAGAGCAGCAACTTGCAGACTGAAGGGTCCAGGGTTTGATTCCAGTGAAGGGCACATGTTCCGGTTGCAGGCTTGATCCCCAGTAGGGGGCGTGCAGAAGGCCACCAATCAATGATTCTCTCTCATCATTGATGTTTCTCTCTCTTCCTCTCCCTTCCTCTCTGAAATCAGTAAAATTTTAAAGTACTCCAAAAGAGTGGAAATGCAAGCTCAACCTGGGAGCAGGCATTTGCAATACTTGCAATTGGACAAAGGGTTACTATCTGGAAATGTAAAACCCTCCGATGAATCAATAAGGAAAAGACAATCCATTAGAAAAATCACATGAGTAGGGGTGTTGGGTGGCTGGGGGAGGGCAGAGAGATTGATCAAAAAAGAGAAAAAAACACTCATGGACATGGACAACAGTGAGGTGATTGTGGTGGAGAGGGGGGCAGGTGGGTGGAGGTGAAGGGTATAGTGGGGATAAATGTTAATGGATGGGGACTTGACTTTGGAGTGGTGAACACACAATACAGTGTACAGTGTTGTGGTATTGTACACCTGAAAACTAACTAACCAGTGGTACTCTAATAAATTCAATAAAAAGGAAAAACAATAATGCAATTTAAAAAATAAAAGAAAAATCACAAAATACTTAATCATTCCACAGTAGAGGAATTGCCAATAAAGATGCAAAAATGCTCAACCTCTTTGGTAATCAGGAATATTTGACTGGCCTTCCACATCTTTAGGAAGGCTCACTTTTCAAGACAGGAGGACAAAGCATACTTAAAAAAAAAACACATTAACATGCTAGCTTGATACATTTTATACATTTGGCTATGTGGTCCCTGGGCTTCCATATATTCTCCACCAGGGCTGTATATGGGGCAGGCCTATACATACATGTTTGTATAACTTAAAGAAAAGCAGGGAAATTCCACAGACAAATTTCAGAGTAGTGATTTCCTCTGGTGGGGAGAAAGGAATGCCATCAGGGAAGAGCACTGAGGGCCTTTTGAGGTAGTATAATATTCTTTTTCTTAAACTGGGAGGTATGCATTTAATAAAACTTAATATTTAATGCAAACTATGTTTAAAATCACGGTTTCTATAAGGCATAAGGCAGCACATTTGTAAGCGGCATCAGATATTGTTTTATCTGTTTGAATTTAGCAGAACTGGCTTGCTAGTACCCATTGTAGATATTGCTGGGAGATCTTCCTCCACAGGACTAACCTGCACTCTCTCTTGTATTCCTTCTGAACAGTTCAACAGTAACTAGAACTTCAAAGATGATCTGCTCGCTGCTGTGCCCCTGCTCCTCATCCTTGCCCCTGCTTCTTTAGGGTTATCTTTTCCCCTCTGGTTGCCCAAGGAAGGCCTCAGATAGTGGTGGGAAAACTCCCTTAAGGCACTGATGCTGCCGGTTATGGCTTCTGAGACCAAACAGATATCAGTGTTTTACCACAAGAGGGCAGTTTGACCCTGAACTTTAGTTCTATTTAGGAAGTGGTTGGCCCTAACCGGTTTGGCTCAGTGGATAGAGCATCGGCCTGCGGACTGAAGGGTCCCAGGTTTGATTCAGGCCAAGGGCATGTACCTTGGTTTTGGGCACATCCCCAGTAGCGGGTGTGCAGGAGGCAACTGATTGATGTTTCTCTCTCATCGATGTTTCTAACTCTCTATCCCTCTCCCTTCCTCTCTGTAAAATATAT
>NW_005363772.1:3511269-3556116 GCF_000412655.1 Myotis brandtii
AAGAAGAAGTGGTTGGGTGCTCGCTTTGGCAGCACATATACTAAAATTGGAACGATACAGAGAAGATTAGCATGGCCCCTGCACAAGGATAACATGCAAATTTGTGAAGCGTTCCATATTTTTAAAATAAAAAAAAAAAGAAGTGGTTGGATAGGATGTTTTGTGACTCCAAGGGTACCTGGGGATTAGCTAGTTTGGTAACAGCAGCCAGGAGTTAAGATTCCCCTGGAGTCCACTTAAAGCTAGTATTATGATTCTGATTTGAACTAGTGTCGTCCTGGGGCCAATAACTTGAGTCTGATGATCAAATGTTTATTTTCGTCTGAAAACAAAAGCACAGTGACACAACTCCATTGGTATAAAATGTTTAGGTTCATCATAGAGAAGTTAAGTACTGGGTGAGCCATAAGGAAGTGAGTACTTTCTCTGGATGGTAAGTTATCTTTTATGTGCACATTCGTACATGTCTGTGCGTGTGTGCTAGATAGGCCACACAACAGAACTCTGCTACTTCCTAGCTGGAGGGCAGCCCTGTATGGACAGGCAGTGTAGTTAGTGATGAATAGTATAGGCATATGCTACCCTGCCTGAGGACTACCCCTTATTAATTGTATGGATATTTAGATTGTTTTAAATATTTGTCCAACACAAATGAAACTACTATGAACATTTATGTACAAGAGTTTATATGAACATATACTTTTATTTCTCTTGAGTAACTATCTAGGAGTAGAATGGCTGGGTCATATGATAGGTGTATATTTAACTTTTTAAAGAATCTGCAAAACTGTTCTCTAAGAGATTGTATGGAAATAAGACACAAAATAAAACAAACACATTTGTCATTTTAAGGGAAAGGGAAAACTTAACAATGACTGAGAAAATATGTATTTTGAAAGAAACACCTCTAATGTAAGGCATTTTGACAATAGATGTTTGGACATATTTCCATCCTTATGGGAATTTGTTGCCAAAAATTATATATATCGGACTGCTGGTTTTGGCCTGATCCCCACAGGCAAGGCCGAGGGACCCCACCGGTGCACAAATCCGTGCACTGAGCCTCTAGTATGCATATAAGAACCTTGGTTAATTTCTTCCTGCCCTCCCCCCTCCCCCCTTCCCTCTGAGATTCTTCAGTCTGTTCCATGTTTCCATGCCTGTGTGTTGAGCATCTGCCCCCTGGTGGTCATTGCGTGTCATAGCTACTGGTTGAATGGTTGCTTAGGCTTTTATATATATAGACTAGTAGCCCGGTGCATGAAATTCATGCACATTAAAAGGGAATTAATTGCCCTAACCGGTTTGGCTCAGTGGATAGAGCATTGGCCTGTGGACTCAAGGGTCCCAGGTTCGATTCCGGTCAAGGGCATGTACCTTGGTTGCGGGCACATCCCCAGTGGGGAGTGTGTAGGAGGCAGCTGATCGATGTTTCTTAAGATTCGGCACGTGGCATATATAAAAGATTAGTTGCAATGCAAAATCAAAAATCATTACCAGTAAACTTTCTTACTGTATTATATTAACATCAATTGCATTTGAATGGATACTTTACCTGTGAATTATTTTGTAACATCAAGCATTGGTCATTTTGGGGGTGGGGGGGATGGTTTGCTGAGCTATTCAGATCTTCCATATGTTGATCTGTTTCATTAAACAATATTTTTAAAACCACAATTATTAATATCATGACTGAACTCATCACAAAGTTATCAGAAGAGTCTTTAAATATTGGGAAGATATCAAGCTCATGTGAAAGGTACAAGTTTTCCAAACTTATAATTTTTACTTGAAACCAAATTTTATGTCATTGGCAACAAATATTATCATTTGTATTCCTTGAAGTGACAGGATTTCTTGGTTCACTTTGGGACAATATCTCTTAATATACCTAAGTATGAATAACTAGTCTATCTCTCAGTTTTAGTAAATTATATTCCCTGAAAAAAGCTGCTAGTTCACCTCACAACTCAAAAAATTGTCTAAGTTCTTTTTCCTTGACAGAGCCATTGTACATGGATATGCAGCAGAAGTCATATCTACTTATATAAAAACCCTGGGTGTAACATCATGGCCAGAACCAAGACCAACCGGAAGGAAGTCAGTCCTGCATAGGTCGTCTTGGAAACGGCTGCACTCTCCCCCAGCTGTTTCCTGGAGGGTGAGGTTTCAGGCAGGAACCCACCCTCAGGGCGAGATCTAAGGCAGGAACCCACCCTCGGAGCCGAGCATGAAAGTGAAGTGATTTGTAATAGATCTATTATTGAAGCTACCTTTGGAAATACTATATCTATAGATCAGTGGTTCTCAACCTTGGCTGCACATTAGAATCACCTAGGAATCTTTTTAAAATCCTGATTCCTGGGCCTCATCCTCCAGAAATTGTTTCTTTGTTATGGGGTGGGGCCACAACATTAGTAACAAAGAAACAGAATTTGCGGAGGATGAGGCCCATAAATCAGGATTTTAAAAAGATTCCCAGGTGATTCTAATGTGCAGCCAAGGTTGAGAACCACTGATCTATAGATATAGTATTTCCAAAGGTAGCTTCAATAATAGATCTATTACAAATCACTTCACTTTCATGCTCGGCTCCGAGGGTGGGTTCCTGCCTTAGATCTCGCCCTGAGGGTGGGTTCCTGCCTGAAACCTCACCCTCCAGGAAACAGCTGGGGGAGGGTGCAGCCGTTTCCAAGACGACCTATGCAGGACTGACTTCCTTCCGGTTGGTCTTGGTTCTGGCCATGATGTTACACCCAGGGTTTTTATATAAGTAGATATGACTTCTGCTGCATATCCATGTACAATGGCTCTGTCAAGGAAAAAGAACTTAGACAATTTTTTGAGTTGTGAGGTGAACTAGCAGCTTTTTTCAGGGAATATAATTTACTAAAACTGAGAGATAGACTAGTTATTCATACTTAGGTATATTAAGAGATATTGTCCCAAAGTGAACCAAGAAATCCTGTCACTTCAAGGAATACAAATGATAATATTTGTTGCCAATGACATAAAATTTGGTTTCAAGTAAAAATTATAAGTTTGGAAAACTTGTACCTTTCACATGAGCTTGATATCTTCCCAATATTTAAAGACTCTTCTGATAACTTTGTGATGAGTTCAGTCATGATATTAATAATTGTGGTTTTAAAAATATTGTTTAATGAAACAGATCAACATATGGAAGATCTGAATAGCTCAGCAAACCATCCCCCCCACCCCCAAAATGACCAATGCTTGATGTTACAAAATAATTCACAGGTAAAGTATCCATTCAAATGCAATTGATGTTAATATAATACAGTAAGAAAGTTTACTGGTAATGATTTTTGATTTTGCATTGCAACTAATCTTTTATATATGCCACGTGCCGAATCTTAATGCAATATCAAAGAAGAATATCCACAATTATCTGAAAGGCTAGTAAAATACTCCTCCCTGTTTAAACTGTATATCCAGAGTTTTTTTTTCACATACTTCAACCAAAACAACATCTAAAGATTGCACACAGAAGCAGATATGACAATTCAGCATTTGTAAAATCTTTCTGTTCTCACTGTTTTTTGTTTTGAAAAACAAAATTTTCATAAAGTCTATATTATTTATACTTATATGTAATGGTTTTATTATTTTTTTAAAATAAATTAATACTTTAACAATATCTTAATTTTAATAGGTATAATCCACATGACCAAAATTCTTTGATAATTTTTAAGAGTATAAGGGGTCTTGGGACCAAAATGTTTGATAACTGTTATCTCAAAAAGAAAGATAAGACAGCATGGTACCTTTACCCTACTAAGATTGTTTAAGGGCATAGGTACAAGGAGAAGATGCTGATGTCAAACAGTGATAGGGCAGATACAACAATTAGTGGTTCCATTTTTTCTCTTTATTCTTTCCTCTTGTGGTTAAGATCTGTTATGGTTTCCTGTCCTCACCTGAGGACATATGTTTATTGATTTTTAGAGAGAGAGAGAGAGAGAGAGAGAGAGAGAGAGAGAAACATCTATTGGCTGGCTGCTGGTTGCCTCCCATAATCGCCCTGACCAGGGATGGAACCCGAACTGAGTGTACTACAGGTATGTGCCCTAACTGTAAATCAAAACTGCAACTTTTTGGTGTATGGGCCGACACTCCAACCAACTAAACCACCGGGCCAGGGCTATGGTTTCGTTTATCTTTTTTTTTTTTCTTTTCAATCCTCGTCTGAGAAATGAGGCTATTTTTTCCATTGAATTTTTTAGAGAGCGTAAAAGGGAGAGGGGAGGGGGAGAGAGGGAGAGACAGAGAGGAAGAGAGAGATACATTGATTGGTTGCCTTCCACATGCACCTTGACCCAGGACAGGGATCGAACCTGCAACCCAGGTACATGTCCTTGACTGGAATTGAGCACATGACCCTCCGGTGCACAGGCTGACGCTCTGACCACTGAGCAAGCATGTGGCCCAGGGCCCATATTTTATCTTGTTTTATTTTGGCAAGAATCATTTTGAGTCCTGACCGGTTTGGCTCAGTGGATAGAGCGTCGGCCTGCGGACTGAAGGGTCCCAGGTTCGATTCCAGTCAATGCATGTACCTTGGTTTCGGGCACATCCCCAGTAGGGTGTGTGTAGGAGGCGGCTGATCGATGTTTCTAACTCTATCCCTCTCTCTTCCTCTCCATAAAAAAATCAATAAAAATATATTTTTAAAAAAGAAACATATTAACGATATAGACGACCCGTATAAGTCACATAACCCTGCTGACAGTTAAAGTGAAGCACTTTCTTGTAGTTATCCAGACTATTTACAATGATCATATATATTTTTCAGACCCAGGATTGGCTAATATTGGAAGATTTTTTCTTAAGTTACAAATATTTTTCTGCCAGAGTTTAAAATTTCAGAAAATCCTTAGACATCCTGGTCATATCTATGATCTTGATATTATTGTTCTCAACTCACAGTAAAGAAATAGCTTATTAAAAACAAGTCTTTTCCAAAGGGAAACATCCAACAAAGATTGAATATGGACTGAAATATTAAAAGGGTTAAGTTCCATCCTGGCATACTGTGCTCTCTCGGACAGTGGCTTATTCTAAATGCTTCAGCAAAGAACACAAAACAGTACAGTAAATCCCCATCCTGCCTAAGCACAGGGAGGTGCCGGAAGAGATTGCTCCCTCACCCTGGCTGAGGTTCTCTTTATTTACCAGAGGGATTAAACTTAATTCCCTTCATCCGTACTTATTCTTTCCAACAATGGTTGATACGTAGGAATTCAGGAAAGCTTTTTCATTTTTGAGATGCAAATTCAATGCCAGCCTTTTTTTTCTTCTTCTTTCAGTTTGGTTAAATAAAAACAAAGGAGTAGTTGCCAACTACAGCACACTACGCAGAACCCAGGCCTTCTATGGTGACTCAGCATTGAATGGGACTCTCATGATTTTGCTGGAAATTAGATGCAGCCACTGAGGATACCAGAAGCATTGGCTTTAGGCTCAGGAGGCATAAGCTGAGTTTAGGAAAGGCAGACTCTTAGTATATAGCCTCCTGATTATAGCCGCAGAACTCATGATGTAGTCTCCTGAATATTGCTGTAAGTACTTCTTGGTTGAAAGACTATTGATGCATTGCCCAGCCGGGTGTGGCTCAGCGGTTGAGCGTCAACCTAGGAACCAGGAGGTCACCGGTTCAATCCCCGGTCAGGGCATATGCCCAGGTTGCGGGCTTGATCCCCAGTGGGGGGCGTGCGGGAGGCAGCCGATCCATGATTCTCTCTCATCATGGATGTTTCTATCTCTCTCTCCCTCTTCCTTCCTTACTCTCTGAAATCAGTAAAAATAAAAAAAATAAAAATAAAAAAAATAAATCTTCAAAAAAAAAAAAAAAAGAAAGAAAGACTATTGATGCATCAACTTTGAACAACTCTCTTCTATTTGGAAGACATGACAAAATGGTTTAGAGCATAGACAATGGTTTAGAGCATAGACTCTGGGTTTGAACCCTGGCTATCCCCCTTACAAGCCATGTGACTTAAGTCACATCACCACTCCATGTCTCAGATACTCTGTTGCAAAACTCTATTAAATAGCTTGCCCCAAGTCCCCAAACAAAATGTAAAACAAAGTAAAAACTAAACTCAGGCGGATAAGCAAAGAATGCTTAAATGCTAGTGACATTTCTCATTGATAAAGAGATATCAGGCAATGTACAATCTCCTTCACACACATCAGAGACAATTGAGATCTTTACAGAGCACTCTGAATTCTTCCCATTTCCATGATAGAAATGTCCCCAAAAAAAAAAAAAATCCCATGGAGAAATCACAATAATGAATGAAACTGTAGCATAAAAGTCTGGGGCTGGGGTTGGGGGGGGAGAGAGGAAAACCCACCCTGTTTCTTTCAGGGCTGGAGTGAGGAATGAGTCGGGGTTCCTTGGGGCAGGGAATGCCCAAGCAGATGACACTAGATCGCTGCATGTTCCCCCTGAAAGGGCACAGGTGTCAGTTTCCTGACAACTATGAAGGCTAGAAACAGGGCCACCAGGGGCTCCCCTGGGGCCCTCAACACTACTGGGCCCAGTGTGTGTGCTCTGCGGGGCCCAGGGCCTTGGAGCAACGGCCCCGAGCAGCTGCATCACCAGGCAGGGAAAGTAGCACAGGGAGCATTACTGCAGCTGAGAAGACAATATAAAAGAGTGGTGGGATACAGACTGATGGGGAGGGACAGTGAGGAGAGGTGGGAAATCTCAGGTAAGTTGTCTGGGAAGACCTATCTGTGGTGTTTGAGCTGAGACTTTTTAAAAAAATATATATTTTATTGATTTTTTACAAAGAGGAAGGGAGAGGGATAGAGAGTTAGAAACATCAATCAGCTGCCTCCTGCACGCCCCCTACTAGGGATGTGCCCGCAACCAAGGTATATGCCCTTGACCAGAATTGAACCTGGGACCCTTCAGTCCGCAGGCCGACGCTCTATCCACTGAGCCAAACCTGTTAGGGCTGAGCTGAGACTTTGATCATTAGAGAGAACCAGCTGAGCCAAGAGCCAGGGCTCAGGCAGTGGAAACAGCAAGTTCAAAAAATTCAAGGAGGGAACAAGCTTGGCATGTTATAGGAATAAAAAGGACTCATTATAAATAATGAAACTCAAAATTCTCATAAGGTCTTTTTTTTTGTCTATTTAAGAAAAATGTCGTTTTAATTTGGATCACCAATTGCATTAGTCACCTTTATTTGCCTTTTAGAAATAAGGATAGGAGTGGCTGAGGTATACCTTTCCTTTGAAGTACTTTGAAGGAAAAAACTGGTTTCAACTTGTTGACTCTTTTTGCAGTGCTAAAATATGCATAATCTTTCTGCAGCAGATATTTGAGAACCAAAATTTGTATACTTAGGAGCATTAGTTCATCTGTGAAATGTTAGTTTCTCTTGGTAAACTTCACCGAGGACCTAGAATTCAGTGTCCTTCTTTGTCAATCTGATCTTTAAGCACACACGATTGTCCATGCCCAAGAAAATATAAAACCCCGTCCTATCTCTACTTTTAATTTCTTCCCATTTTCTCTGACTCAATGTATTATTCACAACTTGCTCTTTTCCTTCTTGCTTTCTTACACACACACACACACACACACACACACACAGACTGATAATACCACACTCATACCGAGTGCATTTTTTCAAACATTTATATGAAGTGTCCAAAATAGGCAAATCTATAGAAACAGAAAGTAGATTAGTGGTTTCCCAGGGCTGAGGATATGAGGGATTAGAGGGTGATGGCTAAAGGGTACGGGTTTTCTTTTTCAGGTAATGACTCCACACTGTTTCCACAGTGACTGCACCAGTCTGCATTCCCAACAGCAGTGTACTGGGGTTCCTTTTTCTTCACATCCTCACCAGCACTTGTTGTTTGTTGATTTATTGATGGTAGCCATTCTGGCAGGTATGAGGTGGTACCTCATTGTCGTTTTAATTTGCATCTCTCTGATGATTAGTGATATCAGCCTATAATTGTCTTTGTAGTGTCTTTATCTGGTTTTGGAATTAGGATAATGATGGCCTTGTAAAAAGATCTTAGAAGTGTTCCTTCCTCTTGGATTTTTTGAAATAGTTTGAGGAAGATAGGTGCTAGTTCTTCTTTGAATGTTTGGTTAAACTTCCCTGTGAAGCCCTCACACCAGGGCTTTTGTTTGCTGGGGGTGTTTTGATTACTGCTTCAATTTCATCAGTTGTAATTGGCCTATTCAGATTTTCTGATTCTTCCTGATTCAGTTTTGGAAGATTATATTTTTCTAGGAAAATATCCATTTCATCCAGGTTGTTCAGCTTGTTGGCATATAGTTGTTCATAGAAATCCAAGCATTTCAATAATTACATTAAATTAGGCTAAAGACTCTCTTTGAAAATGTATATATGGAAAGGCAAAGGGCCAAGAATAAAGAAGGAGATCATGGAGAGGAAAAAACTGGACACTAATTTAAATTGTCATATGTCAGAACTAAACTTGAAAGCTACAATAACTAAGACAGTGTAAATATTAGTGCAAGAATAGACAAATAGGATGCTGAGCTTAGAACAAATCTATGTATATATAGTCACATGATTTACAAAAAAGAGATCACTGCAGTTCAGCAGGAAAAAGGATGCTTGTTTCAATAAATGGTGTCAAGTCCAATGAGTTCCCATATGAAAAAAATTAACCCTCATCCCTAGCTAATTAATTAGAGATGATCAAAGACCTGAATCTTTGATCAAATAATATTACTCAAGAAAACATAGAAAAATGCTCATTAACTTTAATGGAGTATTGGCAGAGTGGCATGAGGAAACTTTCTGGGATGCTGGAAATCCTATAAAATAAAAGCCTAATATGCAAATCAACTGTACAGCAGAATGATCAGTCGCTATGACATGCACTGACCACCAGGGGGCAGATGCTCAACACAGGAGCTGTCCCCAGCCCGCAGGCCCCAGGCCAGCCAAGGCGGGTGCCAGCGGGGGAGCCCCCTAATTGCTCCACTGGTCACCCCACTGGTTGCCCCACAGAGGGAGGTGACCAGCGGTGGCAGCTGGGGGGTAGGGCTGGTGAGCAGGCAGCGCCAGGCTGGCCAAGGCATGTGCCAGTAGGGGCCTCTGATCGCCCCTCCAGTTGCCCCACAGATCAGCCCTGATTGCCGGCCAGGACTAGGGACCCTACCTGTGCACAAATTTCATGCACCAGGCCTCTAGTATTGTATATCTTTAGCAGATGCTGATATAATTGGTAAATGTAAACTATATTACATTTATATGAAAAGTTCATTAAGCTGTATGCTTAAGATTTGTGCACTTTACTGCATGTAAGTTATCTCAAAAATAAATAAATGTTGGTTGATAGTTATATTTCTATATTAGTACACAGAATGATGGTAAACAAAATTAGCTTTGTATTTGATCTGATAGGTATCAGTAAGAATATTTAGGTGAATCATGTCAATGGGATATGGAATTTAAGTAATACTTAGGTCAAAAATATATAATAAAATATAAGGAATAATTACATTTTAATTAATAAGTACTGTAATTAGTCAAGTACCCATTTGAAGAATAAACAACAATTAGAAGATAGAAGAAAGGTAGATAGGTTTGGGGCTGTTTGCATTTCCTAAACTATGTCATGCAGAATACTGCAGCCTTGAAAGATTTTACGTTTTCTGTGGGAGGAGGGTAATGCCATGTTTGTATCTTCTGGTGGCTTGTCAGAACAATAGCAACAACTCTAAGTATTTCTAATCTTTAGCCTTCAATACAGAGAATAGTTTGCAAAAGGGCTAGAAGGCCTGAACAGGCAAAGATGTGAAAGGACGCTTCCCAGATATCAGTAATTATAGGAAGCTGCCAACCCCTAAGCCTGGAGGGGCAAAAGGGAAAAGGGTGTTGCCCAGCCCACGGTGCTGCTGAGACTTCCGAACTCCACTGTTGTCCCTGCTGCTGTTGGAACCACCACAGCTGCTACTTGACAGGAAGCTGCACAGAGTCCCAGTGATGGTTCCAGATTCTCGAAGCCACATCCCATTTTTACTGATAGATTTGCTACGATTGCTGTTGTTGGAGCTGGTAATTGTCCTGTGCTGCTGTTGCTACAACTGTGCCACTACTGAGACAGGCCAGCAAGCCAGGACAAGTGGAATAGGGAAACTGAGACAGATAGCTGACAAGCTGCCAGAGCAATTTACAGTAGATATAGGTCACCCCCCTCGAGATAACATCTCGCCCTCAGTTAGACTTCAGCTGCAGACCCAGAAAAGCAGCAAAACCAGGTGGGGGACACCAGGACCACCTGCAATGACTAACGACCCCCTGCCCTGACACTGACTATGACCCGGCAGGAGCACACTTAGAAAACTGATGACTATTCTGCTGAAACCCTCCCGTGAGAAAGAGATAAAGCCTCATGACAAAGGACCCATAGTTCTTACTACATGTAGAACTTTATTATCAGTTTACTCAATTTCTACTTTCCCCCCATAAAGGCAAAAAGGGAAATCTAACGTATCCCAGCGAGAGCAACTGTGGGAAACTGTTAATGACCTCCAGGGTTGAGGGAACAAATCTAACGTATAGCGAGAGCAACTGTGGGAAACTGTTAATGACCTCCAGGGTTGAGGGAACAAAGTCAAAAGGTTGGAATAATGAAAACGTAGAGACTTAGAGGAGGTGCCCTGAGGAGCTGACACTCAGCGGTCTGAGGAGCCATGTGTTGTTCAGCTAGTGTTGGCGTCTCCTAGTTTGGAGGAGGTGCCTCATTGAACTGGGGCCCACCTCTGAGGAAGGGTCTGGGAACTGGCGCTGTTGAGGGAAACTGCAAACGGGGACCTAACTGCTGTTACGGTGTAGAAGTGTTAATGGGCTGTCACTGGCAAGAACTACAGTGGAACCAAAGCTCACAAGAAGTAGCCTGTTGCTGTTTGCATGCATATGAGCATAACCAATGGACACAGACAGTAGAGGTGTGAGGGCATGTGCTGGGGTTGGGGGCGGCTGGGGAGAGGTCAATGGGGGAAAAAGGAAACTCATGTAATACTTTAAACAATCTATATATATAAAAGCCTAAGCTACCATTGTGACCAAATGACCAGAACGACCAGTTGACCAGTCCCAATGATCTACACTGACCACCAGGGGGAGCTCAATGCAGGAGCCACCCCCTGGTGGTCAGTGCATTCCCACAGCCAACGTCCCACAGCCAGCCAATCTCCCCTGGTCCCTCCCCGCAGCCAGCATACCTCCTGCGGTTCCTCCCCCGTCCCTCCTGTCCTGTCCCGCAGGCCCCAGCTGGCAGCCAGCAGGAGGCCATGGCTGGCAGCCGGCAGGCCCTGGCCAGCCCGGTCCTGATCAGGACTGGGCAAGACGTCCCTGATAGGCCCTGATCGCCGGCTGGGCCTAGGGACCCCTACCCATGCACAAATTTCTCGTGCATCAGGCCTCTAGTAAACAATAAAAAAAATAAAAAAAAGAAGTAGCCAGTCCCTTCTTCCTCCTCCAGCCCTCCAGCCCCCCTCTAGCGCCCCCTATTGTCAGAGCCTAACAAGAAGTCCGCGGGCAAGCTGAAACATAGCTTGTAAAGTCCCAGCAAACCACATGGGGTCAGTGAGCAGGAACACCTGGCTAAAGTGTGAGTGAGAGCTGAAGTCCAACCTGTGCTGTTCTTGCCAGGGCTACGTCAGCCTGGGGGAGAGTCATCTCTTTCTAATTTGCACAAAGATACCAGTAGACACTAACTCAAACACCCGCAATCAAATCTTCCTTTTGTCTTCTAATTAGCAGTGAAAAGCACGTATTTTTATTGTAATGTTCCAGGCAAACGTACATAGCATCAGCATGCAACTTTTTGAGTTATACATAGCTCTCCTTTGTAAACTATCAAAGATTTGTGCCGCCTTGTTTGAATTGATTCCCCATTCTCCCACCTTTTCTCACCATGGGCACTGCTTTAGATATGCAATGTAGGCTTAGTAACCTCCTTTCTTTTATGCTGGACTTCCCGCTGTGCATCCAGAACAGGTCTTTGCTGCATCCATAGGCCTCTTTCTTATTTTGTCTCCCATTTTCCTTTCATTGGAGTTGTGAAGGTAAGCTACCTTGCTTTTGTTCTTTCTCTTTAGCCAGCTTTACTGTGTCCTACAAATGGTTTGACATTTTTATTAAGGATTTAAATGAAGGCTTAGAAGAAATTATGACACATATGTTGATAACACAAAAATAGGAGGGTTAGCTAAAATGACAGATTATAAAATTAAGATTCTTAGTGATTTCTGTAGACCGAAATGCTGTGTCGATAGCAAAATGATGGAGATAAAGAGAAAGCCTGGTCAAATTTAAGGTAGGGTGAGATAAAATTAGAATAAAGTAACTGAAATGAGGACAAATCTCTATTTTTTTTAAAAACTCGGTGGCACTATTACTTATGTGTCAGCTTTAAAACATGCTATTTTTGCACTAGGCACACAGTAGTGACTCAACAAATCCTATATAATAAAAGGGTAATATGCAAATAGACCGAACGGAGGAACAACCAGTTGCTATGATGTGCACTGACCACCAGGGGGCAGATGCTCAATGCAGGAGCTGCCCCCTGGTGGTCAGTGCGCCCCCACAGGGGGAGCTCCACTCAGCCAGAAGCCCAGAAGCCAGGCTCATGGCTGGCGAGCGCAGCGGTGGTGGCAGCAGCCTCTCCTGCCTCTGGGGCAGTGCTAAGGATGTCTGACTGCCGCCTTAAGCCCGCTCCCCGCGGGTCAGTCGGATGTCCCCTGAGGGCTCCCAGACTGCAAAAGAGTGCAGGCTGGGCTGAGGGGAGCCCCCCCACACCCAAGTGCACGAATCTCGTGCACCAGGCCTCTAGTATTTACATAAGTTAATATTTGAAAAAAATCATGGAAATGGATCACTAATTATAGTTGAGGGGAACAGTGATGCCATTTTTGTTTACTCAACCACCTCATGAAAATTCTGAGGAAATATAGCAAATTATTTATAAACTAGAGGCCCAGTGCATGAAATTCATGCACAGGTAGGGTCCCTAGCGGCTGCTGGCTGCCAGCCAGGGCCTCCCTTCCCCAGCTGCTGGCTGCCATCCAGGGCCTTCCTTTGTTCCATGCCATCTTCTGGTAGTTAGTGCATGTCATAGCGAGCGATTGAACTCCCGGTTGGTCGAACTTCTGAGGGGACACTTTGCATATTAGGCTTTTATATATATAGATAATGTAGGTATACAACAAGTATTAATGGTGATTATCTCTGGCTCAGGGTTGCTAAATTTTCACTTTATTTTATATGGAAAATCCTATTTTCTCTATTATACATGTATTTACTTTCTTAGTAAAAATAAACAAAAAATAAAAATAATACAAACAATAGTTTGGAGAAGGTCAAGGGAGGGAGTGTCAAGGGTGGAAGTGGGCAAAGGGGGGAAAGTGGGACACTTGCAATAATCTCAACATTAAAATTTTTTAATTAAAAATTATCAATAAAATAAAATAAAAACAACAGATAAAAACAAATGAAAAGTGACCAAATATATTTGGAGTTTTAGGAAAGTTTTGATATAAAACTACCTTCTTTACAATGATTCAAATGAATAATAAAGACCAATTGGAAATAAAATTTAATGTGCCGCAGTCAATGAAACGTAAGTGAGGATTAATTTTATCTAGAGTTACAGATTTCCAAAGGAGAGAAAAAGAATAAGTTATGAATCTATACTTAGCAATATATATGAAATGCATTTGTCAATAAGAATCCATGAAACATCTTTTATATATAGAAAATATTTCCAAAGGATAATTCATTTGACAGAGAAAGAAAATGGTGAAAAAAATGCTGGCATTCCTCCCTCACCCCCTCACTCAGATAATTTATGGAAATAGCAAGAAAACAAAACACCTCTCTAATGTATAATGTTTAATGAGCGATAATAACTATTGCCAATCAGATGAAAAGGAACTTTCTCCACTTTTGGTGGAGAAAGGATCAAGTTGCAGTTTTGTTCTGCTCACCTTTAGAATTAATAAATAGGTTGTTTGTCGACTTACCCGCAATGTTATTATAGAAGGAGATTAAATCTTGTGTATAGATCCAGCCAATTTTGGTCCTTAATGTCCTCAGAGAAGCACTACCTGTCCCTCTGTCTAGGGAAGGATCCTGTTGTTTGCACTCTCTTGGACTGTGTGCTTTTTCAGAATGTGAACCGCAGTTCATAATTCTACCTCCACTAGTGTGATTATTTGATTAATATCTGCATGCCCCTTTGATGATCGGCTCCATAAAGTCAGGGTTATGTCTGTTTATGTTCTCCATAGCATCCCCAGAGCCTAACCCAGTGGTCAGCAAACTCATTAGTCAACAGAGCCAGATATCAACAGTACAACAACTGCAATTTCTATTGAGAGCCAATTTTTTTAAACTTAAACTATATAGGTAGGTACATTGTTATTAACTTAATTAGGGTACTCCTAAGCTGGCCTTTGCTAAAAACTTCCTCATTTTATAATAATAAAGCCACCAACACAAAATAATTACAATTCTTAAATTGATGACAAAAATACCTGTAGGATTTGCAGCTGGTTGGAAAAATACAGGTAACTTTATGCTTCGAGTAGGTACTTTGGTCACCTGCGCGCGATTTGCGGACGCGTCTAGCACTAACCACTGCACAATGAGACTGCTGACTGACCGGCTCACTCAACTCTTGCATGAATAGCGCGCGCCTCCCCCGCCTGCGCCGCGTCTCCCTTCGCCGGATCGACCAACACCCCCCACTTCTTCTAACGCCACTTCTTCAAAATAGACTCGCCCAGGCCGAAAACCGACTTCTGCGCATGGGCCACGAAGTTTCAATGGCACTGTACGAGTGCGCCTGCATGTGGTATTTTGTGGAAGAGCCACACTCAAGGGGCCAAAGAGCCGCATGTGGCTCGGGAGCCACAGTTTGCCGACCACTGGCCTAACCCACTGACTGAAATATAGTGAGCACTCAAAGTATTTGTTAAATAAATAAATAGTGAATGAAAAATTTTACACGGAAGTAATTAGAATAGATTCATGGGAGTGGTGAGAGGGAGGGGGCAGTAAAAAAAATTTGGAGTTAACTTTTTAGGCACTACGAAAGAATAGCTTTGAAATCTTTCTTGTAGATTTAGCAGCAGGAGATAAAACACCAATAAGTTAAAGGAAAACAGCATATGAGAAAGAATAGAAAATCTCAGCTTTCTAGAAATATCGCATAATTTCCTTGTATAGATAAAAAGAGTTTAATACTTTCTATTCTGAGCTCAATTTGAGTGTTTTTCTAAAATATCATTGTCTTTTTATATAGCATTAAAGGGCTATCTGTTTTCTTAAGTAAATATTTTCCTAACTTAGTATCACTGGTTAAGAAACTATCTTTGTACTTAGGATTTGCAACAAGAAAACCTCGTTGAACCTTTCAGTAAATAGAGAAATTTGATTATAGGAAAAAGAGGCCTTGCCTTAATTTTTTTTTTCTTTTTAAAAAACCTCTTTGTAGTTTTCTGGGCTTTCTCTACTGTTTCTGGGTTGGTAGATTTTCTAAGTAAGATTTTTGACATCTTTTATTCAACACTAAATGAGAAAAAATATATACTCCTTTCCCCCACCATCTTAGAGCTTTTGGGGGAAATGCTGTAAGGTTGCCACTGTGGGTGAGGAAATTTTTTTCACTGTGGAAAACTGGGTCATCTTCTTTTCAGAACTTTTTTCTTCCCCCTAAACCTGAGAACTTCTTCAAGGGAAGCAAGGTGGAAAGTTTTCAACAGTTCATTGGGGAATTCCTCTTAGGGATAAAAGAAGTATGATAGCAAGAGAGAATGGTCACACAGAGTTAGGAAGGTTGAAACAAACATTTCTAGTGGTTAAAGAAAGTGTGTGGCTCAGTTGGTTGGAGCATCATCCCATACACCAAAGCGTGGCAGGTTCGATTCCCATCAGGGCACATACAATAGGTTTTGGGTTTGATCGCCAGTTGGGGCGAATATGGACTGATCCATATTCTCTCTCTCTCTCAAATCAATTTTTTAAAAGTGTGTAAATTACTGGGTTAACAGTTGATTCAATGAGAGACAAGTTAGGTTCTCAGTTTTGTGGGAGAACAAAAATGTACTGATTTCCCTCAAATTTGACTTCTCTCAAATTTAAATGTATTAATATATCAGTTCCTCAATGTACTGATTCATTGTGGCTTTTAAGTTTATGGTTCTTAGTATGAGAGAGAAAGATAATTCCCTTCATGGTGTGAAAAAAGGAGAGGATGGTAGTCGTTGGCATTTTCACAGGACTTTACTTAGGAATCTATTGAACTCTATATATATCTATCTATATCTATATCTATTAGAGAGGAAGGGGGGAGAGAGAGAGATAGAAGCATCAATGATGAGAAAGTATCATTGGTTGGCTGCCTCCTGCACACCCCACACATTGATTGAGGCTGGAGCCCGCAACCCAAGCATGTGCCCTGACTGGGAATCGAACCGTGACTTCCTGGTTCATAGGTCAATGCTCAACCATTGAGCCACGCCAGCTAGGCATCTATTGAACATTTTAAAAGGAGATTGAAGAAAGTAACATAAGGCTCACAGATGAGTTTGGAAAAAAACAACTGAGCTTGAGGAGAAACAAAGTCACACTTGAAGAAGGGCAAAATCAGAAGTGATCTAGTAAAATCTTCCTAATTGTAGTATTGGTAAGACGGTATATTTAAGTTTTCTCTCTGGCTCTTGGAAAATGTTTCCAATTAAGTAGCCATCTATCTTACCTCATAAATAATGCCTTAATACATTTCATTTCTGTTGTTTAATAGATTGAAGAAACTTTATTTTATTCACAGAATATCTACTTCAGTTCTCAAATTTAGTGTTGAGTTTTCAAAGTTTGGTTCTACAAAATAAAGCAACATCAAACTGGTTATATCCACAACTAATGTAAAGTAAAAGTGAGAACAAATGATCAAAATACCCCAGCTAGTAAATACAAGAGTGTTCAAAATAACGTTCAGTGCCTTAGGTTATATCTAAGGCAATGGGATGAAAAAAATCGCCTTATTAAAAAATCTCATTAAGTCTCCTTATTACATTATTAAATGTAGGTTTACAGTTGTATGTGAAAGAGTTTATTCTTGTATTATTTACTTATATCATAACTATAAGCCTACTTTTGCCCACTCCTGTATATTTCTCCATTTTCCATAGAGATTCCTGTGGAGAGAAAATAAAATTTCACAACCATAAAATTATATTATTATTACATTTAGTTTCCTTTTATTCATAAATAATAGATATTTTTGGAGTTAATTTAGGAGACCCAGACTTTGGAAAAGAAGAAAATAAAAACCATCCATTGTTTCATCACCCAAAATAACCACTATGGACATTTTTATGTCTATCTGAACAGACATTACCGTATAACACATTGTTTCAATAAAAAAAGGGAATCATCATACTTTTTATGCATTCTGTTGTGTGTTTTTTTGCTTAAACACATTGAAAATATGTTTATGTTTCATTTAAACATTAATTATGTCAATATTTTAACGATTTATTTATTGTTGGACATCTACTTTGTTTATAAGCTATGATAAAGATCCTGATTAGATATGTTATTTATATAAAAAGGCATTAAAATTACAAATACTTATACTGAATTTATGGGATAAAAATACTTCTGACTTTGGAGAGAAAAAGTAAGTCAGTAATAGATTTTGTTAGATAAAATTTTATTTAACAACACTCATATAGTACTTACTACCTACCAGGCACCATCTTAATACTTCACAAAGGTGAATTCACTTACTCCTCCTCATAAGTCTGTGAGGTACTTGCCACTATGATTCCTACTTTACAAATGGAAAAATGAGGCACAGAGAGTTTAGGCAATGTGCCCAGTGTTGCACAGGTAGTAAGTGGCAGAGCTAGTCTGGCATCAGGGTCCAGACCCTCCTGACCATTCCTTTATAAGGCCTCTGCTATTTTGTGGGTCATCAGAGAAACAGGGTTTGAGCTATTAACTGGACAGCATGGTGGTATTCCAGAAAGAGAATTTGGCGGGTACTGGGAAGGATCTAGGAATGGGGTAAGTCTTACTCAATATTTTTGAAATTAAAGAAACCTTGAAGTTTTTAGGTCAGGAACAGAATGCCAGGCATTCATTATTTTGTTAGGAGCAACAATGAAAAGCTTTATCTGAAGAAATCTCCTGTGAATTTATAATGAGGTGTTCCAAAACATAAATATTATGCAGAATGTGATTTTTTTCTGCTTTCTTTCACCATTTCACTGTGAAGTAAATCCAGTTAATATAATCTATATATGTAAAAGGCAAATATGCAAAGTGTCCCTTCGGGAGTTTGGCCAGGAGACTGGGAGTTCAATTGCTCGCTATGACATGCGCTGACCACCAGGGGGTGGCGCAGAACAAAGGGAGGCCCCAGCCCGCAGCCAGAAGGCCCCAATTGGCCCTGATCACTGGCCAGGCCTACGGACCCTATCCGTGCCTGAATCCGTGCACCAGGCCTCTGGTATTGTAATAACTAGGTATGGTGCCAGGTGGGTACTGGTAATATCAGGAGGAACACTTTGTAAAGTATATGATTGTGTAACCACTATCTGAACACCTGAAACTAATACAAAACAATATTGAATGTAAACTGCAATTGGGGGTAAGGGGGAGAGGGACCAGTCTACCTTAAAAGCAGCCTTAAAACAGGCAACTAAAATCAGCAAAAGACCTGGCTCCCTGTGACAGTGAAACAAGTTTAGGAACAACTAAAGAGCTCCAAGAACAGAACTCTTTGGAAGTCTCTGGGATTGCATGGAAGGCAAAGTTAGCAAAAAAGATTAGTTCTGAGAAAGAACACAGGCCCCTTCTGATCCTCACGGAGGCTGCCCTTCTATGGGAAGTTTGCTATAGCTCTTTTTTTACCTTTTATATTTATAGGGCCTAGAGTTCTCAATGCTGTTTAAAACCATCAGCACAACATGTGAAATATAATTCTGTTAAGTTAATAAACCTAGACCATGGTGAATGAAGAGAAAGAGAGGAATTTAACCAGGCGATGGAATAGGTGAGGGAGCACAAACAAAATAAATGATCAACAGGAGTAAAGCATCTCATTTTATCATATCATATTTCAAATTATATCATATTGTATCATATTTTAGATCTTGTTCAGACCACTTATACTAAATCAGAGGCAACTGCAGGAACATTACATTTGCCGCACTGAAAACATTATTTTGCTAGATTTCATTGAACGTTTTGTTTAGGGGGAAGACTTGGTTTCCATAACACCCCATCACATTCCCTTTTGATCACTCGAGAGGACTGTTCTGGAACTTCACTTTGCTGCTGAGCGTGCTGAGGGGGGTTTGACTCTCCATTGCACACTTGAGAAGGGGCCAGAAAAGGGTTCCTCTCCCACAGAAACTTATCTCCACTGGCAATTTCTCTCTATTCTAGTAGCTGTCCTCACTGACCATACAGTTCAGCAAGCTTCATGTAGAGAACCAAGTGACAACAGTCTCAGCTGAAAACTTCTAAATAATCAGATTTAATGATCAATGTAACATAAATGGGTAGCGTGGTTTCACTTCTGCCTGCCCAAAGGCATAGTTTGATTACATGGTAAACATGACTATGAGACAAGCGTGGAGAACCTGGGAAGATGTCATTGCTTCATGTCACTATTTGGGGATTGTCTCTTTAACACTAAGACAGTTGAAGCAGCATATTCTGACCATTGACCTAGATTTATTCCACAAATAGCCTCAAAAACGGGCAGAAAACCCATTGTGAGAACTGGCAAACTGGAACCCACATATGGGAAGATAGTCAAGAAGGGCTCCACACATATATTTCCCAAGATGCTTTTATTGCTGTTACTTTGTAAAAAAGTAAATTGATCCTTCCACTCATTCAATCAATTATTCAGCAAACAGTTATTAAGTGGTACTAGGCACCAGCAACAGCCAGAGGTGAGACAGGTCCCAGCCCTGGTGGCTTTTGGGGGAAGCAGATGCTATCAGAGACATACCCATCCTTTTGTGACCAACTTTGCCAGGCTGATCTATCTGTGAACCAAGCTGGGTTTTTCTTCCTGTTAGCTGGTCACAGGAAACCACCATGAGGTCATAGGTGTGAACTGAGAAAGATATGCCAGTCAGTGTAATAGCAGGGGGATCCCAGGGTCTTGAGTCATCTTTCCTGCAGCTCCTTTTGCCTTCCGCACCTGCTCAAGCACACGCTCCACTGCACTGATGCTCTCTTACAATAGATTGCTGCTAGGCCCACCTAACCTTATATGTTAGGGATTTGAGAGCGTCCAGCTCACGCTGAGCAGTTCTGGCCACAGGATCACTTGATGTCCATGATGAAGTCCTTAGACTATATCAGGGCCTGCCAGGAGCTGCATTTGCAACGAAGTATAGTTTTCTGCAGCAGATTGCACAGCCTTGCTTTGAGAGCCCTAGAGGTCTGCATTGCAATCCTCCCTTTGGGACTTGCCAAAGAACTCACGTGGCATCTTTTCTTCCGCAGGTACCCCTGCTACCATGGAGTCTGCTGGGTTGTAGGACCCGAGCAGCAAGGCTGCTTTTACTGAAAGATGTTGCTACAATTCAATGAATTATGAAAAAGGTTTATTTTTCATAATGATTATTTTATGAAATGATTATTTTAAAATTATTTTACTATATTTTGCTGTTATCTATGTATCTTGAGATTATGTGTGTCTGCTGTATCTATATGGTGGAAATATCATATAACAATGTGCATATAGGAGAGTGCATTTCTTCCCAACTCTGTATTCAGTGGTGTCACATTGGTATCTTGAAACTGGCTGCTGTAGGAGTATTTCCACCACAGAAATCAGCAATGATACAAATCAGGACTTAATTTTTTGATTCATTAGTTATCTACACTTATTAATTAAGAAAATAATGTGCCTGACCAGCATGGCTCCATGGTTGAGCATTGACCTATGAACCAGGAGGTCATGGTTCAATTCCTGGCCTGGGTTGCAGGCTCAATCTCCAATGTGGGGGGTGGGGGGGAGGAGGTGTGCAGGAGGTAGCCAATCTATGCTTCTCTTTCATCATTGATGTTTCTATCTCTCTCTCCCTCTCCCTTCCTTTCTGAAATCAATAAAGATATATTTTGAAAACAAAATAATGGCAAAAATGTTAATATTTGTTAAGCCTAAAAGTTTATCATTGTGAAAATAACAAAAAAAAGAGGAAATGCTCTTCCAGTATCTAAAATCATTATCCAGTTCCACATAGAAGTCACTTACATTGTTGATGAACCAGTGAAGCTCCCCAATACATCTTCAATGTTTTATTTTCGTCTTCCTTGTCAAAAAACATTCCTGGAATTACACTTTGGGGAGCTGATGGTTAAACGTTGACCAGCACACCACAGTACACACACACACACACACACACACACACACTTCAGATATCAATATCACCAGTAGAGCTTTCTCAATCTTTTTTAGGTTTGCCTTGTATGACTTTACTGATGGATGTTTAGACAGCAGTCTTTTGCTGCTACAGAACAATGCTACAATGAATCACCTATGAATCGTGTGTAAATGTATTTGTAATTTCAATAGTTATTGCCAAATTACTGCCTAAGAAAAGTTCCATCAATTGATATTCCTACTAGCAATATGTAAGAATGTCTGTTTTCTCACACCCTCAGCAGTATAGTGTTATCAAATGCTTTGTTTTGACATACCATCATTGTTAATGACTGTTAATAATCCATCTAAGATCTTGAAATGCAATTTTAGCCAATAGAATGTATTATTACATTTAATGATAATAATTATCGTTTGTTTTAAATGATAGCCTCTAAGTGACTGTTTTGAGCAACAGTTACATTTATTCTTGGCGATACAGTGTAGGAAACCACGTTTCTCAGGAGTAGACTGGTCATGCCAGGAGCATAAAAACTAGCAACTGAAAATAAACATTTGCAGATAGCCTATCTTGGAAGTAGGAGGTCACAGGACTGTTTTTAAGATTTCTGCTGAGAATGGAATTAGTTAGATAAGTAATTTTGGCTCTTCCACTTCCAAAGCAATAAAGGAGTATTTTTTCCAGTAGATTCTGGAAAAAGTGAAAGAGAAATGTTGGTTTACAAAAGCTTTGTCCTTATAAATTCAGTGATTGTGTCACAGTGCTTGACAATCGTGTACTAGAGTCCCCTGGGCTCCATGCTACAGACTTCCTGGGAAGGTGGAAGAGAGACCCAGGCAATGGTAGAATTGTCTGCTAAGGTGCAGTCAGACCTGCTGTGAAGGACTTAAGGGATTTTAAACACAGCCTCCACTTATCCATATGTGCAAATAAGCTGAAGTTTGAGCAGGAAACTGAGTATTCTTATAATCTAACTTCCTTGGCATTTCTCCCTTCTCCATTCCTCAGTCCTTAAGACTGGGCTAGAAGAAAGTGCAAAAGATTAAGACCTGACTGCTCACATTTCCTTATCCACATTGCTTATGGGTTGTCATCATTCCCTTCATGAACAAGTACCAGTAACTGACATAAAAAATATTCTACATGCTCTAAATTCACAAGCGTCAGACTTAGTCTTTAACTCCTAGCTCACTGCTCAGTAGCTCTGTGACAGTAAGGAATTACTTGCCTTTTGACCTTCAGTTTCCTCATCTATAAAATGGAGATAATAATAGTTCTAACCTCATAGGGCGATTTTAGGGAAATCACATAATCCATATAAGTTATATAGCCAGTGTTTGACATATACATGCTATTGCTTAAGATATGTTGTCCATTATTTTTTATAGAAATACATATTGTAAATTGTATGCACCTTTATTGAGCACTGCCCATTCAGTTATTTACAATAGATTTTCTGTTGCCTTTATGAAATCTGAGCCAAGGAACACCACTATATATTCCAAAAGAGAGAGCGTTAGTGAAGTAGATCTTGACTGAATAGAGCAGGTGAAGGAAGAAAAATAGTGCTCTTCACAGCCATTATAATGAGCTTTATTTTTGTCTCGGTCAGCCACATGATACATTTGAGTTGATTCAGGCTTAGTTTTAAGTAACCTTTTTTTCCCCCCTGAACAAAATTAGAGCTCATGGGCATTTATTATAACATATAACCAGGCCCTATTTAATCTTCTAGGAGAAGAAATTTACTAAATGATACACTGGTGTCCTCAAAGAGCTTACTCAACTTAATTCAGTAGGTTCTTTACTTGCATAGAGTAGAATTGGCATTCTGGTTCTTTCTGGTGATTCTGCATTGGAATCTAGCTGACCTGGGAGTTGACTGTGCATATAAAACATGGGACACTTTTCTTTTGACCACAGTTTAATTATATGGAAGAGTGGGAAAGAGTTTTGCCATGATCTCCCTGATTAGCCAATGGGAAGGGTAGCGGTCGTACGCCAATTACCATGTTTCTCTTTTATTAGTGTAGATATAACCAGGCCCTATTTAATCTTCTAGGAGAAGAAATTTACTAAATGATACACTGGTGTCCTCAAAGAGCTTACTCAACTTAATTCAGTAGGTTCTTTACTTGCATAGAGTAGAATTGGCATTCTGGTTCTTTCTGGTGATTCTGCATTGGAATCTAGCTGACCTGGGAGTTGACTGTGCATATAAAACATGGGACACTTTTCTTTTGACCACAGTTTAATTATATGGAAGAGTGGGAAAGAGTTTTGCCATGAAAGCCTACTATGGCCTAAAATACATTAAATTCATGGCAGAGATATTCTCTCTCTCTCTCTCTCTCTCTCTCTCTCTCTCTCTCTCTCTCAAAACACAACTGAACCTGATTATCAGACCATCTTTGAAAAATAGATTTAGTTTAAATGGAGAACTATTTATTGAGAACGTAATTATCTGCAAGGCACTATGCTGAGTGGTGTGAATAATAAGGCAAAGAATGTACTGTCACTGCTCTTTGGAACTCAAGGAACAGACAATCAGTAAAAAATGTGGTAAGTGCTATACTAGTATACAAACTATGTTATACAAATTCTGAGGAAGCCACTAATTCCCCCAGGGTGGCAGGGAGGAAGGTGCTAAGAAAGACTGCAGAAGTGACTTTTTTTTCAGAAGTGACATTTGAATTGGATTTTAGAGGATCTCCAAGATTTCTAGAGGCAGAGAGTAGAGAAATAAAGAAACAGCATGCATAGAGGAAGAGAAGCTCAGTATGGGGAGATGAAGCTGAAAAGATGTGGGAGGTCCAGGGTATGAAGGGTTCACAGTCTTCCTAGAATGTGTGAGTTTATCCTGAAAGGAGCAGTGAAAATGATTCTTAGTTGGGGCTGTGACCTGAACACATTTGGTTCTGAGACGGGCATTGCAGAAGCAGTGATTGAGAGTGAGGAGCTAAGAGATCAGCTTGCCAAGGAGGGTTGTGGCCAGGAGGAAGCTAGAATGGTAGCTCTGGAGCACATCTAAGGGTTAGGTGTGGAAGAGGAACAAGCGGAGGAGGCTTGTAAGAAGTGATCTTCAGAATTAAGAGAATCATGAGACAAGTATAAGGAAGCACAGAAAGAGTGGGGCAAGGATGGCATTCTTCAGCAGTGTCAACCACTGCACACAGCTCCAGTGGGAAGGAAATGAAAAAGAACCGATTGGATTGGGCAACTAGACTATTTTTAGTGACTCTTTGAGACCAGTTTCAACAGAATAAGCAGAGTGGGAGCCGGAGGCTGTGTCAGACATGGAAAAATATTTATAATGTATAGGAAATTTAAAGATAGGCAGGAGTTGATGTTGCCTCCCTCAAAGAGGGTAGTTTTTAAGAGCAGCTGATGGAAACTATGAGAATTAGGAGATAAAAAAAATGTAATGTCAAAAACCAGACAGATGAGAAACATTTGCAGAATGATGTCATCCTGCCTTCTTGGATGATATCACTTTGTTCCTCAGATGTTTCACCCAGACTGCATGAGTCAACATCTATATTTGGGGTTAAGGAGAATTACCTTTTGTGCTATGTGCCAATTCACAAGTCTGTCTGTGCTAGACTGGTTTAGCTCTGCCAAATTA
This sequence comes from Myotis brandtii, assembly GCF_000412655.1. NCBI lineage: Eukaryota > Metazoa > Chordata > Mammalia > Chiroptera > Vespertilionidae > Myotis > Myotis brandtii. The sequence continues at coordinate 3,536,355 of NW_005363772.1, forward strand.
GTGTAGGCTTATGACCTCACCCACAGCCCATGGTAGTTAATCTGTTTAATATCTCACAGCTTGAATTTCAGCACACTCACTTTAATGCAATGTAATCTTAATTGGATTTTCCCTTTCACATTTGGAAAACACTAGGTTTATATATTTATAAGGACATGCATAGATGATATAAAAAAGCCCAAAGTGGAAATGTCAAAAGCTACCATAAATAGATCCAAGAGATTATGTAGATTCCTGGGCATGACTAGATTAATGGTAATAACTTCCATGAATCAAGTGCTTAGTGTTTGCCAATTTTCAAATATTATTTTTACTTCTCATTGTAGCCCAAAAATGTAGCTATGGTGTCTACATGAAAAAAATTTAAGTAATTTGCCTATGTTCACTCAGGCAGCAAATGGAAGAGTAGAGACTCAAAACCAGACTTGCCCCCAAAGCCTGTGGTCTTTAACCACATTATGCTGTCATCTCCAAAATATTATGGGGTCATAACTGTAATAGAAAGGTGAACCAAGTCATATCAGGTATGTTCACAAGGCATAGCCTGGACTTTCATTTCTAGAAGCTCTTATAAGATAGATGTAAATTACTCATCCAACTTATATGTAGAGGTAAATATTAAAAATTGCATGTGGTTGACTAAACTTAATAGTAAGTGATTCTCTATCTTTGATGGGTGATCAGAGGAAAAGGTGAGAAAGGAAGAAGAAAGGAGCATTACACAACAAGAACTATGTCTGAAGGGAAATTGAAACTTAAAGAAGAGCTTGAGATTGGTTCTTATAAGATCTTGAGAAAGCATAACTTTTCTGAAATTTTGAACTGTAATGATTGTTTCTTTGGCTAAATTATAATGAGAGCACTTATCAGAATTCTCTTTCTTTTACACTAAATTCATTTGATCAGCAAGCAAATATGCAATACTTATTTAGGAAAGAAAAGGTAGATGCTCAGTAACTGTGAGTGAGTGAACGTCTGATTTGCTGTGTGTTTTTGTGTCGTGGTATAGGATTTAAACAGAAGTTAAGGAGAGGGACAGGGAGACATTGATTTGGTTTTTTCATGCTGGAATGCTGAATAATCAAGTGTCTGATATTTGATATTATTATGGGGCTATTTCCAAATGAAGCACACCAATCAAAGAAACTATTTTGGGAAGGTCATAGGGATATCAGTACCTTGTAGATTTGTTGTGTCTAAAGATTCCATGGAACAGGGAAGGGAAAATTGAAGGAGAGGGAGCAAGGAGAATTCTGCTTGATGCCAGTACCTAGCACAGTGGCCTGTGGGAGGCAATCCACAAACATTTATTGCACTATCGATCACTCTATAATCAGTGTAAGCCATGTGTCTTCAACTCAGCTTTCTGGGATTGCATTTTACTTTATATCCAAATGATACCCTGCAAATTCTCATCCTCCTTGATGACAATGAAATTCTCAAGAGCAGAGGCCAGTCTCCTTTTGTTCAGCATTTTATCCCCAACACTAACAAGGTACTTGGAATATGACAGGTGTTCAATGAATGCTGTCAGGTGAGTGAATGAACCCTGCATCATTAAAGATTCTGTCTCCAGGCATTTCTGAGAACACACAGGTAGTCCTGGCTTTCAATGTCATCTCAGATCAAGACTGGTGATCATCTTTGCTGTGTAGCCATTGCTTCTCTTGGCGGCTGTGATCTCCTCTTTAGCTCCTGGATGGCAGCAAGTTGCTGAGGTAGATTTCTTCCCACTGATGAGAGTTCCAGTTGACTCTCTGTCCTTTGTGGGTTGACTGGTACCCCCTCAAAAATTCACGTCTACCCAGTCATTGTTTGGAATAGGGTTTTTACAGATGTAATCAAGTTAAGATGAGGTCATATTTGATTAGGGTGAGTCCTAAATCCAATAACAGGTGTCTTCATAAAAAGAGGGAAATTTGGACACAGAGACACAGAGGAAATACAGGGAAGAAGACATAGGAAGACTGAGACAGGGATTTAAGTTATGTTGCCACAAGTCCAGGCACACCCACAATCGCTGGCAACCACCAGAGCTATGAAGTGGCAAAGAAGGATCCTTCCCTAGTACAGAGGGAACGTGACCCTGCCAGCACCTTAATTTTAAACATTTAGCCTCTAGAACTATGAGAGAATAAGTATCTGTTGCAAGCCACCCAGTTTGTGAGAATTTGCTGTGGCAGCTGCCTGCTGGTATTTCAATTAGTTATGTACACCATGGTCAATTAAAATGAAATCATTATGACATATGTTTGCAGTTACCTCAAAACCAGAGACAAATCAGGTGTGGTGGTAGATTATTATTGTAAACTAGAGGCCCGGCGCGTGAAATTCATGCACGGTAGGGTCCCTAGGCCTGGATGGCGATCTGGGCTGATTGGGGCCTTCCGGCTGCCGGCCAGGGACTTCCTTCATTCCGCACAGCCCCCTAGTGGTCCATGCACATCATAGCAAGCTGTCAAACTCCTGGTCGGTTGAACTCTCGAGGGGAAAATTTGCATATTAGCCTTTTATTATATAGGATGTTGACAATTTTTACTTCTGTGGGTGGAGTGCTCATGAATCTGGATATCTGTGAAAAATGGTGTGAATTTCCTTAGAATCACAGCCACCCCCTGTGTCTGATTATTTTCCTTAATCCTTTAAATGCGGGCAGACATTTTTCCCCTAGAATTTTATTTCATTTAGAAATCTAAAGTGAGAAAGCATGTGTCTCAGTTCTGATATATATATATTTCTTGTTTCTGAGCCACATTATCCAGGACAAAGCAAGGGAACAATTTTACTGGAGCCCTGAACTTACAAGGCACTGTGCCAGGTGCTGAGCCAAGGTGCCATTCCTTGGCCCCTAAGGCCTGGAATCCCATCTCACCTGGTGGAAGTGTCAGTCTTCAACCTGGAAAGAAGCCTGGTCTGACCAACAGAAGTTGCTTTGATTTAACACACCCTTTAATACCCTGGAATCAGGTCCTGATCTTCTGCAAGCCCGGCCCTCCATGGGTTGTGTTGGAAATTACAGTCATCCCCAGCTTGAGGTCACTTTGTAGCATTTTCTCACAGACTATCCTACTCTTGAAGATGCCCAGGAACTTTCAATACCTCCCCAATTCCAGATCTCTCTCAGGTCTTTGTCCATTAGCTGCTATGCCTGCCACTCTACCCTGTTCGTATTAGTTTCCTATTGTGACTGTAACAAACTGCCATAAACTTGACAGTTTCAAAACAACCCAGATTTATTCTCTTATCATTCTGGAGGCCAGACGTGCAAAATTTTATTGGGCTAAAGCAAGGTGTTAGCAGGACTGCTTTTTTTCTGGAAACTGTAGGGGAGAATCTTGCCTGGAGCTTCTAGAGATATATTTCTTAGCTCATGGACCTTTCTTCAAACTTCAATCTCTACTTCCATCCTTACATTGTCATCTCTGTTATAAGAATCCTTGTGACTACATTGGGCCCAGTGGGCTAATCCAGGACCATCTTCCAATCTTAAGATCCCCAATGGAGTCACATCTGCAAAATCCCTTTTGCCGTCTAATGTAACAGTCACAGGTTCCAGAGATGAGGATATGGGAGTGGGGCAGAGGGACACCATGTAGCCTACCATACCACTTTATGTTTGTCAGTTGCTACTGCCATAAAGCTCCCTAAATCAACATGCCGGTGCTTCTCAAGCCTGCTTTGTAATAGAATACATATTTGAGGTGGAATTTTTATCCTACAGTAACAGAGCATGAGAGCTGGAAGAAGAGCACTTAGTAGACTCTAGAGTCAGACTGTCTTGATTTCAATCCTGGTCTCTGTTCTTTAACCACTTACAAATCATATGACCCTGGGGAAGTTACTTGATCTTTCTAAATCTATTTTCCTCTACAAAATGACATCTGTCACCCAGAGTTCTTATGACAGCTAAATGAGACAATGCTTGTGAAGTGATGAGTACAGGGCCTGGCATATAGAAAAACAATAAGTATTAGCTGATATTAGTATTACTAGAGGCCCGGTGCACAAAATTCGTGCACAGGGTGTGTGTGTGTGTGTGTGTGTGTGTGTGTGCGTGTGTGTGTGTGTGTGTCCCTCAGTCCAGCCTGCACCCTCTCCAATATGGGACCCCTCGAGGGATGTCCGACGTCCCTCTCACAATCCAGGACTGCTGGCTCCCAACCGCTCGCCTGCCTGATTGCCCCTAATCACTCCCCTGCCACAGCCTGATCATGCCTAACTGCTCCTCTGCTGGCCCGATTGCCCCTAACTGTCCACCCCTCCCGCCAGCCTGATCACCCCTAACTGCCCTCCTATGCAGGCCTGGTTCCCCCAAACTGCCCTCCCATTCAGGCCTGGTCCCCCCAAACTGCCCTCCCCTGCAGGCCTGATTGCTCCCAACTGCCCTCCCCTGCAGGCCTGATTGCTCCCAACTGCCCTCCCCTGCAGGCCTGATTGCTCCCAACTGCCCTCCCCTGCAGGCCTGATTGCTCCCAACTGCCCTCCCCTGCAGGCCTGGTTCCCCCCAACTGCCCTCCCCTGCAGACCTGATTGTCCACAACTGCCCTCCCTTTCGGGCCTGGTTCCCCCCAATCCCCTCCCCTGCTGGCCTGATCGTTCACAACTGCCTTCCCCTGCCAGCCATCTTGTGGCGGCCATCTTGTGTGTTGGAGTGATGGTCAATTTGCATATTACTCTTTTATTAGATAGGATTAGTCTACTTCCTTACTGTACAGATAAAAACAAGAGGCTTAGAACTGTTAAATAAGTTATCTTTGCCTCACACCCTTGACCTCAGAATCTATAGACGGGAGAACAAAAAGTGAGACACTGGAGCTATGTAAGTCTTGTTAAGAAACCCCCTTCCCCTCCCTGCCCAAATGCTGCCACTGTCACTTTGCTAATACAGTCCTCCACACCAGTCCAGAAGGGCCTCTGAGCCTTCAGTCCTCTTCTTTGGCAAAGTGGCTCCTCTCTTCTATCCTGCTACTCAAATGTGTCTTGGGAAATGCTTGCTGCACTCACAATTAATGTCCCACTACAGATTCTCATTGTTCCTGCCCAGTGGATTTGGATGTCTAATTTGTATTTCAAAATCAACATGTCCAAGACCAAACTTTTGCATATACCCACCCCCACCCCAAAAGCTCCTTGCTGAATGATGCTTACCTCAGTGAATGGTGACACCATTCTCCCAAGTTGTTCAGACACTTTAGTGATTCCTCTTTCTCTAACACCTTGTGTTCAACCTGACAACAAGACTTACAACTTCCTTCAAATCCAACTTCTTCTCACGGTCTCTACTGACACTGTCTAAGGCTCCAGCATCTCACATCTGGAGTATTGCCTCCTAGAAACTCTCCTAGATTTCCTTCTTACCCTCATGATCCTTCTACAGATGATTTGATAATGTCACTTTCCTCCCCAATGACTTACAACCAATCTAAACAAAACCGTCGCCTGCAAGACTCTGTGATCTGGCCCCTGCCTACTTCTGTGATCTCATTTCCTACCATATTCCCTTTTACCTCTCGAGCCACACTTGCCTTCTTGCTTTCTTGGGAACACCCAAGCATGATTCTGCCTCTATACCTTTGTATATGCTATTTCCTTTGCCTAGAACACTCTTCCCACTAGATAACCTTATGATTTGTGTCCTCACTCCTTGCAGATCTTGTCAAGTATCAGTTCCTCATAGAGGCCTTTCCTTCGCACCCCACATAAAAAAGCATTCTCATCCCTTTATTTCCTTTGGAGTGCTTATTACTGCATGCCTTTGTATTATATGCTGTGCTGTTTATTGGCTTATTATCTCTCATTCCACTGGGATAGAAGTTCCATGTTCACCACTGTACTTTAAACACCTAAAACAGCATTTGGTTCATAGTTGGCACTTGATACATGTTTTTTAATTTAAAAATAAAAAGCTGCTTATGTTTTTCCCATTAGTTTAGAAATGCACATACACACAGAGAGTCTTTCTCCCTACCATCCTCCCTATTTCGGTTGTGTATTGGCTTTGGCTCCAGAGACATTGTAGAGTGTTAGACCTCTCAGCTTGGCTAGGATGCCCTGGCAACAAAGAAAGAATCCCTAAAAGGTCAGCAACCACAACAGAACTTTAATGTAGGGAGCACAGAAGTCAGGAGGTCAGAACAAGGTGGCTGCTGTGCTGGCATTGGTGGGCATGTGGTAGGCAGGCTCCCTGACTCTAAGATGGCTCTCCTGGGGTTCTGGTTAGGTAGTGTTCTACACGGTTTATAAGTATTAATTATCTTAATCTTCCTAATAGTCTTATGAGATAAGTACTATTATTATCTTTTCTTAGAGATGAGGGACAGCTACCCTTCCTAACAGCATGATCTGGAAGTTTCCACAATCACCTTCTCTGTAAGTATGCAGAACAATGTACAGCAGGTCCTCGTGAATAGATCTGTCTGGTCTCAGCCTAAGTATGCTTTCCTTCGGGGAGAGATTTGGGGGAGTGTGAACTCTGCTACTCCTATGCCTGTAAGGTTCTCCCAATAAACTGTATTTTGCATTTGTGCAGTGTAGCCCTACGGGGCATGTGTTCATACCTCCTTTGTACAACAATTAGATATTTCTGTATTGAGTTAGCTTTGTCATTCAAAGAGAAAACATGACCCCAAACCAATAGAGTGTCATGAGGGTAATTACTGTATCGATGAAGTTCTCAAAATGTATTTCAACCCACTGGTACTTTGTCTCTCTTCTCCATGCCAGAGCCTCTAACCAGCATTATTCTTCCTGGAAGAGTAACTGGTAACAGAGCCCGGGGCTTGACTTAAGAGCGCCTGTCTCACTGAGCGGACCTCGCTGGAAGTTCTAATGCTTCGCTTCCCATCTGGGGACCAGGGAACACTCACTTTACCAGAAGAAGGTGCTATGAGGAAAAGTCAAAACCCCGTTCTTTCTAAGAGTCCAATACATCCGATGAGATGCTGATATTCTTTGTCCTTTCCACATATGCTTTGTCCTTTCCATGACCCTGCTCTGCCTCGCTTCTTCTCTGTGTGACTTCTGACCATTGGAAGGAAACTGTTGGGATACAAGCAAGGTTAGTCACAGGACCCACAGTCTCCCTTTCTGGAAATTTCTTCTGCTAGTTCCATGCCATTTTTGTTGGTTTTTTCCTCCCACTGTCTTAGAATTTTGCTTGAAACCCTTTATTTTTATTTGATGTAAAAATATGGGGCAAAGAATTCCACATTCCAGATATGCTTCCATCATCTGTTTGCTTCATGGGCCAGTGTATTCTGTTTTTTTAGATACCAAGTCTTTTTAGAGGTGATGATGATGTCATTCCTTGGTTTTTCTGTAGACAGTTTACGTTCTTTGGTGTTTCTTAGAACCATTTACCATTTCCTGTTGGGTGGGACTTTGTCCTGTTGGAATTCTATTTATAGTCTTTTTCCCATTAGTTTAAAAATACACACATACACAGAGTCTTTCTTTCTCTCTAACATCCACCCTCTTGTGGTTGTATATTAGCTTTGGTTCCAGAGACATTCTTCTCGAGCAGGGGTGGGCAAACTTTTTGCCAATGGGTTCTTAAACTGGACCGGAGGGCCGGAACAAAAGCATGGATGGAGTGTTTGTGTGAACTAATATAAATTCAAAGTAAACATCATTACATAAAAGGGTACGGTCTTTTTTTTTTTAGTTTTATTCATTTCAAACGGGCCGGATCCGGCCTGCGGGCCGTAGTTTGCCCACGGCTGTTCTAGAGTGTAAGACCTCTGAACTTGGTTAGAATGCTCAGGCAACAGAGAAAAAAAAGCCCTAAAAGGTCAGCAGCCACAACAGAACTTTAATGTAGGGAGCACGGAAGTCAGGAGGTCAGGACAAGTTGGCTGCTGTGCTGGCCTTTGGTGGGCAGGTTCCCTGTCACTAGGACGGCTGGCTCTCCCGGGGTTCTGGTTTGTCACAGCTGCTGCAGGTGGGAGAGTGGAAGTCAGGAGGCGGGGAGGGGGGTGGGCAGTGACTTGGAAGTGGGGCAATTAGCAACCCAAATCCAGTCCTGACACAAATGGTAATTGGATGTTTTACTTTTTCTTCTTTTCCTTTCTCTATTCCTCACTTTTCCTCTACTTGAAACTCACACTGCTTCAGTAGCTTTCTTCTTTAGTGTAGAGGACAATGCTAGCATGAAAATACACTACTCAAAGAGTAAAGTTAATAATGGCAGCAGAATATCTGGTGTTGGTAAGGGTAAAAGTGGCAGTATGGCAGAGCTGTCCCCTTGAGCTCTGCTCTTCAAGGAAGGTCATGACCCTGCTCTGCCTCGCTTCTTCTCTATGTGAGTTCTGACCATTGGAAGGAAATAAGAAGTAGAGGGTGAGAAATACTGTTGGGATACAAGCAAGGTTAGTCACAGGACCCATCTCTGCTTTCTCAAGCCATGGGGAGGCCCTGCTTCTTTCTTTCTTCATACCATGTGTCTACTATGTGCCAAGTATGAGTGCTGGGGATATAGTGGTAGTCAATATAAAAACAGTCCTTTGTACCAGCAAGGAAAAAAATGTCATTGAAGTAATTGCAAGTGTGATAAGTGTTAACCCCAGAGCATATTAAGGACACCATGGGAACACACAATGAGGGAGCCGATCTGATTCCCTTTACCTAAAGGCTTAGCCCTGCCTAGGATATAAGCCCTTTCCCATCAGTTATGAATCCGTAGAATTAGACTTGCTAAGAATGCATAGAAAGCTGGATGCCTGGAGAACTCATGCAGATCCACCAGATTACAGCCTTCCCCAGTCATCTACCATGTTAGTCCAGTAAGTTTGAGCTTTAATCTTAGTTGCATTGTCCTGCATTCTAGTTCTTTGCTGGTATTGGGACATTTTCACCCTACTTATCTCTTAAACACTGTGGTTTTCCCCAGTTCCTCCCCTATAAGACCAAATCCTTTCTCTTGTTATCTTCAGTCACTGACTGAGTTCTGCTAGGACTGGACTGCTCTCCATCCACCTGACTTTGATTCTAGCCTGTTCCTGGGACTTCACCCTTATGCCCCACCCTTCATATTAGACCAATGCACGCTGGTTCTGGACCATGGATAGTTTCCAGAGCTAAGTAGGTTGTCCCCTCTGTCCTTATTCTCCTGATTCCTGGTTTCTTCCCCGCTTTATTTCATATTGCTGTGACCAAGTAGGCTGTGCAACTAAGTCCGAGTTGTGACATTGTTACCCAGAGTGCCCTGGAATTGTTGACAATTGAATACCTATTGATTTCTTCTTTCTCCTTTGCGCACAGTTTAAGTGCTGACAATTTAGTCAGCAAAAATTTTCTGAGAGCTCGCCATGTGCCAGCCATTATTCTGAGCACCGAGGAAATACCAGGGAACAAAGCAAGATTCCCGTCGTAAACATGTCCATTCTGTGTGTGCTCTCTGCGAATATGGATCTTTAAAATCAAACTCACTCTGATGTGAGATCAATTGGGTCCTCCACTCAAGACACACTGAACTTCCAAACACCCAGATCTCCCCAGACGAAGGAGCCCAGGTATTGCTTTAATTCCATGCCTCTCACTTTCTCCACTGAAAATGAAACCCCATATGGATGGATCGTTTCCAAACCACCCTGCTGGAAGCATGACATCAGTTTCACAAATTGCGTCACCAAGTTTATAAACTACAACTGATAAATGAGTTTGAGGCTTGGAAATCAAATAATTGCTCTTTGAGGCTAGACAACACAAGTTGCTCATTGTTGACACAAAGATTCCAAGCTAAGGTTTCTCATTTCAGAGACTTTAACTGTACTATTTAAGGCAACACAAATTTGACTTTTGCTCTGATTAAAACCTATTGTAATAATAACATGAATCGCTGTTGGATGAATAGTCCCTTATGTCTCCTTCTAATAGGAATAAAAGCTTGGTGGTAAACACACACACCCCACATTTTATGTGGGGTGGCTATAGCCATGAACATATGTATAATTGTTATGCAGTTTCACTGATTTCTTCTGTGTTTTGCCTTTCTTTTCAGTTTCAGAGTTCTCCTATTGACTATCATAATTATGGGGGAAAGAGAACTATTACCTATCAAGAGCAATTACAATTAAGCAGAATTTTGAAATCATGCCCTAGGACTGATCACTTTCTTGAGACAAATATCACCACACACTCTAGCTGAGCAATTATGGGGCAAAGAGAACTATTACCTATCTATCAAGAGCAATTACAATTAAGCAGACTTTTGAAATCATGCCCTAGGACTGATCGCTTTCTTGAGACAAATATCACCACACACTCTAGCTGAGTAGCAGACAAGCTAAAGTCAGAATGGGCTCCCCGGCTCTTCCAGCAAGCACAGGATGTGCCAGTGATATGAGGCAGAGCCCAGCAGACATCAGCTGGGTGGAGTGGGTAACTGGCCATGTGGAGCAATGTGAGAGATTCCCAAAAAAGGTACTGGATTGAGAAAGCCCTTCCTCTTTGCTACAGACAGGGGTTGTTTTTATTGGCATTACTGTGAGATAAATCTCACCACTCTGACGCTTCCTCCATCTGCCAACATCTCATCTCCTCAACAAAGGTTAAGGGAAGTTTAATGACTTGGCCAAACTGACAGAAATGAGTGTCTGCATTGAGCAAATGCATATTTAGGTCTGGAGTTCAGCAGAGAAATCTGGGCTTTTTCTGTAGATCTAGGAGTCCTCCACCTTGGCGTGGTAATTAGAAAGTGTGGAAGTGGATGAATCAACTGACGGAGAATATTGGAGAGCTGAGGACAGCAGTGTTTAAGAGATAAATACAGACACTGAGGGGATGTAGCCAGAGAGAAAGAGAAAACCTAAAAGAATTAGATATCATGGAAGCTCAAGGGTGAAATTTATCTGCAGAGTCAAATGTTGCTGGGAAGGCAAGATCCAATTGAATGGCATGGACTTCAAAGAATCAATAGTTGAAGCCATCCTTCTGCATCTTTATAGATTTACATTATTCCTTTTAAGGGCTGTATAGTATTTCATGGACGCTGTACCACATGTACTTAACCACTCCCTACCTGGGGACACTGTCTCCTATTTTTCAAAATTATAGACAAGTGTGAATACATCTTTTCAAATTTGTGTAGTATCTCCTTGAAGTAAAGTCCTACAAGTAGAATTTTTGCCACAAAAAGTATGTACATCTTATGTCTTAACTGTTCTTGTCAGATTACCCTCTGGAAAAGTACTATTTTACAGTGCCCTCAGAAAGAACACGAAGTAGATAGTTCTCCCAAACTTGTCAATGTGTGAGTTTGAGCAATTTTTAAAAATCTTTGCCAATCTGATAGGTGAAAATCATCTAATTGTTTTAAGTTGCCCCTTTCAATATTAGTGTAGTTGAATGTTTTTTTCATGTATTTATTGACCATTTACATTTTCATTACCTGTTTTTCACTTTTGCCCATTATTTTCTATTGGAGCTTTAATTTTTCTTTATTTGTACCAACTCTATTGATATTATATTACTGTTGTCAATATTTTCTTCAGTTTGTCTTTGTCTTTCAGCCTTAAATGTGATTATTTTTTGCCACACAGAAGTCTTCAATTGTTTTTACTCATCATTATTTCTTTATCATTATTTTTTCCTGTTTTCTTTTATTTTTATGTGTTAAAGTATTTACATTTAAATCTTTGGCCTGCTTACATTTACTTATATGAAGTGAATCAATGATCTAATATTTTCCCTTTAGTTGCTAGTCAATTTTAACAACATTTTTGGATCAATCTGTTCTTTTCTCCAGTGATTTGAATGTCACTTTTTGTCGCATACATAACTAGTACCGGGTTCTTTTCCATTTTCCCGCCATCTGCAAACCTGGAGCTCCATTGTGGCATCAGAGTGTGAGACCTCACCCAGCCCCTAATTCATACCCAGCCAGGGGAATTGGTGAGCAGTGTCTCAGATGGAGTCCAGGAAGTAGGGGGAGAGCGTTTCAGCAGCTCTTGGGGAACAAGACTCTGACTCATGCAGTGACTGGAACATCATGGGCGGCTCCTTCGAAGCACAAAAATAAACGGGGATCTGACAGCACAGTGGCAGGCTGCCTGGGCATTTATTCCCTGGACTGCAGCCCTGGGATGATGGTTTCTCTGCTTTATTCTGGCCACTGCTTTAGGCGCTGGTATGATGCCCACTAACAGGAGAACTGTACCTAATACAGAGTTCAGGGTGATCAGCACCTCCAGGGTAAATGCTGATCTCCAACGGGGATGAGAAGGCACACCCAGATCCTGGTGTGCCTTCCCCAGATGCTGACCCCCACCGGTTTCCCTCCCTCCAGTCCTGCTTCAGGGTGCCATTGCTTTTCTTTTGGGCACTCACCCCAAATGTACCAATTCCCCCCTCTTTTGAGCTAATGTGAATATGGCTTCTTTTCTGAGAGTGGCTACCCTGTGAGTTTGAATACAAGCTTATAAAAATGGCATTCCTATGTCCTCATGTTACTTTTTTCTTTTTCTTTTTTTCAATCCTTCCCCAAGGATATTTTTCCATTGATTTTTAGAGAACGTGGAAGAGAGAGGGAAAAAGAGAGAGAAATAATGATTTCTGCATACGCCCAGACCAGGTACGTGCCATTGACCAGAATAGAACCCAGGACCCTTCTGTCTGCAGGCCGACGCTTTATCCACTGAGCCACACTGGTTAGGGTGGAACAGCCCTGCTTTTAATTGGGGGAGACAAGCATAGATCCTCATCCCTCTTGCTCCTTGAATCGTTCCAGGAGCCTCAGAAGCTGGAGCTGCTTCTGCTCTTGCTCAGTGCCTGGGGTTTGCCTTTAGTCTTTCTACTCCCAGAGATGCCCCTATGGTTTCAATCCCTGCAGGATGGGTTGAGTCTTTTGAATTCACCCATTGTTGTTTCCATTCCTGCTATTGTCTTCTATCACTAAGCCCATTCTATTATCCAAGTCTCACTTTTACTGATGTTGGAAGTCCTTGCTTTTGTAGAAGGGATAGCCTGCCTACTTAAAGATACCTGTGCAGTTTGGACCCTGTCTGTCTGGCTGAGAGGTAAATTCAGGCTAAAATTCAAAGCTCACCACAGGAGTCCTGGCATGGTGCTAGGGAAGTGGGTGGGTGCTGGTCTGCCTTGAGGAAGGCTTGCCTTTCTAAGTTGCACAAAGGCACTGTAGGGGCTGGCAGAAGTCTTGGCTATAACAGGACTTGGAGAAACCATGAGTTAGTCCAGAGTTATGGCCTTTTGCATTAGGAAAATAGAGAGACTCCTCACATATTTACCGGAAGGGTCCATTACAGGTGCTTCTTGTCAGTTTCTCTCAACGCCCTCCAATGGGAAGCCTATTGTCACTAACTAGACTTCAAATGAATGTGAACATTTCACTTCTTCTTCCTTTTTAGCTGAGGGGTACCTTTGCTACTGTGAGGAAAGTCTGTTCTCTGAGGTGAAGTATCCAGGGTGTGGCTCTTCACTAGCCTTCTCTCCTCCCTCCCTCGCCCCCTCCCCCTTTTAGAAGCTTAGACATTTGTTGGTAAGTAGGACAGCCCATGGTGTCAAAAAGAGCAAAGAACATCTGTGGAACTGTCAACCCAATACCCTTCCAACTCCCTTATCCTAGGAACTGTCTCTCCTCCATCCTCCCTCTCTCTTACCCTCCCTCTTTATCACCATGGCTATATCAGGAGTGCCATTTTCTTATATGACACATCTCCTGTTAGGCTTGATCCAACCTGGGCCAAAAGGTTGTCCTTGGAATTTTTTAAATTAAAATTGAGAGGGACTGCTTCTCGCTATGAATAAAGCTGTAAGATTTTAAAAATTAAAATGAAGGACTTGTACATGGTTAGGTATCCTCCTGGTTGAGAAGGTTGAGCCACACCCAACAAAGGTGGCATGTAGAGAAACAGAGATTCCAAATGCAGAAGGAGAAAGTGCTGGCAGCTTTCCAGCCCCTGGTTCCCATTGTTCCAGAGGCTCAGCTGCATTCAACTTTCCCCTTCATATGGTTATACACGTCCTTCTTGGATTCTGTGACCCAGAAATCCCTGCCTCCATCCCCTTCTTTGGGCTAATTCAAGCTGTTTCTATTACCTTGCAACCAAGACCTTTATGTATACAAAGGCAAATAAAGTATCTTAGGAATGCTTTGCTTTTCCAGTTAAACTTCACTGGGCCTGGACTCTAAATATTATTTCACATAGATGAAAACCAGAGGTCTATTGAATCATCTGTTTCTTGGATTGCTAAATAGGATTCATTTCCCACTGAAGGGTAACAGTGAAGTGTATAGTTAAGGAAACAAAGTCTAGAAGGGGTTTCCGGTTCACAATAATGCTAATTTCCTGAGAAAATTGCTTGACCCCAGATGAGGCATTTACGAGAATTGCTTTGTTTTAAACGACAGAGCTCTATTGTATTGTAGACATTCCTGAGATGACTTATTTTCTATAACATATATGATCAAATTAAACAGGGATATAAACAGAATAAACAGGATTTAAAATGTGTACGCGTGAAACACAGTTTGAAGAATCTCTGCCAGGGTTTCATAAGATCAATGTTACTGTAAAATTATTTCTCATGTTTGCATTAATGACATTCATTCATTCATACCTGCTTTGGGAAAACTCTGTGGAGGCTACAGGGTTGGACAAAAGAGTTTCTTACTACAGGGTGTTCATAACCTTAATCTGGAAGTACACTCATGAAAGGGAATTAATGCAAGGCCAATTGACATAGATGCATGAACAGAGACAACGAAGTATTCTGGAAGCATTGAGGGAGGAGACATGAACTCCAGCTGTGGTGAACACAGATGGCAGATGTATATTCTCCAAGCTCACAGAAAATTATCTATAAGTCTAAAATGTCAGCTTACTATTTTTCAATGATAACTATTGATCTCAAGTTTCCAGACATTTCTTGGGTTGTACATGAGCTTACTACAGGGCCCTTAACTGACACCTGATACTTCCCAAACTGAGATTCTATTTTATGATGACTATTTCTCAAAATACTTCACAATTCTAATATTTGCAAATTTTATAAGGTGAGAGGCAAAGCAGTGAGTGGTTTAATGGATTAAGTCCAAGGAGCAAATCTCTTTTCCTACTAAAAATGAACAAGGGTTGGCCAGCCTTTTTTGTAAAGGGCCAGATAATAAATATTTTCTGCTTTGCAGGCTGTAAGAACTCTGTTGCAACTACTCAACACTACCGTTTTAGAGAAAGAGAGAGAGAGAGAGCAGCTATAGGCAATACATAACTGATGAACCTGGCTGCGTCCTAATAAAACTTTATTTTCAAAAACAGGTAGAAGGCTGGATTTAGTTCACAAGCTGTAGTTTGCTGACACCAGAACTAAAAGGAAGGGGAAAAGTTATGAGCATTTAATAAGAAGAATGTACTCACATAGTGTTGTATATAGTGGAGAATTTATAAAATGTGAAATACACAGTCCAAAGTCCAGTACAGTGGAGGCTATCTGTGATGTAAAACGGGGTGTAAGTGAGGACCAAATACTTCTGGCTTCTAAGAGTCAGAAGGTATAGGGTCTGCTCCCCTGGAGAGAGGGAAATGGATTGTGAGTAGGAGGAGCCACTGAGAAAATGAACAGGGATAAGAGAGCATTAGGAGGGAACAAAGGACCTTTAGAAGGAAAGTCTAATATGTACATAGTTTTGAGGCCCCTCCTTGTTTTCTGTCTTTGCCTTTCCCAGAGCCTCACAGCTGGGTGTCACTCCAGGATTAGTCTCACGCTCAGGACCTATCTCAGTGCTGTAGCTTCACCAAGGTGGCTTGGAATAGAGTCACGCTCCTGGGGCCCAGAATCTAATGGCAACAACGCTGGTCCCTTTAGCTGTGGCCCCTGAGATTCCTTCACTACAGAATGTCCCATGCCTGGTGCTTGCTTTTTCTTTGATAGACCTTCGGTTTTGTCTAGTTTCTCCTCCTAAGTTGCCCTGACTAATAAAGAGGACCCAAGTAGCACCTCCCGCCCTAGCCGGTTTGGCTCAGTGAATAGAGTGTCAGCCTGTGGAATGAAAGGTCCTAGGTTGGATTCTGGTCAAGGGCAAAGTGGGTACCTCGGTTGCAGGCTCCTCCCTGGCCCAGTAGAGGCTTGTGCAGGAGGCAACCAATTGATGTGTTTCTCTCACATCAATATTTCTCCCTGTCTTTCCCTCTCTTCCACGCTTTCTAAAATTCAATGGAAAAATATCCTCGGGTGAGGATTAAAAAACAAACAAACAAAACAAAACAAACAAATAAAAAACAAAGTAGCACCACCCAGCCTTTCCTGCCTGGAGCCGGATCCCGCTCCCAAAACTCTTTGCTGACAGATGTAAGTCTACCGTAGCAGAACTATTCAGATAATTGACTAATGTCCCATCTGACTACCAAACTGAACTGACCCTGTCTCGCTCATGAGCTTGTCATATTTAAGCTGGGAACACCCTTTGGACATTGTACTTTGGACCACTTGACTGCCTTTTTCTTTAGCCACGTCTTCCCTGGCCACTGTTCAACCAAGGAAGCCAGTCTCCATCCGTCCTGGCTTACTCTCTTTCCCCACTGGTCCTCTGTTTCAGAAACTTCACATACACTGTGTCTGAGCCCACCTGACTTAGTGCAGTGTCACACGCCTTGTGCCCACCAACTTGAAATGGGCCAGAAGGAGATAAAGGCAACTTCCAAGCCCGCCTTTGACTCCAACGCTGTGCCTGAGCCCACCTGACTTAGTGCAGTGTCACACGCCTCGTGCCCACCAACTTGAAATGGGCCAGAAGGAGGAGATAAAGGCAACTTCCAAGCCCGCCTTTGACTCCCTTGTTGCCAGTCTACAGTCAATATTCCCATTGCCAAGCTGAAAAAGGTAAAAATCCTCCATTGATGGAATGCAATCAGCTTTGCTCTATCATTATTGGTAAAGGGCATTTGGAGGTGTTTGGAGAAGGGTTGTGGGGCTATGTCTGGGCTTGATGAGAAGTAACACAATTAATTAGCACATTAGAATCACCTGGGAATCTTTTTAAAATCCTGATTTTTGGGCCTCATCCTCCGGAAATTCTGTTTCTTTGTTACTAATGTTGTGGCCCCACCCCATAACAAAGAAACAGAATTTCCGGAGGATGAGGCCCAGAAATCAGGATTTTAAAAAGATTCCCAGGTGATTCTAATGTGCAGCCAAGGTTGAGAACCACTGCTGTAGAAGGTCACTGGGGTTGTCAGTTGAGAACATTTTGAAATATAGTTTAGCAAGATCGATTCAAATAACAAAGATTGATCTTCCCCTCTTAGTTTTATTCCAAATGGGCCTAAATGCATTTTGTAGCCTAGCATAACCAGAATGAAAAGACTCTGTATTGATATTCTTTCAATATCACCTACATCTCATAAGTATTCTTGCCCCAAATAACCTGAAATCTCAAATATTAAAGCAAAGGAGTGCAATGTGAGAAAATCCTCATCACTGGGTGAGGCCATAGTCCATAGGAGGCAGGAGAGCTCTGAATTCTCTAGGCAGGATTCCTTGCTGTGCTGAGTGTTTACTCCAGTACTCTTCTCAGAGGACAGTATTACCAAAAAAGGTTGTCTTTATTTTATAATCTATAATAATAAAAACGTAATATGCTAATTAGACCAGACAGCCGAACAACCTTCTGATGTCATTCTGGACGTCCTTCTGGATGAAGCCTCCGCGGTGGGGACAGAGGCAGAGGCGGTTAGGGGCATCAGGCAGGCAGGCAGAGGGATTAGGGGTGATCAGGCAGGCAGGCAGGTGAGCGGTTAGGAGCCAGTGGTCCCAGTTGCGAGAGGGGGCAGGCCAGGCTAAGGGACACCCCCCCCCATGCACAAATTTCATGCACCAGGCCTCTAGTGAAAAATAATCAAAGAAATGCATATTAAAACAAATGTGAAATAATTTCAACCACTGAGATGAATAAAGATTAAAAAATTTTATATTAAAGTTATAGGAAAATGTACATTCTCATTTCCTGTTGTTGGGAGCATTAATTGGAATAACTTTTTCAGGTGTATTTTACAGTTTGTATAAAGTGTTTAATGTTCATGCCTTTTGGTTCAGCATTTTTAAAAATTTTATCATTATTGTTAAAAGTATTTTAGATGTCCCTCTTCACCCTGCCCCCAATAACCCCTTCACCCTATGCCACCCCCTCCCCAGGCCTTCGCCATACTATTGTCTGTGTCCTTGGGTTATGCAAATATACATATAAGTTCTTTGGTTAATCTCTTCCCTCCCCTGCGCCCCCCACCTCACCCCTAACCCTTCTTTCTGAAATACGTCAGTCTGTTGCATGCTTCTGTGTCTCTGGATCTATTTTGTTCATTAGATTCCATATAAGTGAGATCATGTGATACTTGTCTTTCTCTGGCTTATTTCACTTAGCATAATACACTCTAGGTCCCTCCATGCTGTCTCAAGGGGTAAGAGATCCTTCTTTTTTATAGCTGCATAGTATTACATTGTGTACATGTACCACAACTTTTTTATCCACTCATCTACTGATGGGCACTTGGGCTGTTTCCAGATCTTAGCTATTGAAAATTGTGCTGCTATGAACATAGGGGTGCATATATTCTTTCTGATTGGTATTTCAGGTTTCTTAGGATATATTCCTAGATGTGGGATCACTGGGTCAAAGGGTAGTTTCAGTTTAAATTTTTTTAGGAAACCACACTATTTTTCATAGTGGTTGTACCAGTCTGAATTCCCACCAGCAGGGTTCCCTTTTTTCCACATTTTCACCAGCATTTGTAGTTTGTTGATTTATTAGTGATAGCCATTCTGGCAAGTGTGAGGTGGTACCTCATTGTGGTTTTAATTTGCATGTCTCTGATAATTAGTGATGTTGGACATTTTTTCATATGTCTCTTGGCCATTTGTATGTCCTCTTTGGAGAAGTGTCTATTCAGGTCCTCTGCCAAGCATTTTTTTTTCTAAAATCACATCTGATACTCTGAGTCTGTAGGTTGCCTCTTTAATGTCCCTGATTTTTAAAAAATTTTAATTGATTTTTTTAGAGAGATAGGAAGGGAGAGTGTCTATTCACCTCTGCCAAGCATTTTTTTTTTCTAAAATCACATCTGATACTCTGAGTCTGTAGGTTGCCTCTTTAATGTCCCTGATTTTTTAAAAATTTTAATTGATTTTTTTAGAGAGATAGGAAGGGAGAGAGAGAGAGATAGAAACATCTATTAGAGAGAAACATCGATCAGCTGCCTCCTGCTTCATATAGTTGCCTAAAGTGGCCTCCAGAAAGTGATTGCTTTACTTTCTCTTGCACCATCCACATCTCATTCCAAAGCCTTTTATTGACAGACACTACCCTGGAACTATCTGGGGAAGAGCATTCTGGGAAATGTAAATCTTGGTTTCTCCTCTCCATTATAGAAGAGCAAAGCAATGATATTGATACTATACAACCCTAAGTTGGTCACTAAGCTTTTTTGTTTTAATTATATGTTCTACTAGAGGCCTGGTGCATGAATTTGTGCACAGGTGGGGTCCCTCTGGGTGGTCTGCAGGGACCAGGCCAAAACCCGCAGTCCAATGCCGCCTGCTGCTCCTGCTCATCCTAGCCCCACTGTGCCTGCTGCGGGCTCACACCCAATCAGACCCAATCAGGAGAGGCTTGCGCTGCCGCAGCAGTGCTCGCCAACCATGAGCCCTGCGTTTGACGCCCTCCCAAGGGGAGTGGCCTGTGGGATCAGACTGAAACCGGCTCTCCGACATCCCCCGAGGGGTCCTGGATTGCGAGAGGGTGCAGGCCAGGCTGAGG
>NW_005363772.1:3556307-3576566 GCF_000412655.1 Myotis brandtii
ACGAGCCATTGAACAGCCTTAGCATATCATTAGCATATTACACTTTGATTGGTTGTTCAGTTGTTCTGCCCTGCGGTCTATTTGCATATTACCCTTTTATTATATAGGATGTTTTAAAGCCTATGTATCAAAACTGGGCCATGCATACACTGTTGTTGGCAACAACGGTATAGCCACTCTGGAAAACTGTCAGTTCCTTGAAAAATGAAATATGCAACTATCATATCACCCAGCACTTCTGAGCACTTACCCCAGAGAAATAAAAGTTTATATTAATATAAAACCCATGCACAACTGACAGTCTGACATCCCTCTAGGGGTCCAGATTGCGAGAGGGCACAGTCGAGGCTGAGGGACGCCAACTGGTGCACGAGTCCATGCACTGGGCCTCTAGTTTAGTATATTAGGTCTACAATTCAGATTTTCTGATTGTTAGTTTATAACCTGTGTCCTGTAGTGGAAGGGTCTCAAGAAACAGAAATGTCACCTTAAGTAGAGAGCACCCTGTAGTACATCTTCCCATGGCATCAAGCTGCCTGTTCTGTTGGGTAATTCAAAAAGAAATTGGGGAAATCAACCATGCCAAGTATGACTCAGTGGTTGAGAGTGGACCCAGGAACCAGGAGGTCATGGCTTGATTCTGTCAGGGCCATGCCCAGATTTTGGACTCAATCCCTAATAGAGGTGTGCAGGAGGCAGCTGATCGATAATTCTCTCATCATTGATGTTTCTATCTCTTTCTCCTTCTCCCTTCCTCTCTGAAATCAACAAAAATATATTTAAAAATAAAGAAATGGGGGGAAAAATAAAGAAATGAGGTTAGCTTGAACGTAAAATGATGGACCCAGGTAATGATGGAAATAAGTGAACATTGAGTGTTACTTTTTGTCCTCCCTTCTAATTTTGTACTTTTCTAAAAGTCCCTGACATAATTATGGTTTTCCCATTGGGCTTATAAATATTTGGCTTATTGATATTTTTGGTTGGTAAACTGGGGAAATACCAATGATTCAGTCTCTTTCCTGAGGTCAGGTAATGCAGAGGCTCTTAGATGATGCAAAGTCTCATTAAAAAAGAAAGTTCTCCAGGGAAATCTAAAACAAGTGGAGTAAGCAATTTAAGAGGCATAGGTTTGTTCATTTAGAATGTTTATTGCTCTCTGTTTTGCTGAAGTTGTTTCCTCTAATCTGAATATTTCTAATGCTATCAAGAAAAATTCCCTGCTCTCTGGCAGCAGGAAATATATTTTTTGCTTTCTCCAGATATGTTCAAAGGTAATTATGAAGTTTAGAAAAGGTACCCTGAATCTTTCTCTGTGCAGATATCTCGGCCTGTGCTTTGAGCATTGATCTGGCTGGTTGATTAATTCTAAAAAACAAAAAAACATCTTCCTGGTATGCATACAAATAAGGCCTCAAAATATGGAAATGTGACATAATGGAGAATACTTTTGGGTCTTAGCTAATCTTAGGGAACTGGTGAATAATTTATTCTCTTAATTAGTTTTCTTAAAGTCTAACCAAAGATTGCTATTTACCAGTAATTAGGATCTCCATTTCAGCTCCTTCTTTCAGAGAGAGAAACAGCATGATGAGTTTAAGTTGGTAGTGAGGAATTAAAAGGTATTCAATGATGTTTTTAAATTTAACAATATATATTTACTGTAGAGAATAGGGAAAAGTACAAGTTATTAAAATTACTACTAATTTTGCCAACTAAAGTAATCAACATTATATATTTTTCAATCTTTCACAACACTGACACATTATTTTATATAGATGAAGTGTGTCTATGTGTAAAAATGCGTATAAATTGGAACCATGCTTTGCACACTGTTGTTTTGCTCAACAACATACCATGAACATTTTTTCAAATCATTAAGTTTTCTTCTACAACACACTCAAGGACTGCATAGTATTCCATTGAATGTGTGTACCATAATTTATTTAATTAATCCTCTTATTCAACATTTCAATTTCTTATGGTTTTGCATTATCATAAATAATTCTGTGGTGAAGAACCTTGTAACTCTTGATACCCCTGATTATTTCCTAAGGGTAAATACATAGAAAAGGGTAAACATTGAATATAGATATCCCTTATTTCTGCCTCCCCAGAATTCCTTTCCCTTTTCAGATGACAGAACTGCCCTCTGATGTCACATATCCATTTTCTTTCAGGAATCACTTCTCCCCCACCTGGTGGAACTTTTTGTCACATGGCTGGGACTAATCAGGATTAACACAGTGACTGGTCCAGGAGGGGGCATGTGATCCACTCAGGGCCAATAAGAGGGAATTTTTCTAAGTCTACTTGGAATAAAACAACTCTTTGCCTCTGAAATGCTGGGTGCCAAGGACCATTTAAAATTGAAACTGACAGGGCCATCTTTGCCACAGTGGTGCCAACACAGAAGAAAGCAGAGCTGAGAGATGGAGAGAGAAGGGGGATTTCTGATGACACCATTTGAGTTCCTGGTTTTAGCCATGCCAAGATGTTCCCCTAGATTTTTTCCAATTACTCGACCTAATAAACTCCCCTTTTTGCTTAAAATAATTTGAGCTAGTTTTCTGTCTTTAGGCAACTGAAACTCTTAACTAACATTGATATATATTAAAAAATATTTTTATTGATTTCAGAGAGGAAGGGAGAGGGAGAGAGAGTCAGAAACATCAATGATGAGAAAGAATCATTAATTGGCTGCCTCCTGCACACCCCCTACTGGGGATTGAACCCACAACCCAGGCATGTGCCCTTGATCAGAATGGAACTTGGGACTCTTCAGTCCGCAGGCCAACGCTCTATTCACTGAGCCAAACCAGCTAGGGCCACACTGATATTTTTAAGATTTTGATGCATATTTCCAGATTACCTCCCAGGACAATTTATTGCCAAATTTATTTGTGAAATTTTAAATTTAATTATAGTTGACATTGTTGTACTTGGTCAGTGTAGAATTAACAGTATGAATCAATCTTACCTCTTCTTTCCATACCCGCTTCCCCTCCTGACTAAAGGAGAGTATCCCAGTCAAGTCATCACACTCCAAGTGTGTGTAAGGGTGAAGGTTGTGGTTGTGGTGAATATAGATCAAGCTAGGGTTATAGTATGCCTATTTGTCAGGGTGAGTAAAAACCCTTGCTATCAAGGAAGGGAAAATAGGTCACTGTACTCCTTAGCCAATTATATTACTTCCTTTCCACTCTTAAAAGTGAAAGTTAAGAGAAGTCTTAAGAGAAGGCAGTTCCAAGAAAGGACTTACTAGTAAATTATTCAGGAGTAACTTGTCAACTTCAAGTCAGTGAACCAAGGAAGAGTATTTTGGAAAGAAACTATGTGACTGGACTAGGTGGAACCAAAGTATTGGAGTCAGATGAAAGAGGCAGGCCAGTGGGCAGCTGTGGGAGGAGGTGGATGGGGTGGGGTGATTTTAAAAGGATGCTAAAAGAACACTGGCAGAAACAAGTCAACGCTAACATTTCACTGGGATGAATTGGAACGCAGTGTCCTTTAACTGTGGTTTTTCTGTCGACTCCTTATGTAGCTAAGGAAATGAAAACGGGTTCCAGTCTCACTGAGGTAGACACCGCCCTCAAAAGGAAAGACAAACAATACTCATTATTAGCAGCAGCCCACCTACTGTGTGCACTAATGATCAGCTGAAACTCCTGAATCAATTAACGTGTGGCCTTGGCTGGTTTCTTGAGAGTAAGTGGTTTGTTTTACTCATCCTTTCATATACCTCCCAAAATGTTTTCTGGTTCATAAAATTACAAACAAACAAAGCTGAATAGAGAAGAGAGTTTTAGGAAATGGGAACCAGTCATTAAATTTTTTTAAAAGAAGATGTTCTGTCCTTTGCTAGTGGAAGCGAAGTAGTAAGTAAATCTGTTTCTTAATACACATTTTATTGATTTAAAAAATAATATTATCCATATAACAGAAATTCTCATTCATTGCTGATGGGAATGCAAAATGTTACAGCCCATTTGAAAGACATTTTGGCTGTTTCTTATAACACTAAAAGTATTCTTACCACATGATCCAGCAATCATGCTCCTTGATATTTCCTCAAAGGAGTCAAAAACTTATGTCCACACAAAAACCTGCACGTGGCTATTTATAGCAGCTTTATTCTTAATTACAAGAATTTGGAAGGAATTAAGGTATTGTTTAGTAGGTGAATAGATAAATAAACTGTGACATATCCAGACAATGGAATATTATTTGTCGCTAAGAAGAAATGATCTACTGAGCCAAAAAAAGATATAGAGAAGCTGTAATGTGTATTACTAAGTAAAGAAGTCTGCATGAAAAGTCTACATACTGTATGATTCCTACTACATGACATTTTAGAAATGTAAAGAGATCAGTGGTTGCCAGGAGTTAGAGGGGAGGGATGGATGAATAGGTAGAGCAGAGAGGATTTTGAGGGCAGTGAAACTAAGTTGTGTAATACTATAATGATAGATTGTATTCATCATACATTTTTCAAAACCAATATACAACACCAAGAGTGAACCCTAATATAAACTATAGACATACATAGTGATATGAGTAATAATGATGTGTACATGTAAGTTCATGGATTGTAAAAAATGTATCATTCTGGTTTTGGATGTTGGTAGTAGGGGAGGCTGTGCTTGTGTCAGATAGTATATGGGAACTCTCTGTATTTTCCACTCAATTTTGCTATAAACCTAAAACTGCTCTAAAAAAATTAAGTTTGTTATAAAAAAGAGTACTGGTGATGAATGAGTGAGAGAGAGGTAAAAGTGCTGAGATGCTAGTTTTCACCAATACTGCCTGAAGGAAAGTTTGCTTTTTTCTCTGACATCCTGCATTCCTCACTCCATCCCAACTTCCATTATTTTGAGCATTTAATCTCTTTGTTTTTCTCCATGTGTTCGTTCTATTAGTCTTATCTTATATTCATACTAGAGGCCCAGTGCACAAAATTCATGCACTGGGGGGTGGGTCCCTCAGCCCAGCCTGCCCCCTCTCATAGTCCGGGAGTCCTCAGGGGGATGTCCTACTGATGTCCTAAACGGCAGTCTGGCCGCGGAGGCTCTGAGCAGGCGCCGTGTGTGTGTGTGTGTGTGTGTGTGTGTGTGTGTGTCTCCACTGGGGGCCTGCCCCCAGCTGCGTCTGAGGCTCAGAGCAGGCACCCCTCTGTGTTGATCTCTCAGGCTCCGGGCTGCGCCTGCGTGTTGTTCTCTCAGGCTCAGGGCCGTGCCAGGCCCTTCCTCCTGAGCTGGTTGTGACCATTATGGAGTCTTGACCTCATTTGCATATTACTGCTTTTCATATATATATATTTCCATATTTCAGGATGGGTACACTTTATACCCCAGGCCATGGATGGACCATGCTGAGATAGTTCTAGAGTGATGGGCTCATCCCTAAATGAACACAGTTCTATATATGTGTCTGATTCCTACCTGTTTGCTCCCAAACTTTCCTGTCCCCTCACATTCTTCCTTTCTGTCTCCAGTTCCTGGGTGGTCTGGATCCAGAACCCCTAGGCTCATAGTACAGGGGACATGTTGGGCGAGACTGGCCTGGTCATTGCCAGCCCCACAATTCTGAGTTTCTTTTGCCCTCACAAACCCCCAGATGTCTAAGCCTGGCCATTTGAGTGGTAGTGGACCTGTAAGGGAGATACCTAATGCATCTCCCGCCCCCCCCCCCCATTAATTACATTACATTACATTTCAGAAGGCTTTACCAACTCTTAAGGTGAGTTGATTTGTAGAATTTCTCCATGTGCATATCACAGGGGTCTATGAGATATAGATGGCTTTAAGTCTTCACCGTTTTTTAAAATTAAACCATTTAAGAACTACGAAAGATTTTACAGCATTTAAATTATTTTTGCATTTTTTAGATAATTTTATCAGACAAAGAAAATACAGTGTTTTCACCAAGACTCCAAGTTGCAAATAGTATCTAATGAATTGAAATACTATCCTGAAGTCAATACACCTGAATTTAATCTCAGTCGCTCTCAAATACTTAACTTCTTCATATCTTTGCTTTCTCATATATACAAAGAATGGAGGGAGACTAGATGATATCATGTCTCTTCCAGGTTTAAAATGTTATGATTTTTATAATGTAAATACAAATGCAACCCTACCCTGTTTGGCTCAGTGGATAGAGTGTCAGCCTGTGGACTGAAGGGTCCCGGGTTTGATTCTGATCAAGGGCACATGCCCAAGTTGCAAGCTCAATCCCCAATAGGGGGCGTGTAGGAGGCAGCTAATCAATGATTCTCATCATTGATGTTTCTATCTTTCCCTCCCTCTCCCTTCCTCTCTGAAATCAATGATTAAAAATAAATAAATAAAAGCAGATGATGACTAAGCCAATACAGTTTCCTCCTGTATCATGTTTCTCTCAAAGTGAAACCTAAAAGCCTAAATAAACTTACTTTTAGGCCACATTTCAGTTTTCATCAACTCCCCAAAGAGATTGTCTATGGGTCAGAAAATGCTCATCTTGAAAAGGGGCAAGTCCGACTCATACAGATGTTCTTTCCACTCAAATGCAGACACTGTTTTTGTGGAAATAGTAGAAGAGTTGAGCCAGCCAGAGGCCCCTGACTGAGGAGACTGAAAGGTCTCCCAGTGCAACCACTCCCAAAGGCGGGTCCAGTTTCTATGAGCTGTTTCCTGCCTGAACAAACAGTCCCTCCCAAGCCTTTGATGCTGAACTGGTTCAGAGACCACCCTTTGGGATCAGGTCCACTCTAGCGGCCAGGGAGCCTTGGACAAAAAGAAGTGTGAAGAAAGTGGTCCCTGGGATTTGACACTATGGCAGCCCCAGAAACAACATGGGTTCTTAGTCTGGTAATAAATAAGATGAGCCCGTGCCAAACTTGGAACTCATTCCTGGGTCTATCCTGGCTTATGTCAATGTGACAGACAGGACTGGCCCTGGGGAAACAGGAGCCAAGACTTTATGGGTGGAAGTTTGGTTCTTGACCAAATTGGGAGGCTGTTTGTCTTGGAGCTCTCTTACTTAGTTCCCTTTTTAATATCCCCTCACCTCCTTTTTTGAAGCTTTACACTCTCCTAGCAAATTGGCACCTCTCCTCATCTCAGCTGCCTTAGACAAGGATCAAGGTCGAAAGGATTTGATTAATTCAAACAAATTTGGAGCAAATGAGAATTTAAGATGTCATTCTTCTCAAATGAATTTTTACTTCATAGGGGACTCTGAAAGATTGTAGTCTTCTATAAAATCTCTACTAATGGAATTTCATATCTACAGGGGAGAGAGATTTGGATGAAGCACTTTTCAATGCCTACTTATCATACCATGTTTGATAATACAAGGAAGCATTCATTTAATGCCAGCCAGGGGGCAAACACTGTTTTATCTACATTACCAATGCCAACTCAGTCACTCCTTACAGCCATATGAGGTAGGTGCTCTTTATTTATTTATTTTTAGAAGGAATCTTTTCTTAATGTATTTTTATTGATTTCAGAGAGGAAGGGAGAAGGAGAGAGAGAAAGAAACATCCATGATGAGAGAGAGTCATGGATCGACTGCCTCTTGCATGCCCCCTACTGGGGATCGAGCCCACAACCCAGGCATGTGCCCTGACCAGGAATCGAACTGGTAACCTCCTGGTTCCTAGGTCGATGCTCAGTCACTGAGCCACACTGGCTGAGCAAGGTAGGTGCTCTTCTTATACCCACTTTATAGGTAAGGAAACTGAAGAACAGAGAGGTTAAATAACTCTCCCAAAGGTTGTGTATTTGGTAAAGGACAAATTTGGGATTCAAATTCATTCAGTCTGCTTCTAGAAGCCATGCTCATAACTACTATGCTATTCTGCTTACTCTGTTTAACACTTCCTCCAATCCCATTCTAAAAGTTTTAAGCCAATAAAATTACTTACATTTTTACGTTGAGTTAAAATTTTTCAACGGGGAGCCCCAGGATGTGCTAGGATTACATTTATTTTCTTTCTTTTTTTAAAATATATTTTATTGATTTTTTACAGAGAGAAAGGGAGAGAGATAGAGAGTTAGAAACATCGATGAGAGAGAAACATCGATCAGCCGCCTCCTGCACATCTCCTACTGGGGATGTGCCCGCAACCCAAGTACATGCCCTTGACCTGAATCGAACCTGGGACCTTTCAGTCCGCAGGCCGACGCTCTATCCACTGAGCCAAACCGGTTTCGGCTACATTTATTTTCTTGTACCACCCATTTTCCTGTGGTTACAGATTGCCTTTCAATTTTTTCTTTCATTCTTTGCCTCAATCCTTAATATTTTCCATCCTTTCAACCCCATCTTCTAGCACACAAAATCTTCCTATTACTCCATCGCCCTACTCACTTCATTCTCTCTGTCAGAACCCTCCGATGACTTATCTTTTCAGTGAACACTAAAGCCCTTGTGATCTGGCTCCTGCCTGTTTCTCTGACATCACCTCCTACTACTCTTGTTTCACTCCCACTCTTCAAACACACAAAGCTCATGTCTACCTCTGGGCCCTTGTACTGCTCCTTCTTCTTCCTGAAATACTCTTCCCCAAAAGTTTCATAAGACCCAGTTCCTCTTTTCATTCAAGCTTCACCTCGTGTCTCCCCTTGGAGAGTCTCCCTGTCGACCCTACCTGAACTACACACCTCTCCTTTCCCTGCTATATTTTCCTTCATAGCATTTACCAGCTCCTACAATTAATTTGTGCACATATTTATTACTTCTTTTCTATCTCCCTTATTGGAATGTAACCATTATTGTGACTTTCTTATTTATGGCTGAATCCCTAGCACCTAGAAGAGTACCTAGCACACACACACACACACACACACACACACACACACACACACACACTATAAATCTTGGAAGATAAAACAAGGAAATTCGGCAAAACAGAGAATAAAAAGACATTAAGGTAAAAACAAACAAACAAAAAAAACTAGGAGGGCCCTGCTGGTGTGCCCCAGTTAGATGAGCATCATCCCATGTACTAGGAGATCGTCGGTTTGATTTCCAGTCAGAGCACAGGCCCGGGTTGTGGGCTTGATCCCTAGTAGGGGGTGTGCAGAAGGCAGCCAATTGATGTTTCTATCTTATTGATATTTCTATCTCTATCATCCTCTCCCTTCCTCTCTCTGAAAGCAATAAAAACATTTTTTAAAAAACTAGGAGGGAAACTTAAGAAATAAGGAATTATTCCATAAAGTCCAAACTGGCTAAAAAGCATTTGAGAAAGAAAGAACAGCGACATGATTGAAAAAACTAAATGGAGAAACATACTATCTCCATAGTGCAAAAACCACTGATTGCAAAACAGGATGAGTGTGTGTATGTGGGGGGAGACGGGGAGGGTTGAGGGCGGGGGGAAATCCAGGTACATCACTAGGAATGTACAAAGATAAAATCCTAAAAGCTTCTAGAAAGAAAATTCACATACACAACATATGCACAATAGGTGCACAATAAATATTTGCAGAATAAATGAAGAAGTTTCTTTCTTAAACCTGCTAAATAGATGCCATCTCATGCTGCCTTCCTCGTTCTCCTTCAATGGGCTTATTGATTTCTATATCTATTTTGCTGGAAACTATATTCAAGTAACTTCCTAAGAAAGAATGCACTGGGAGTAAAATTTCCAAACTCTTACATATCTGAAAATGTCTGTATTTTGCCTTCAACCAAATTGATAGTTAGACTGGACTTAGAATTCTAGGTTGAAACTCATTTTCTCTGA
This sequence comes from Myotis brandtii, assembly GCF_000412655.1. NCBI lineage: Eukaryota > Metazoa > Chordata > Mammalia > Chiroptera > Vespertilionidae > Myotis > Myotis brandtii. The sequence continues at coordinate 3,566,047 of NW_005363772.1, forward strand.
GGATTTTTACAGCACTACCTCTGTGAGAAGTCTGAAGCATGCCTGCCTTTCATTCCTTTGTTCATGACCTGTGTGTGTATATATATAATCATAGCTATTCACAATGGTTGTTTCATTCATTTTGGTGACCTTTAACCTCATCTTTACATATAAAATGTGAATATTTTGAAAATCTCTACAGTACTAATTTATGGTGGGATGATGATTGATATAACTGTAGGAAGCCATTCATTTACTTCTTGCTTCTATTTTTGCCAAAATCTGTTTTTCCTCACAACATCTCTGAGAGGTCTATGGACATGTTTCTTGACATTTTACATTTTTCCTAGTGAGCCTTCCTATTATGAAGCTTGAAGCCCCTAGAATTTTAATGACTTCTGCTTCTCAATGTTATACATTTTAAGATTGGTCTCACAAAAGGTTAGGAACCACATGTAATTCTGTTTTGTTTTGTTTTCCACTATTTACATATTCACGTCTTCAAAAACAAAGTCAAGTTAAGATATTTGGTGGAGAATGCAAAAGTCCATGTTTGACTCAAGTGTCACTCTTATTACAGAGCAAAGTGAGAACTTAAGTGCACAGGCCCACAGGCCAGTCTACAATTTATTACTTACCTAGTGGGATCTCTGACTTTAATATTCAGTTTTCATTCATTTACCTTGAAAGAAAAGTTGGAAGGTATACTTAGAATGACCAATTGTTCTGGTTTGCCTACTATTGAGGGAGTTTCCAGGACACAGGATTTTCAGTGCCCAAACTAAGAAAGTCCTGGTCAAACTGGGATGAGTTTTATGCCGAGAGAGAGAGAGAGAGAGAGAGAGAGAGAGAGAGAGTGTGTGTGTGTGTGTGTGTGTAGGGGCTTAGGTCTGTGTGGTAGACATTGTTTTCTATTACATTTTATATCCCATATAATAACTTAAATAGATGTAGTATATATGCACATATCTATTCATCTATTTATTTTTCTCCTTTTAATTTTAACTTAAGCATATGTATATATGTGTGTTTATGTGTATAACTTAAGTATAAGTATACATATGTGTGTGTGTATATGCATATATCTACCCCTCATTTATATATCTCCTTTTACTTTTTCTTTAGTTGAGTCATCTTTAAAATGAGAAGAATAGTATGCAGTGTGCTGACAGTAGTGTTCAATTACTTAATTAATGCCTGTAAATTGTTTTGGGATCCTTTGATGAAAGCACTAAGTAACTGTAAAAGTTTATAATAATATTATTCTTATTTTATTCAGAGGGACTCAGCAGGATTCAAATACTGCTTGAGCATAAAGGGGTCACTTCACCATTATTTGGATACTATAATTCCCATGGAGGCTCACTAACTGTATTTACATAATATGGAACTAGTTCTCAATAAATTGTTCTTTATAAACTATCAAAGGAAAGATAAATAATACAGGGCCTTTGGATCTAAAGAACAAAATACACAGTCAGCAAGGAGGTGGTTGCACAAGTTTGAAATAAATGAAGCCATTTTGTAATGGCTTTTGTAAAAAATTATGAAGGGGCTCCTATAAAGAAAAAAAGGCTCTATTTTCCTTGTATGCATTCTAGGTATACATATGTCTGTGAGATGTAATTAGTCCTAGTTACTGAAAATGTCATGTTCTCCATTGACAGATACTGTAGTTTTTCTGGGGCTAATTTGGGAATATTTGAGATAAAAATAAGTGGTACTATTCAAATGGAACATTTTATCATTTTATGCTTACATATTCCTGTGGGAACTTCTTAGGAACAAGGATATTCTATTACATAACCACAGAATAATGATCAAAATTGGAAAATTTACATTAATATTTTCTAATTTACAGATCTTAATCATATTTTTGCCAATTATCTTAGTAATGCCCTTTATGGCAAATTGTAATTTAAAAATTGTGGTTGAAGATCTAATTGGGAACTAAATGTTGCATTTAGCTGCTTATCTCTTTAATCTTATAAAATCTGAAATAATTTCTCAGTCTGTTTTTCATGACATCTACATTTTAAAGAGTATAGACCAGTTATTTTTTTTCTTTATTTTTGTTGTTGCTGCTATTCCATGGGTTATGCATATATGTTCTTTTTAAAAAAATATTTTTATTGATTTCAGAGAGGAAGGGAGAGGGAGAGAGATATAGAAATATCCTATATAATAAAAGCGTAATATGCAAATAGACCGAATGGCCAAATGACAGGTTGCTATGACACGCACTGACCACCAGGGTGTAGACGCTCAACGCAGGAGCTGCCCCCTGGTGGTCAGTGTGCTCCCACAGGGGGAGCACCGCTCAGCCAAAAACCCGGCTGATGGCTGGCAAGCACAGCAGCGGTGCGGGAGCCTCACCCACCTCCTTGGCAGTCGGACATCCCCCAAGGGCTCCCGGACTGTGAAAGGGCACAGGCTGGGCTGAGGGAGCCCCCTCCCTGAGTGCACAGATGTCATGCACCAGGCCTCTAGTTAATGATAAGAGAGAATCATTGATCAGCTGCCTCCTGCATGCCCCACACTGGGGATCAAGCCCACAACCCGGGCATGTGCCCCAACTGGGAATGGAACCTCCACCTCCTGATTCATAGGTCAAAGCTCAACCACTAAGCCACGCTGGCCAGGGGCATATATGTTCTTTAGGTAATCCCTTCACCTCCCTTCATCCAATCCCTACCTCCCCTCCCCTTATAGGCCAGTTATTTTGTATAATATCCCTCACTTTTTGTTTGTCTGATGTTTCTTCATGATTAGATTGAGGGCAAGCAGGTTAATGTAGAAGTGATCTGATCTAAGTATATCATATCAAGAGTCAGTACAGAACATTTTTAAAGAGCAGTGTTTAGTCCTAACTGGTTTGGCTCAGGGGATAGAGTGTCAGCCTGTGGACTGAAGGGTCCCAGGTTCGATTCCAGTCAAGGGCATGTACTTTGGTTGCGGGCACATCCCCAGTAGGGGGTGTGCAGGAGGCAGCTGATCGATGTTTCTCTCTCATCAATGTTTCTAACTCTCTATCCCTCTCCCTTCCTCTCTGTAAAAAAAAAAAAAATCAATAAAATATATTTTTAAAATAAGAGCAGTGTTTAGCGGTACATGAATAGAACAAGCCTAGGCTGAGGACAAAGCCTTCAGTGAGCTGGTAGCAGATGCTATGGGGCACCACCCAAGTCCACAGCTGCTGGGAGCACTGGATTCTGACAACCCACAGCTGAGTCCCTCTCCAGTTATTCCCTCAGCCTAATGAGCTGTCTCTCCCCCATTCAGCAGTTTGTTGAAGTTGGGGTGCAAAGGCCTGGTTTCTTGCCTCAATTGGGACAACTCTGAAGGGTCATCCCAACTCCAGAGCTCCCTGCGGGATAGGCTGAGGCCTCTGTTACACCTGCATTTGAGTTCAACGTCTTCCTCTGCCTAATCCTGCTGCCTTCTCTCCCTCACCTGAGTTGTTCCAGAGATCACTCCACAATAAATCTCCTGCTCATTAATCTGAGACTTCGAAATCTTTTCCCCAGGAAATCAGACCTACAACTGGGCCATTTTACGTATGTGAGTGAGTCTTTTAATAATTATTTCAAGTATTGTAATAGGTCAACTTAAAACATATTGACATTATTAAAGTAGATGCAAATTAATCCTCTTACACAAATTTTATTCCAGCACAATTTGACCATGAGAATTGTATAGACAGAGACCAACAATAGAAATATGTCAATAAGAGACTGTCTAGATTGCTTAGGATAGTCAGAGCTTGATCTTAGCTTTGCATGTCCAGAAATTTAACTTTGTCAGGGGTGATCAGACTCAGAGAAACTGATACAGAGTAAGGGTAATCTAACTCAGAAAAGAAGATGTAGACATTAAAGTGAGGAATGTAATTGTCAAACAAACCAAAGAGCATGACTAATTGGCATGCTCTTATTCCATAAGAAAATCTACATGGGAAGCCAAATCAGAAATTTACTTGGTGCATAAGATGATTTATACAATTTTAATTTCTCTGATTTATCATGATCTGATCATCTTTGCAATATTTAGCCCTACTGAGACATACCTACAAGTAGATCCGATATTCATTTCTGCTTACCAAGGTACTCTAGCCCTAGACAGTTTACAGTATACAAGTTAATACTTAAAAATACAACACAGCCTCCTAATGGTCCACTGATATCCATTCTGATTCCCACACACCAGTTCTCCACATTAGAGGTAGATTATTTTTTAAATGCAAATTTGATGTCACCCCTCTGCCTAAAACCCTTCAATGGCTTCTTATTGCTAGTAAGTGAACATAAATCTCCTTAACCTTGTCCACAAGGCCACATGTGGTCTAATCAGAAAAAAAAAATCAATTCTTTGAAAGCCCTATGTGGGTTACTTCCTCCAGGAAAGTGAGTCAGCATAAAATGCATTAGGCCAACCCTGTAAAAACAGCAACCTGACTCACAGGGAGGTTGGAAAGTGTAGCAGATGAAAGGCAGATCCAGTCATTTCATCCCCACAGTCCCTATCTCTAGATTTATAAAACCATCCAGCAAAAAGAAAATTGTCTTGCTTGTCCCGGAGGCTCCTTAAATTCTCTATGTTCAAATAAGCCACAGGTTTTTGTGACTTACTTCCCTAGAGTCTTGCCCTTAACCTTAGCCCCAAAGCTCAAAGACAGAAGAGGAACTTAGATTGTGTGCCTATGAAGCAGCTGCCACTTTACAGACCTTCTCGAACTTAGTTTTTACAACTCTATCAGATGCAGGGAGAGGGTCCTCCTTATGCGGTATTCATTCCCTGAGTCCCCATTGTTATAAGATTATTCAAGGATGCAAAAGTCTTCAAAGCATGAATATGATTACTAGCCAATTGATCTATTACAAAATGAGTCCCTATACAAACTTCCTTTCTGCTTAACACTAGGGTTTATCTGTAATATCATGCCAAGGTCTCAGTCTTTATTTGGCAAGATTAAAAACACAAAGTCTCGTGTAAACGAGCATGTAGGGAAATGGGAATTTTCTTGTATGGCTTGCTTGTAACTGTGGATGGTAGTTTGGCAATAGGTTTGGAAATGTAAAACATGCATTCCCTTTGACCCACTTCTAGGAATTTGCCCTAAAGTTGACATTGTCTAGTAGGAAGCAATAACTGAGAAGGAAGTTCAATTGTTTTAACTATGTTAACATCATCGTGGAAACTGTTGCAAACAATGGTTTAACATAGAAAAATATAAACATTAAAATATTTTAAAGAAAACGTATTTTTTCAAGAGCAACACTCTATATGATTGTGATGTGATGTCATATGTAAGCTGAAGGATGCCAATCCATATCATCTAAATGTGTCAGAAAAATTAGTCTAAAAAAAAATCTCTAATGTGACTTAGCCTTTGCCCAGACTAAGTACTGATTGGCAGCAATTGTAACCTAAATATATTTTCAGTTTTTAAAAAGTATGGTAAAATACAAGTATCATTTTTTTCTACACTCGATATACAATACTGACCCTCCTTCAGATATTTCATTTTTTTCTGGTAACAATTATCCTCTGATAATGAGGACTTGCTAAAATTTCCCCATGTGGATGAGTAAATTGAGGTTTAGAGAGTTTAAGAAATGTGGCCCAAGACCACAAGACAAAGGATTCAGTCCTTAGTCCAAATGCAGATCTGCTATTTCCCCTACATCTTACCTTCCCTTTAAGGAGCACGGTAAGAACATCTAATAGTACGTGGGGCTGCTTTGTAGGTATGAGTCAGAGACATTCTTCCCCTGGCCTATTCCTCCAGTCCCAGGAATTTCAACACTGAAAAATAAAATAAAAATAAAGAAAGTAGATAATTGAAGGAGTAGAACTTGCACATAGAATCACTGAATAGGGTGGCTATAAGAGGAGGAAAGAAATTTCCACCCACCAAGTTGGAAGGGGTAAAAATAAATGCCTTCTAAACTTTTTTAGTTTATAGATTTTCTGAAACCTGCAACCATCTGTAAAGAGCTAATTCTAACAATTCAAATAGACTCTGAAGTAAAGTCATAATCATATAAAGAAATCAACTTTTTTTTTTACATATTCTATATTAAATTAACTAATAAATTGTAGAGGGAGAACCAAATAAAGTATAGGAACTCTCGTTCGGTTAAAAATATTTAAAAATAGGAGCGTATCATTAAAATTCCTTTTAAAAATGGAAAGTAATTGCTTTTTAAAGGTATAATAATTTTAAGTGTTATAATCACAAGATATGAACAGATAATCTACTGCAAAACAACTATAATAATATCCTAGAATGTATTCAAATTATTTTAGTTTTTCTTGGGCTGCCTACACTAAATATCAGAGGTATTTTTGTAGTTGAATTCCACTATTGTGATGAAAAATAGTATTTTGGGGTCTGCTTTTGCTTACTTGAGAAAATGAAATCTTTGGATCATAGGAATGAGAGAAAGGCAGTGAGATTTAAGGAAAAAGCACTTTTTAGCTTTAAAAAGGAAAAGTCTTTTTTAAAACTTGACTGTAATGTTAGTGAATTTTTAATGTCAAGGAACATCATTTTGGGGAGACTGAAGATACCAAAAAGACATTTTTTAAAAATTTGATATTTAAAAATTTAAATCAATATCAAATATAGCATATATTAGCACAAAGTAATGCAGTGTTTTGCATTTTCCTTTTATAAAGAGTTTAACTATCAATTTTTCTTTAAAAGGTGGAGAAAGTGAATCGTAATATCTAGCATTTGGACAGTGTTTTTCACGTGTACAATATGAAGTCATCATTAGTACTATTGCCAAATAGTTTGGGTTTGCTCTCCTTCCTGGGATGTCAGAAAATGGTATCCCCTGGTTCCCTTTTATTTGTATGAGGCCATGCAAACAGTTCTGGCCAACGGGTTGTGAGCAAAAGTTTCTACTTCAGACCCTCAAATCTGTCTTTTCCTTCCAGCATGAAGATTGGCAATGTTCAAGACGAGGGCTGCCTGGAACCCTGAGTGATTCTAAGAGCAAAGCCTTTGCTGACCTGCAAAGGACATAAAGCACAAGTAAATAAATCCTCACTAACTCAAGTCACTAAAATTCTGTGATTATCTGTTACTCCAGCATCACTTAAGTCACATCTTACTTATGCACTATGCACTATATTTCCTATTTCACAGATGGAAATTACACTCTGTCTATATCTACGTTAGTATCAGAAATTTGTAAAAATGAATAGAGAGTAGATAAGAATCAAAGCAAGAAAAGTCTGACAGGGACTCTTTCTCTCTTCATGAATGTGAATTTCACAAAAAATGTTCCTTAAATGCAGAGAATTCATTCAATTTGTAGTTGACAAAAATAAAAAGGGTTGCATTCAGAAACCTATTTTTATTATAGCACTAATTACTAGTATTAGTGGTAATAATAATAGCTACCCTGAATTCAGTGTGAATATATCCTGAGTCCTGTATTAGGTGCTTAATTTATATAACCTCATTTTATTTCACTTAATCCTCACAGTGATCCTAAGAGGTAGCTATTATTTAAACAGATCTATCTTCAAACCAGCATTCTTCCCATTACTACAATGGTGTTTTATGGTTTTCAAAGTACAAAATCATATTCATATTTGCAGCAACTATTGGGTTGATAGTCTTCCATTTTACAGAAGAGAAAATAGGTCTTCAGAGAAGTTTTAAAAATCTGTGTAAGGTTATACAGGTGGTAACCGAACCAGGTCCTTGGAAAACAAATCTCATGTGGTTCTGTGTTACACTTGGCAGAGTAATAAACATAATGCAAAGAGATAGACATATTTTTCACCTTTCCTTAATGCTTTTTTTCAGGCTTCTGATTTACATAGGTGATTTTTCACTTTTGGAGAGAAATCGCCTAAATCTTGGAATGTTTTAACTCTAGGTGATAAATAGTTAGCAGTTTGGTCAAGCCAGTTAAAAATTAAAGCAGGGATCAATTAGAAGTCATTGTTTCCAGGTTTATAAATTGCTTTGCAAAGGCAGTCTGGTGAGAGTTCTGAATGGATTGTCATGTGTTCGATTAAGTGGTGTAATGAAAGGCCTCTGAAGCTTGCATTACAGAGCTTTATTTTCAAACAAACAAACTCAATTGCATTTAGCCTGGTTGGACTAGATCCCCTTTGAAAATCATGGCTATGAAGAAAGGAGCCAGGAGTCAAGCACCCTTAGTGTCAATCTGAAAAGGCCCATTCAATTGTTTTTTGATTCCATCAACTTTCTATTTTTTCCATAGTGAAAAAATGGGTGGATTTTTATTAGGAGAGTCTCCAAGGAAAACTGAAAAGCACCTATTCTCTCTCTCTCTCTCTTTCTTCTCCTTCTTCTTCTTCTTCTCCTCCGTCTTCTCCTTCTTCTTCTTCTTTTTAAAAAATCTATTGGCATAACAATGTACATCATAATCTTTTTGTTTTCATAATCACATTAGAGAAAACTTTTATTTTAGTGTTTTACTTTTCATTCTTCAAATATACATACAAATATGTATGCCATATTATGAATACACACACATATTATTTTCAAATAATTTTTATACAAAGGATATTACATTATTGGTAACCTGCTTTAAAAGAACTCCCAAAATTAACAGTATATTCTGAACATCTGCCCATGTCATTAACCATTTATTTACATATGATTTTTAACACATACATATCTACAGATGATTTTCAACACATTACATTGTATGGATTCATGATTTATTATATTAATCCCTATGTTTATACATCTCTGTTAGTTCCAAATTTTTAAAAAATATATTTTTATTGGTTTCAGAGAGAAAGATAGAAACATCAATGATGAGACAGAACCATTGATCAGCAGCCTCTAGCATGCCCCCTACTGGGGACTGAGCCTGCAACCCAGGCATGTGCCCTGACCAGGGATTGAACTGTGACCTCTGGTCACTCAATCACTGAGCCATGCCGGTTAGGCAAGTCTCTCTGATTTTAATCATAATTTTTTAAGCTTTAAAAATCTCCAAAAGGACACATGGCTCTAAATTTGTTTCAATTCAGGCACCTTCAACAACCTCCTGTGGGAATGTTTAGAATGGCCTCAATTTAGAAACTGGAGGTCAAAGTCTTAGCCTATCTCATAGTATCCTAATTTGATACCCTGGAGTAGTCCATATTACTCTAGCTAAGTATGACACATTTGAAAACAAATTTTCTGTAGAACATTCCACAAACTGTTCTCAGTCCTACCCACTGTATTAGTACACACACACACACACACACACACACACACACACACGGAGGGAGGTGTACAAGTCTCTGTCAAGCATGTTTGATCACTATTAAGCCTCCTTATGCTTGTATAAGGCAATTGCCATTTGAGCCTCCAAATGATCAGATGATATAAATGGAACTGATTTCCCCAAGAATACAATACAAAAAGCATAATGTATAGCTACCTAGCTATGTATGAGTATTAAAAAAGAGAGAGAGAGAAAAGTGATATCATGATTCTTCACTAAGTCTTTTCCAGAGTCACCTGCTCTTGGTGAAACGGAAGATAATGGTTGGCATCTCTGAATTGTATTTTTTGCAAGCACAGTATCAGCTTTCTATATTACCTTAGTAGTCTAAAAGCTAAGGTCTTTTATAAAATCTCTAGTATTCAGGTTAAGATAAATTTGTCAACGATAATTGGGAACTATTCTCTTGTTTTTTCCGATAAGTTTCCTCCCAAAATTCCAATGCATCATCTTCCCAAAGCCATCACTTCTACGCCATACTACACGGAGTATGCCCGGCTCCCAGTCCTGCCCGGGCTTCGATTTTCCTCATAGTTCTCTGATCCTAATGAAAAAGTAGGTCAGCATTGTCAGTTATTTTAGATTTTCCAAGATAACGCATACAAAATTTTCATGTTTGCCACCAAATATTTTGTGGCTTTTCCAAATCTGAGCCCCTCTCAGGTCTCTGGAACTGAGCCATGGTGAAACAGAAGAGTCAGGGAACCTCAGTGGATCCCATAGCTACTGACTGAAAACGACGTGGCCAGCCAATCCATCTTGGTTGATCATATCTTCCTAATCTGAAAAATGTGTGGACTTGTGGAGATGTATCCCTCAGCCCCTATTTCTTTCTTTCTTTTTCCCAGCCCCTCTTTCTAACACTCTTTGCATTGCATTGTGCAAATGCATTGTGAAGTCTAGGAAAAAACTCTGACCACATTCAGGACAGGTGACTAACGTGACCACACACTGGGCCACTCTCGAGAGAGACCTGAACCAGCTCTGGGTAGAGAAGAGAGAAAAGAGCGAGGTTGACGAGAGAGGCCAGTGCTGACTCTCCAGTCAACCCCTCCAGGGCCAATCAGAAACTCACCCGGCGCGGATGGGTGGGGCTGGAGGCCCGCGCTGACGACAGAAGGCTACTTCCGGCTGTGGTGCGTGTGACGTCAGGGCCGAGTCGGAACAGCCTGGCCACCCAGACGCCGAGGAGGGAGGGCTCGCGAGAGTTCAGGGAGGCCGTTTCGCGATTTCGGCGCGGCCGCCAGGCCCACCTCCCGGGGGCGGGGC
>NW_005363772.1:3576627-3602065 GCF_000412655.1 Myotis brandtii
GGGCCGGGCCGCCGCACCTGCCCTCCCTCCGCGCGCAGCAGGGAGGGATCTTGGGGGGTGTCTTAAGGGGTCCAGGGAAAGCCGGGTGAATGTCGGGGCTGGCAGTGTCTCCGGTGAAGCTCTAGCGACGGCCTTGGCCCTCTTGATCCCCGGGGTGATCCCGGCCCCGCGTGTCCGGAGAGGCAGCCTCGAGCGTGGGAAGGCATCTTTGTCCTTCCCGGCTCCTCTCACCCTTCCGCTTCTCGGCCCGCGAGCGCCCGGCTCCCGGTGCTGCCTGGGCTTCGTAAACAATAACAATCGCGGTGGCTCCTCTCCGGCTGACCCCCGCTCGCCCGGCCGGTGTCCCCGAGGGGAGGGGTTCTAGGCGCGGCTCCTACCTCGTGGGGGCATTTGGGTACCATTCCTAAAAACTGATGCGTCAGATGGCTCAACACGCCTCGCACCCGGCGAAAAAAAAAAAGGAGCCGTCCCCACTGCCGGCCCCGCAGACACTCCTTCCCATGTCATTTTCTTCCTTTTTGCACCTTTGCCGTCGCGGACCCGGACGGACGAGGGGTTGTTTGGTTATGCGCATCCAAAAGGCTGTCCCCGGTCGAGGAGGAGACGTTTCACCTTTAGAAAGTTGTCAGGTTGACAGCCAAAGAGCAAACTTTATTTTCCCCCAAACCAGGAGCCTCCCGTTTACTGCTGCTACTTTTGTGGGTGGCTTTTCGGGGTGTAGTTTAGGGGAGAGAGATAAAAAGAAATGGGGCGGGGGGTGGGGTGTGGAGCTGGTGGTGCTGCTGCAAGTCGTGGTGGCTTGTCCAAAAGTGGCTTATCTGTTCTTCACGAGATAAAATGCAGAACCAACGCTCTTGTCTATTTCACATGAACTTTTGATAAGTTTTGGGAGGAGGCAATTGCTCAGGAAAGTCCTGAGTTTTAGCTTTTTTACGGCTAACATCCGAGGAAACAATGTGTTTTTTTTAATGGATGACTCCTGTCTTTCGGAGGCTTACACTTGCCAGGTCTCCCTACCTGAAAGGCAGGGTCTATGATTTAAAGCCATTGTATGTATCCAGTGAAGGTCTTTGAAGGTTCCTTGTCTCAATCATATATGTATGGATATGTGAGACACTGGAAACCTCTTTGTGTTTGATTTGCTTTTCTTTATATACCTCAGGATACATAAAACAATTAAGTTTATTTTACTCTCTACCCAGTAGCCGGAAGGTATTGTCTGTGAATTAGCCAGTCTTGTGACTATTTGAGGGGAGGGAAGTTAGTTTAAAATGTTATTAAATTATGATGACATTTGTCATTGCAGAGGTTCAAAGTACTTTCATGTGAAAAATTCTGATCTGAAAAGAAGTGTAATGAATAGAAAATGTTTGGTTTGATCTGTCTTAGCTTTGCACTTTCCATTCTTCTTATTAAGATGGCTGATAATGTTTCCCCTTGGTTGGGATGTGTTTAGAATGAGAAACAAATAGGGTGTACTTTTGGTATTCCTTTGAAAAGCGCTGCCACTGGGGAATGAAAAAAATTAGAAAAACCATGTTAAATGAGTGCTGTGATTCTTTAGCCTTTTGTTTTTGCATTTGTTTTAAAGTTGAGAATCAAATTAAAAGAATCAAGACTAGGAATATTTGTGCAGGTAAATAGGTGTCCTCAGCAGTTTTTATGCTGAAAAATTAATTTCAAAAGGAAAAATTGTACTTTGTTGAAATTGGCAACAAAGCGCTGGGTTCGGTTCTGCCATTTGTTTTCAGAAAAGTTCTCTTCTCTTTAAGTAAGAGCAACACCTCATTGTGTTACCAAAGTTGGATACTTTAGAAGGTGCTTTCTCAGGTAATCCTAGATAAATTGAAGGCGTGTGTGTCGGTGTGTGTGTGTGTGTGTGTGTGTGTAAATGGCACATTGTTAAGAGGGAAAAGGGAGCAGAAATCAAAGCCAGAAAGATGTGCATCTTGAAGTCAAGTTTAAATTATTTTATTTTACATAAACAATGTAGGGTGAATCAAGCAAGCATATTGTCACCCAGCATCCCATGATTACATTCAAATCAGCAGATGGGCAAGTTATGATTAGATTAGACATGACATATGCAGAAATTATGCTACTGTATTTTTATATTAAAAGCATCATGGGCTTTTTGAATGAGATAATGAAAGTAAGCTTTTAAAGCATAAGAAATTTTTAAAAATAAATTAATTTTAAAAGATATTATTGATCAGTAGTTTAAAAATATGAAGTGAATCCTTCTTTCCTCCTTTCCACCTCCTCCCAAGTTTTTAAGTCTTAAGAGAATATTTATCAAAGTATGATTAGTATTTAAGTGCACTGGTTATATAAAGCTCCTGTCTCCAGGTAAAGGTTTGCTGATTAGCAGGATATTATTATTCAGAACCTTTAGAGAGAGAAATGAAGGACAACAATGAGCAATATTTGCTGCCCATTGTACTCAGATGTGGTCTCTGTCTTCAAGGAGATATAATCTAATTGGAGGGAATTTTACCCAAATAACTATGAAACACAATGCATATTGTGGAGACGTCAAGGAGGGAGGTATTAAATTCCACTAGGCCAGTTAAGGAAGGCTCTGAGTAGGGCAAGGCATTTGTGTAGATGATTTGGATGATCGAGTCATATGATAATCATAATAAGCAAACACTTTAGGTAATTCTACTTGCTGATAAACCCTTGCATGTAGTAATTTACCTGGGTTTAAGCCATACAACAACAATATGGAGTAGATATTTTTATTATTCCCATTTTGCAGATGGGGTAACTGAGGTCAGATAACTAGAAAATGGTAGAACAAGCATTGCAACCCAGACATTCCAGCTTATACCTGCACTAGAGGCCCGGTGCATGAAATTCATACACAGGTAGGGTCCCTTGGCCTGGCCAGCGATCAGGGCTGATTGGGGCCTTCCTTCCCCTGGCTGCTGGCTGCCAGCTACCAGCTGCCATCTGGGGCCTTCCTTTGTTCCGCACCACCCCCTGGTGGCCAGCACACGTCATAGCGAGCAGTCGAACTCCCAGTGGGTCAAACTCTCCAGGGGACAGTTTGCATATTAGCCTTTAATTATATAAGATCCCTGTGCTTAATCACTCTCCTTATTTTCTCTCCCATTCTTGATGATCTTTCTTAGGCAGTTTCAAATAATTGATTTGGGAAAATATATTTTTCTGGCACCTAAATTTAGGAATCAGTTTTCTAGACAGAGCTCCAAAATAATGTAAACCCAGTAAATAAATTGTTTTTGGCATGTTAGATATTTATTCAATTTTTGGAAGTTGCTCTTTGTGCAATTTAAAGGTAACCATTGAGTGGGACTTATGATACATTTGACTTTGTACCTAGTAGCATACATATAAGGATTTAGAAATAAGAAGTTATAATTGTATTAACTCCTTTGCCTAATGGAATTTCTGAATCATATAATTTGTCTTGTAACTTTAAAAAATCACTTGGCTCTGGCTATTTTTTGGATTGAATTGTGAAGTTGGAATTTATTTAACGATCGAATGCCAGTCTAACCCTTTTAGTTTTTATTTCCACAAACAGCTAAATTTATAATGCCTGAATCAGGATTTTGAATAGAGTGTTATACATGTATAAAATGAGAGACATTCAGTCACTGATACTTTATTTTAAGGCAACTTTGAAAGCTTTTTTGGGATTGTGAAACAAAAGGTGCTTTAGAAATACACTGTGCCTAGCATAGGCCTGCTCAGTAAATACTGCTTTGTTGAATGAATAGTCCAATTGATTTTATTTATGAAATTTCAGGAATAGTTCACATTTGTTATTGGTTATCTAAGTATTGGCATCACAATAAACTCAAAGTGGATTTAAAGATTAGGAAGCAAAATATATCTAGGCAGTGGTAGGGGTACTGCCTGTCCTTCCCTATCCAGCAAGATGCAGACCCTTCAACTCCTTTGTCAGTGCCCTGAGTGACTCAGTTTTAAGAACTCCAGAGGCACAGTCTCTGTGAATGAATATAAAAACTGCTCTCTCCTTGTCTGAATGGGGTAGTTCTAGTAAACTCCCACAGCAGGATAATTTATGGTTGATGAGCTCAAAACCTACTGGGAAAAGTAGCAGAACTAAAGTCAGGATATAAAGCCCATATATTTATGTTACTATTATAAGGTAAAAGTGGCAAAACAAAATTTTTAAAAAGATTTTTTAAATAAACAGTTTAAGTTAATAGGTGATAGTATATTATTTTCATTTACCAACCCCCTATTGACAAAATTTTCAGGATCTAAGCTGGTAATTTCAAGTTTACAAGTCAACTGTAGTTTGTTATAACAAAGTTATGTGTTCCTGTAAGCACGGGTTTGATTTTGAACAGTTATTCTTAGTAAAATAAAACAAAAAACAACAAAAAAACCCACACATACTCTCACCTTTACACTGATAGAAATTTTGGGGGCATCCTTTCCCATAATAGACTAGTTTTGTCTACATTGAAAATCCACTGAGACAGGTAAGCCCCCCTCATAGATAGTCTCTGCACAAGTCTTAGGGAAGACCTTAGCAGTTACATGTCATGTAGTGAACCTGACCATTCACAATGGTGGTGTGTAAATTCAAAAGGGCTTCAAACTTTGGCAATTTGTCTGTAGCTAATGATAGTAACACCTGTATTATGCTCAGCTTTTAAATTCTTAAATAAGCTCCTTGCTATCCCCTGAATTAACATTAGACCAGTTGACAACCCGAAATGATGTTGATTCTCTGGCCACACATGCAGAAGGTTTCCTGTTTTCCTTGTCTTTTGCTGAATCTTATTGATTCCACCGGTATGGATTTTTCACGTTACAGAATATAAGACTCTGATCTCATATGCACAGGCAGTATTCACTGTTTTCTTACCTTTTACATTTATTTGCTCTCTCTACCTCTGATTCAGGAGAGTATTCTATTCTTTCTAATTTTGGAACACTTTTACTGCTTTTGCAGTTACTTAATATGATGGAGTTAATAATGTTTAATAACTCAAAATCAACCACAAATACAACAATGTGCCCAGAAAAAAGGACAAGATGGCAGAAACTTAAGTGGCTGTGCATGATTGTTAATACCATCTCTTTTTTTTGCAAGCAAGTTTTGCCTTTGCTGTGGGGTCTAGCTTTCATTTCATGAAAATTTAGAAAATTGAAAGTCTGGAAACAGAGAAGCTTCTGTATACATTAATAAGCACATTTTAAAGTTTTTATTTTGATTTTTTGGTCCTGTTCTCCTTCCATACAGTCATTGCTATTCTGCTTTTATGACTTGGAGATACTGGCTTCGGTTCTCTAGATTCTTCAGCAATCCTGGAGACACAGTAAGTAATTTGCTCATTTATATGAAAATTCGTTGTATAATCTATGTTTCTCAAACTTTGTCTCCCTACAGTAATATATAAACTTAGATCTCTGTATATCAGCTTCCATTCTGACATGTTCTTGGCTCCTTTTTCTTCTTGAATGTCATCAGTTAGGGTATGGATGTAACATTAATCAGTAACAGTAACCATTTACTTATCACTTACGATGTAGCAGACATAGTGCTAAGTACTTTATATAAGTATTCTCTCATTTAATCCCCACTTACAAATGAGGAAACTGGAGTTTAGTGAGGTGAAGTGACCAGGGTCGCATAGGTAGATAGTAAGTGGAAGAGTTAGAAATCGATCCCTAAGACCCAGGTTTGCTTTCTCTCTTACTCCCCACTTTCCCACTCCTTCCTCCCTTTTTTAGGAGTTATTTACAGTATTGCGTTTCAAACATAAGTTCTCTTGGAAAAAATATACGTAAATAATTCAGCTCTATTCAAATTTCCTATAGGGGAGATTTGCTCTTAGAGAGAGCTTATTATAATAATAATACTAGCAACACCTTACATTTGTATTCTGCTATATAGTTTTACAAAGCATTTTTTATATATCTTACTTAATTCTAATAGCAAACTTAAACTCAGGTCTGTAGATTAAAAGTTGCTACAGACAGCTTGCTAAGGACTCCATAAAATTAGTGTATGAGACACAGTTTTTTGTCTTCAGCAATTTTAATGCTGGAATAAATGATATAATCAGATGGTCTGATTTCATTCAAGCCAATTAGGAGCAGATAAATGTCATTATGACACAGCGTTTTGTTAAAAGGTGTTTATAGTTTTGAGCTTTGAGCTTTGTTTTTGGCCAAAATTGAGAAGTTGAAATTTTAGTGCTGCATTTTAAATCATGAAATGTTAGAAGTCTTTAATTCTTGTGATTCAGTGAATGATAGTTGAGTTGCTATCTACCTCATTCTGCACACAACTGTTGCATTTAACTAAAACAATTATGGTGAAAGAATGGGGTGGAGGTAGGACAGACATAATTTCAAAAGTGAAATTAAAGAATTGGGGATCCTAATAAGGAGAGGTATCTTATGGTAGCACTGTTGCAGGAAATTGGGTGTAGACTTTAAAGAATGGATAAAAGCTATATGTATTCCCCTCTGGAAAGTTGTGTTATTTGAGCGATCAAAGAGCTTATTTAATGATCTGCTTTTAAAGTATTTTCTTGTCTCAGTG
The DNA here is from genome assembly GCF_000412655.1 of Myotis brandtii. Taxonomy (NCBI): domain Eukaryota; kingdom Metazoa; phylum Chordata; class Mammalia; order Chiroptera; family Vespertilionidae; genus Myotis; species Myotis brandtii. The sequence goes on from NW_005363772.1 coordinate 3,583,187, forward strand.
AATTTGATTTTTACTAAGAAGTGGGCATTTTTACTTAGTTAAGCATTTGCTCATTGACTTGCCCCCATTATGGAAACATCACACCATGTTTGCCCTTCATAATTTTTCTGTGTTTGTCACAGAGGCTGGATGCCTGGCTTGTAGAACTAGGGAGTTGCCTTTGTTGTGTTTTTATAATAGAGGTCCATTTCGTTTGGACACATCTTTCAAATCTGGTTGAGGATATTCCCCATATGTCCACTATTATCTAGCCAAACAGAATAGACTTTTTCTATTTTAGTGGCTTGAGTGGAAAAATTTTAATTTTGAATTGCATATATTTGGCCCATTGGTATTCTTAATACTAGCAAATCCTAAAGGAATCACAAACTCATAATATTTTAGTGAGTTTAGCTATCGTAATTCAACTTTTATCAGCTATTTGCATGGCACTGTATTAGGTGCCATGGCAAAATAGAGACATGTAAAATATATCCCTTCCATTTAGAAAGATTTCATCTAGTAAGAGACATAATACATGGACATAAACCTAAATAGAAAGTGATAAGGGCACTGTGGGAGCAGAGGAAGGAGAGATTGCTTCTGACTGGAGAGATTAGGAAGGATTGACCATTTAAAGTAAAGGACATACCAGGCCAAGAATTAGCATGAGTTGGATATTTTCTATAACACCTGATAAATTATTTACTTATTTACTTAATTATTTACTTCTCTCTGTGTCCTATTGGATTTGAGCCCATTGAGCTTAGAGAACAGGTGTTTTTCAGCTTTTCATTCTCTGCATCATCAACTGCTCAACCTGGTACATTTAATTAAAGTTGTAATTTGGTAAGATTACAGTGGCAAGAATGAATGTGAAGTGGATTTCAGGGAAGAGGGCCCATAAATTGGAAGACCAATGAAGAGACTGATTTAAATAACCTAGGAGAGTCCGGCCAGTGGCTCAGTTGGTTGGAGCATTGTCCTGTACACCAGAGGGTTGCGGGTTCCATCCCCAGTCAGGCACATACTGGGTGGAACCGATCAATGTTTCTCACATTGATGTTTCTCTCTTCCTTCTTCTAAAATCAATAATAGCATATCCTTGAAAAAAAAAAGAAATTATTAAAAAAATAATAATCTAGCCCTGACCAGTTTGGCTCAGTGGATGGAGTGTTGGCCTGCGGACTGAAGGGGTCCTGGGTTCGATTTCGGTCGAGGGCATGTGCCTTGGTTGCGGGCACATCCCCAGTAGGGAGTGTGCAGGAGGCAGCTGATCAATGTTTCTCCCTCATCGATGTTTCTAACTCTTTATCCCTCTCCCTTCCTCTCTGTAAAAAATCAATAAAATATATTAAAATAATAATAATAATAATAATAATAATAATCTAGGAGATAGATAATGAAGTTCTAAATTAGGTTGGATTGGAAGAAAGAGACTCGATGGATGTGTGTTGAGACCTATGGGATGACCTATGACAGTGATGGCGAACCTTTTGAGCTCGGTGTGTCAGCATTTTGAAAAACCCTAACTTAACTCTGGTGCCGTGTCACATATAGAAATTTTTTGCTATTTGCAACCATAGTAAAACAAAGACTTATATTTTTGATATTTATTTTATATATTTAAATGCCATTTAACAAAGAAAAATCAACCAAAAAAATGAGTTCGCGTGTCACCTCTGACACGCGTGTCATAGGTTCACCATCACTGACCTATGAGGTACGTCCAGTGTACCAGGAGATGCGGTGATGGAAAGACACGGTGCTCCCACAGAGCTACACTCACAGGTATAGAAGTAATTGTAATATCATACCGCTGCTGTAGTGAAGGAGCAGTGTGAGGAGCGCTTAAGGGAAAGGAGCACGGGTTTGGGAGAATCAAAGAAGCTTTGCCTGGAGGTGGTAGTGTTAGAGCTTAGACTTGAAGGCTGAGTTGGAGTTTTTTCAGGCCAACAAGCAGCAGGAGGACATTAGAGCATAGAGATGTAAAGACTGTTTAGGCAGCCACAAGAACCTGGATTATTTTAGGATTGGGACATGTGGCTGGATAGGATAGATGAACTTGCTTTATAAAATAACTTTTTATTTGCCATTTTTAAAATGCTTATTTTATCCAACTTTAGCGCTCTGAGCTTTTGTGTTTCTATTGTTTCTTGCATCCTAGTATAAGCATCTATGCTGTGTTTCCCATCCTCTACACTTCACCCCCCGCCCCAGCCTGCAAGTATACTGCCAGTGATAAACTGTCTCTTGCTTCCTTTCTGTGAAATTAAGTGGACAAAGTAAGGATACCATTAGCCAGAGAGATAAAGAGAGAAAGAAATCCACAAAAGACCTTTTTTTCTGATGAATGTGTAGAGCAACTAGGGTTGTGTAAGGAGAATGCAGCATCAAAGCATAGCGCCAAGAGCACTTGACTGAGGGAGAGGATTGTGGTAGGAACGTAATTATGTGCCTTTCCCATAAAGTTTTATGGAACCCTTAAAAATTTCCCAGGACTGTAATATCTCGTGCTAAAGTTCTTTAATTTTGAGTCTAGCCTTGATTTATTTCTGTCTTCTCTACTTAACCCTTCCTATATTTTAACAGCTTAGCATGACTTCAACGTCAAATGGTGTCAGACATTATCTCTAGTTTGCCCCCGTCGCACCATTTTTCATCCTTCAGAAACTTGCACCTGCAAATCATGATTCTGAACTTTGTATGTATAATCTGTATTAGACTGCTGGAGCTGAAAAGCATTCTAGGTTTTTTCTTCACATAGGTTTACTTTATACAGCCATTTATTTTTTTCTGTCTTGTGGATTGGGCCACTGAAACAGAGTATAGTTAAGGTGTTTTCTAAGGACAACCAAAAAGTTAATTGTAGACTCCAATTAGGATTATATCCATTGTATTATTTCTAGGCTTGTTGGCAGCTGTGTTTGCTTTAGTGCCCTTAGTGGTAATAATAAAAGTTTATGGGCATTACAGGAAGGGAAGTGAAAGACAAGAACAGGAAAAGAAAAAGAAGGCTTGCAGAATGGCAGGAGAGGCATAGGGTGGAGGCAGGAGAAATGCAGATGGTTAAAAGATGTCAAATTCCTCTAACACCTGTTCCAGGTGCCACTGGTGGGACCAGTGTCATATTTTAAGATTAAGTCAAACTGCCAGTAATCCTTTCTAAAAATACACTGGGTGTATTGTTATGCAAAAATTGACAGATTGTTTTAATAAAATATTTTTGGGTTTAATAAAAAGATGTGTATGTACCTGTGTTTCCCTGTTTTTAGACTTGAGTAGAAAGAGAAACAGAAACTGATACACTGTAAATATTAGTGAAAATTATAGGCACATTTCTGAAATGTTATAAAACCTTTAAGACTTAAACCATAAATTATGGATAGTCCTAATTAGACAGAAGGTGGCAGAAAGGGAAGGGAAGGATAAGAGGGAACATGTGTTTGGATAAAATTGCATTCTCATACCAACCATATAACAAAATATGTGTTATATATGAACTCTGTTTTAAATAATACTTTGTGTCCATTTCACCCAATATTTAGGAAAGGTCAGATAATAAAAGATCAGGTATGTAGAAAGCCCTTTGAAGACTCCAAAGAACTTCATAAATACGGGCACTACAACTGCACATATGAAAATATTTCTCATCAGTTGGCAGTTACTATCACTTAAACAATAACAGCATGGCATCTCTTGAGTTAAACTGAGGGTCAGTGAGATTTGGCGACTTATGAATAAGCAGGACTCTCTATTCAGGTCGTTTGTTTTATTATGCAGTTCTCTTTGACATTCATTCCAATCAAAGCACTCTTTCAAAAGACCTAGTGCCTGTTCTCCTGGAGGTTGGAAGGTGTTTAAACTTAGAGAACACCAAGTATTATTCCCTAGAACTTTGGGAATAATACAGGGCATACCCCCCTGTCATCACTACAGAATTATACCTAAAAGGACTTCATGAGAATGTGCTTAAGAGTCTCCTATGATATCCTTTAGAATGGTGCTTGACCTGCCTAAACCACTACATGCATGTTAAAGAGAGGCAGGGACTGAAGTTGATCATTTCTTGCTGGATCAGTCATCCAATATTGAGTACTTTCTATGAGTTCTGCCTCATGCTAAATATTGTGGGGGACAGAATAAGGAATGGCTCTTGTCCTCAAGAAGTATGGAATTTAATAGATGACTAACATATATAACAGTAAATCCACTTACACGAGTGTGGAAGTAAATGCCTAATTGTGAGATTCGTAATAAGTGATAGACAAATTCTGAAAAGTGAAACAAATGAGGTTGGGTTAATCAAGAAAAGCTATGTAGAAGAGGAAAATTCATTAAGTTCTTTAAATACGAATATAGGGGAAAGGAAGGACTTGTTCTTTTTAAATTCAGACATTCCAAGGCTTGGTGGTAAGATTGATTATGGCATGTCTGTTGGTTGATGAGGGAGGAGACTGGTGTATAACGGAAAATCAAGTTAAGTAGTTAGGGTGGATCCAAATTATGGGGTTTAATAAAAGCCAGGCATAGATTGGAGTGGTAGAAAGGAGAAGGCTTTAGTAGTTTTTGAGCCAGTGGGTGACATCTTCCAAGTTCTGCATAAGGAGCTGTGACTTAGAGATGGAAGAGCATGGCATCAGGAAGACCCACGTGAATGCTGGTCCAGTAACGTCACTGACAGTGCGATCAGGGCCTGGACTGACAGGATGGTGGACGTAAGAAGGAAGAGTAAGGTGCACTGGGAGAGAGATTTTGACAGCATTTATTAATGATCTTGAAATGGGAAAAGGAGAGATGAATTTAGGCTGTTTTCCAAGCATTCTGAATGGGAGAAAGGTTATTACCATGGACAGTAATGTGATTGCTAGAAGGTTTGCAATAGGGAAAAGTTACGCATTTATTTTTGGACATAATTAAATAGGAGTTATGTGAGTAAGGCATTCAGTTGGAATATTCAGCAGACAGCTAGAAATAAGAGACTAGGTTGAAAGAAAACATAGGGTGTGTTACTTGGTTGTATTGCTCATTCTTGAGTATTCCTTAAAGCAGCGGTCGCCAACCGTGGTCCACGGACTACTGGTGGTCCGTGAGGTCTGAAAGGTTGGCGACCGCTGCCTTAAAGGCCTAGGAAAAGATAAGCTCTCTCTCAGAGTTCAAAGGCAGAGGAGAGGTTCAAGGACTGGTATTGCTGACTAGTTTCTAATACATAAATCTATAGAGTTCCTGGTATTGTGTTGATTGAAATTACTTTGACAATTTTTCCCCCTTGGTGATAAAAGACAATTAATGCTATTTTAGGAATTAAGAAATTCAAAAAGATACAAAGAAAAAGTGATCATTTACAATACAGTGGGGCCTTGACTTACGAGTGTCCCGACTAACGAGTTTTTCGAGATACGAGCCGTCTCGGCCGATTTTTTGCTTTGAGTTGCGAGCTAAAATTCGGGTTACGAGCCAGCTTCAGATACCCCACCGCTAGTTGGCGCAGCGAACGTCACAGTGAACGCCACAACATCAGCCCAGCATCACGTGTCTCACTCGTTCACTTTTTGATTTGACATACGAGTAATTTGAGTTACGAGCTCCGTCACAGAACGAATTAAACTCATAAGTCAAGGCCCCACTGTACTTGGATGACTTTTTGGATGCATATAAAGGGATAGGAAATGCATGTATATATGTATGTACTCTGTACGCTTTTATAGCCTGCTTTTTTCATTTAACATTGCATCATGACAATTTTCCATCATGAATTACTGCTTAAAAATACTGTTTATAAAGAGCTACATTTTTAAATTATTTGGATTTATCATTATTTAATCACAGCTCTATTTTGAATATTTAGATTACTTCCAGAATTTTTTGCTTTTAATAATATTACAGTAAACTTCTGTGAAATATATACTCTTTAGCTGTTGCTTAGATATGAGCTCTCTGTAATGAGCGATCTCTATATCCCTGGCACCTAGAAGAGTGCCTGGACATAGTAGTTGCTTAATTTAAAAAAAAACAAACAGCCCTAGCTGGCTTGGCTCAGTGGATAGAGTGTCGGCCTGCGGACTGAAGGGTCCTGGGTTTGATTCCCGCCAAGGGCACATGCCTGGGTTGCGGGCTTGATCCCCAGTGGGGGGTGTGCAGGAGGCAGCCGATCAATGATTCTCTCTCATCATTGGTGTTTCTGTCTCTCTCTCCCTCTCCCTTCCTCTCTGAAATCAATAAAGAAATATATATATAAAAAACACACAAACAAACAAAAAAAAACAATTATGGTCCTTGGCTGGTGTGGCTCACTTGGATGAGTGTCGTCCTTTGTACCAAAAGGTTGCTGGTTTGCTTCCCAGGCAGAGCACATGCCTGGCTTTTGGGCTTGATCCCCAGTAGGGGATGTGCAGGAGGCAGCTGATCAATGTTTCTCTTTCACATAGATGTTTCTCTCTCTCCCTCTTCCTTCCCTTCTCTCTAAAAATCAATTTAAAAAGTATTTATTAAAAAAAAACCCACAAAAATAACAATTATTGAGAGAATGAAACAAGACCATTAAATATTCAGTTCTTACTTCCTTAATTTTGATTCCATGCATACCTAGGAACCTTCTGATTATAATTGGGCTATCCATATAAACCTGGCTGTAATTAAAGTATCGGTCATGTGTCCATGAGCAGGCATCCTTGCTTCTGTCACAGTTATATTTTTCATTCTATATTAATAAATTTATATTCTGATTTCTGTTAGTTTGATTAATTTTTGTTTGCTTCTAAAGGGTGGAGCTACCTTATTGATGCTGATAAAATCAAATTGCTATAAGGCTTCAGATTGGGCCTGGATGGTGGTTAATCAGCAAGTTAATGAATACCACTCTCATGAACCCTCTAAAGAAGACAGCATGTTAGCCTTCACCTGGTAGAAATCTGTGGCAGTACCACTTTTTCCAATCTGAATCTTTGTGGTACCTTGGATAGACAGATGTTGGACTCTTTTAAAATAATATTTTAACATATTTAAGATACAAACACATTGTGTCTGACAACTTTTTCCTTAAGAGTGTATTTCATTGCCACCCAGAAATTAGTTTCCAAGAGGAGAGTGGTCTAATAATAAGCAGTTTTAAAAATAAATGTGCAGTGTTTATATTTTCTTTCAGAGAGCATTATCATCTTACTTTCCTATGGAAATAAAAGCATATTATGAATTTTTATATCAGGTTCACAGATTTGTTGTATCTGGAGAAAATGCCAGTAGAAAATTAGAGAATTTCTAATTTCCCAGAGGGGAAGACTAGCAGAAAAACCTTTTAACTGAAAGATCTGATTTGAAACAGATTTTTGTGCTGGAGGCTTCTATTACTCTGCCTAAATCAAATAAGAACCTCTGTCTACTAGTCTACCATGACTCTGAAAACTGTAGAAATATTTCTTTATATTCCATCTAGATCTTTTCTGTTGCACTTAATGCCTACATCATGTTTTGCCCCCAAGGGAATCACAATAAAGCTGTGTCTATCTTCATACAACACATAGAATGATCATTCACTTATTTCATAAAGGATTCTTTTTGATTGTGGGTCTTGATCTCAACTGTCCAGGGTTTGTCTTGGATAGGTCAGCTACTGAAGACTTAGGTATCTGAGTACCTTTTACTGGAATATCTCTCCTGCTCTCACATCAGTCTTGGGCGCAGTGTTTGGTTGAATATGGCCTCTGTGTTATAAAATGTTTCCCAGCCCTGGCTGGTATGGCTCAGTTGGTTGAGTGTCATTCCAGGTACTGAGAAGTTACCAGTTCAATTCCTAGTCAGGGCACATACCTGGGTTGCAGGTTTGATCCCTGGTTGGGGCACATATGGAGGACAACCAGTTGTTATCTGTCTACCTACCTACCTACTTACCTATATCTCTCCCTTCCTCTCTCTAAGCCTGTCCTCGGGTGAGGATTAATAATAATAATAAAGAAATAGAATTTTACCAATGTCCCAGCAGCTCCCTGTGTGCCTTCCCTCCTCCCAGTGGTAATGACTGTCTTTAATTTTATAGTAAGCATTCTCTTGTTTTACTTATACTAGTTTTATCACCTCGGAATATATCCCATTAACTCGATGTTATTTTCTAGGTTTGCTTGTTTTGAACTTTGTTTTTTAAATTTCTATTTATTTTTATTGAATTTATTGGGGTTACATTGGTTAAAGGGAATCATACAGTATGTATTATATACTGTGACTTGCTTTTTTTTCAACTTTGTTTCTGAGTTTTTCCATGTAGTGGTATTTTGTTCTTTTTCACTGCTGTGTAGTTTTCAGTAATATGAATATACCACAATATATATATTATTCCACTTTTGTTGGTAGTCATTTGTGTTGCTTCCTGTTTGTTTGTTTTGTCTGTAGGAACAATGCTTCAGTGACTTTGTTAACCATTGCCCCCTATTCCACATGTGCAAGAGTATGCTTATGGTAGATACCTAGGAGCAGAATTGCTTGGGCATTGAGGATGTGGATGTGCATGTTCAGATTTACTAAGTAGTATCAAACTGTTGTCCAAAGCAATTGTACCAATTTATACCTTCACCAGCAGTGAATAAGAGTTACCATTGTTCCTTAACAAAACTAGATATTGACAGCTTTTTACGTTTTAACCTATCTAGGTGTGTGAACTCATGTCTCATTAGGGTTTTAATTTTCATTTCTCTGATTAGAATTATAGTTGAGCATCTTTAATTTTGTTTATGGGTCGTTTGTGCTTTCTTTGAAATTTCTATTTTGGATTTTTGCTCATTTAAAATTTTGTTTGTGTGGGGTTTTTTTGGTATTGATTCATAGAAATTCTTTATGAAGGTAGGACACTTAATGTTGTTTAGAACAGTGCCTGATACATAGTAAGATCCAAATAAACAGCTGCTAATACTGTATTACTGTTGTACTGGTATTTAACTCTGTTTTTAGGTGTTGCAAATGTGCTATTTTGTGGTTATTTTTTCTTCTATGATAGTAATGTGTTTTTCACCTTAGTATTTTAATGTGTAGATTAGGTTTTATATAAAAGCTTGAAAACATAATAATAACTATGGCATATTCATTTTGCATATGTTATATTTCATAACCTATAACTTTTCAATCTTTATTATTTCTTGTTGTTGTGGCTGCTGATGTGTGTGTTTTTTTAATCCCAGGAAAAATTAACCCATTTAATCCCCTGTTCAAATTAGTTTCATTTTCTATGTTGTAGCTTAGTTGCAGATGCATCTGTCTCTCCAAATGTATTGTGATTATTTTTAGCTTCATGATTTCCAAAGTTTAATACTCATAACTTAGAGACTGAAATCTGTAAGAGTTTCCCATAAGAGATTCAAATGAATCCTAAACTGCTATTTTAGTTGAGTCCTTATGATGTTAAATCACAGACTTAAGTTCATTAAAATGTGTAATTTAGTGACCAAACTATCAAAGTATCATTTTCTTTAATTTAGAAGTAGTTCAGAGATCTAATTAACTTTTGATTGATTTTTCCACATTCTGGAGGAATGGCAGAGGGACATGTTAACAGTATAATTTTCAAATTAACAACAGTGATGATAGCAATGATAATAATAATAATAATAATAATAATAATTGTTTCTTTAAATTGACCACTTATGTGTGTCAGGTACTGTTCTAAATTTTTATTAACTCATAAGAATCCCTTTGATTGATGAGAATATTAAGGCTCAGACAGATTAATTAACTTCTCTAAGATCACACAGTTAGCAAGAGTGGAATCAGGAATTCAAACTTAGGCAGTCTAGTTCAGAGTCTTAGAAATAGATTCATTATCAACTTGGTATCCAAAGAAGTATTCATTCATTTTTAGCTTCAGGAGAAGAGTTCACTTAAAACTCTGTTTTTGTTTTGTTTTGTTTTTAATGTGATGGGGAAAGAATGGGAAACACATTTTCAATGTGGTAGGTGGGATCAAGTACTTTTAAGGTGGGAAAAGCTTAGAGCTGGAGTTGCCTGGTGTGTCAAGCTAACATGAACAGCTTTGGATCTTTGGGAGTGGATCATGGCCTATGAAAGATTTCAGGAAATTCATCGCCTTTCATTCAGTATCCCATATGCCATATGCAAATATTTGGAGAGTAGTCAGTGGAGATGGTTTTTAAAATACCACAGAGGAGGGTTCCAACTGATCTTTGAGCTGGATAGTTAATATTCAGTTGAGATAGACCATTCCTAAAAGACCGTGTTATATAACTCTTATACAACTAGCTGATAAATAGCTAAACATATTTGAAAAATGTCCACATATTAATTTTAGTTTCAAAGAATTTTCCTCCTAATAATCTTAATTTTGGATTTAGCACATTCTCATTGATTCATGAAACAGTTTTCTTTATGTTGCCTCAGTACTTTGGCTATTGGCTATTTTCAGGTATAATTTTTGCTCAGCTGTGTGAAAATTTAGCTATAGATTAAGTACTTAAGTGAATTAAGGGCAGTGCATTTACTCTAAAAATTATAGTGTTAAATGACTAAAGGAAAAGAATGAAACAAGTTATAGCTTCTTAACCATTCTGAGTAGAATTAGCACAGTTAGAACAATCATGTATAGGAAAGGTAGTTAGTATTGAGGTGATACACTTGTAGAGTATTATGCTGATGACTCAATTAGGGTGTGTATCTTACTGGAAAAGTTTGAAAACTTTGCTATGGGATTTAAATGATATGTTTTTCCCCCTGTTGTTTCCCCCTCAAGGAGGGACTAATGAAGTAGCTCTTTTCCCTCCCTTGTATGGTCATAATAACGGATTGCAAATTAATTCGCTGCATTCAAGGCATCACACAGATTGAATTCCATATTTGTCTAGGAGGGAAGTCCAGACTTCTGTTTGGAGTGATTGAAGCTGGGCTTTGTGAGACTGGGTGCAACTTCCTTGTATTCAAGGGCAGATCATCTTGTTAGCCGCCAAACGCCTTAGAAGATGTAAGGCCCTTAGAAGAAATGAGTCCCCCAAATGTGGTTTGTTTTTAATGTTTCTCTCTACCCTCTTTCACCCCTCTCCACTGCCCGGGCACATACACAATGCATCTGAGAAATAATACATCTGCTTGCTATTTGGCAGTAGAGTCTGTGAGGATTAATTGTAGACATTGTTTTCTCTGTGGGTTGGGGACACAAAATTGCTCTTTAACCTTTACCCAAGTCTCAGATAAGTACTGAAAACTTTGGCAGTGAATGTGGACTCTAAAAGAAACACATAAATATTGGGAAAACAAATGCACATATCAGAAATCTGAAAAGCATTATTTTCTAAATTAGCTCCTTTTATGACTTGAGTCAAAGGTGGTCTTGATGTGTCAGAAAAGAAACTTTATTAGTTCTTTTTTTAGAACCTCATGACCTTTATGCTATGTTGACAAAGCCATTAGGTGTTTGATTTTTTAAAACAAGGGTGGGACTTTATACTTTGCTAATTCCTGTGGAGTGGCTATGATTTGTTTCATGGAAGAGGTCCAGTATCGGAGGTAGAGTGGTAGAGGCCCTGAACTAGGAGCCTGATGCTGGCTCCATTTCTAAGTGTTGTCAATTTTCTGAGCCTGGGATTTTTCAAGTAGAGACAATAACACTTGCCCACATGTCTCATATGGTTTAGGAGAGGCAATACTACATAGGTGTGAAGAGTCATGGGCTACTGAGTCTGACAGGCTTGTTTTGGTTGTATGTCATTGGACAAGATACGCATTTTCTCTAAGCCCCCCCCCCCCATCTTTTTGTACTGTAGAATGGCAATACTTTATGTACCACTTCTTGGGGTTAATGCAAAGATCAAAATCAAATGAGGTAATATATGTATAAACTGTTAAGCATATTACCTGGGACATGATCAATGTTTTGTTAATTATTATGACCTAGAGGCCTAATGGATGAAATTCATGCAAGGGCCTTGGCCCTGGCCCCTGCCTGCCAGCTGCTGCAGCCGGGGGCCTCTGCTGGGGCCCCTGCCCGCTGTGGCTTTGTAGGGAAGGAGGGAATGTCCGGAAGGACATCTGATCTAATTAGCATATTACGCTTTTATTATTATACATGGGTATAAAATCAAATGATCAGATTTCAAGGTTTTGATGTTTAGTACCACAGGCTCACTGCTGAGAAAACCTGACAGTATAAGGAGGTACTAATTAAAAGATAGGCAGAATTTTGTAATTTCAGACTAATAGTCATTAATAACAGGATATTGTCTAGATTATCTAACTTTATGTGCTTTACTTTTCCTCTTTATTCAAATGAAGATAATAGTTTCAAGGGAAAAATATTGCTGTTGTTTTGTAAAAATTGGGATAAAAGTCCTTATGGTTTGTGGCACCTGAGACTGAGCATTTCTAATACTTCTCTTAGAAGTGCCCTTTTTGGGGCTCAGATAAAATATACTATATAATTTATAAGAAAAAATACCTTATAGGCTACATATGAGTAGTCTAACTCTTAATAACAAGAATTCAACCATCTGCTTCATTGTCTTAAGACATAATAGTTTAAAAACCTGGAAGGTTTAAGGGAAAAATTGCAGAAGGACATAAAATCACCTGATAAAGAATTTTCATCTTTTCTTACTTTTACTTGTGCTTTTTATCAAGTCATTGCTAATATGGCCAGTGAGCAGGGAGTTAACCTCCTGCACCATGTGGCACTGTTTGTTTCATTTGTTTATTAACATCACATTAAACACATAACCCACATTTATTGTTCTCAATAGGTTTTTATTGATCTTAGAGAGAGGGAGAGAGAGAAACATGGATCAGCTGCCTCCTGCACTCCCCCTACTGGGGATCGAGCCCACAACCCAGGCATGTGCCCTTAGCGGGAATCAAACATGCCACCTTTTGGTGCATGGGATGACAATCAATCAACTGAGCCACACTGACCAGGGCCATAACCCACATTTATTAAGCACCCACTCTGTGCTAGGCACTGTGTTTGAAGCTGTAATGATGATGAATGGATGCTATCATTCCATGCTATCGTTTCTATATTATCTTGAAAAATGAGGGAAGAAATACAGCAGAGTACCTAAAATCTGCATTTCTAAAATCTTTGCTTTATTTATCTTTGAAGAAGGAACTGGTTATTGTACATTAACAACCATTTATTCATGTATCTCAGTGTACTTTCCTCTTCCTACTCCAGAACCCAAGGTGCTGCTTTAAAAGTATCTCAAGAACCTCCACTAATATTGCCTTGATTCCAGCCCTCATCATATCCTGCTGGATCATTTTAGGTATCTCCTAAGTACTAGGTAAACCTCCCTTTCCTCCTTTGTTTCTCTCCTCTGTCCTTCAAACACTGCCAGCCACCACCAAATCCAAATTCTTGTTGCAGCAGTTCATCTAAAATGTAAATTGGATCTCATCATTTCCAGGCTTAGAATCTTTAAAATACCTTCCTTATCACTTTTCAAGATACCATCCAAATTCCTTGGCATCACATTCATAGTTCTTCTCAATCTGATCCCTACTTTCCTATCCAGTCTCATCTCCTGATACTTTCTTCCACTGTCTGCATATGAAAATGGAAGCCTTTTGGTATTTTCAACTCCCTTATTTCTGTCATCATCCCTTACATTGTATTGTTTTCATGTGTTTACTATAAACATGTATCTTCCATGATTAGATTGGATCTTGAAGGCAGAATTCTATCATTTAACTTTGTATTCTAGCTACATGTAACACTGCTTGGTACATAGTAAACATTCCCTAAATGTTTGTCAAATAAATAAATAAATGAGGGGTTAAATATATTTGCATGTGGCCTTAATCTGATATCAGTAACATTTGCAGTTCTTCACTGTATTATACAATAACTGTGTTTTATAATTCTAATAATAATCTTGTAGTTAAATAGGGACTTAGATATCATCTCATGCAACCATTTCATTTTTTCAGATGCATAAACTCAAAACCAGAGACTGAGTAAGACCAAGGCACATAGTTGATTAGTGGTAGCAGCATGACTAACCCTGGCCTGGCTACCTGATCCTCTTGTCATAAATAGGACTAGCAGATTGAAATGAAGCAAGACTTTTAACATGATGATGGTTAATCATTTATTGTAGTTGGGATTAAAAATAATTTTATTATAGAAAAATTTAAATATACACAGAAGTAAATAGGATAGTACAAAGTGTCCCAATATACCATCACCAGCTTAAATAGCTATCAAACCATGACCAGTCTTATTTCAGCTATATTATTTTGTAGCACATCCTTGGTGTTATATTATGTCATCCAGAAATATTTTAGTATGTGTGGGATATAATTTTGATCTTTTAAAGGGGTCTCTCTGGTATTTTGGATAGTCATGATACTTCAAACAAAATAATGAAGTCTGATAGAAGACCTGGCTGCCTCTCCCACTGGGCACTGGTCTTCTGTCCAGTGCTCTCCCCTCCCTCTGCCAGCTGCTCCCAGAACCCCACTTCACTGAGCCCATCTCACTGAGCTTCCTTTGTCCGTATGCTCCAGAGAGAGTTGTGCTTTTTTATTTCAACTCTGTTAGATGGAAGTGTAAAGGGAAAAAAAGTGATGGTGATTATATTAATAAGGAAAATAGATAGTTGTTAGTAGAAAGCAAGATACTCTATATATAAAGTTAAGTAGCTTTAAAATATTCTAAGAAACCTTTAAAAGACAAAGATTCCTCGGATCTTCGTCATTTTATTTTCTTAAGATTACATTATAAAACTTACTGTTGCAGGTTTTATTACAAATTATTACAAACACAGAGAGTTATAGAGAAAAGTATAATGAACATTTATGTGTCTGCTGCACAAATGTTAATATTTTATACTATTTGTCTCGGATTTTATTTAAGTAACAAAACATTACAGATAGAGTTGGAGAAGCCTTTCTGGTTCTTCCCTCCCTGCCCTCCCCAGAAATAACCATTATCCTAGATTTAGAATTTTTATTGTTTCAGTGCATGTATAACCAACCTTATGTTGAGCAGTGTGTTGCCTTTTATAAAGCCATTTCACCTCTTCCATTTGACCTTCACAGCTCTTGAAGTATGTGGGGAACTACATAGAGTTTTTATTTCACTTCTAAAAATGTACAGCCCACCAAATTATCCCACTTTCACTTAGTAAAAGCTATCGGGTGTGGAGTTCTGTTTATGATTTACAGTGTCTCTCATTACAGATAGAGTTCTGAGGTTTGTGTGTGAAAACTATTCAACCCTGCTGTGATCTCTGCTTAATTTAAAGTACTAATAGTTACCTGTAAAAGTACAAACAGTATAATAAAACTGGCAGGATCCTCAGAAGGTTAAATAGTCTTAACTTCCCAATTTTAGTGAAAATGCCTTAAAACCAACTCACAGGTAAGTTTCCTGCTCATTTCCAGAGAACATACCCTCCCTGAGTAATGCTTCCTGGCATGACAGATTGGTAAAGAAGTCACTGAAATGTCTTGCTTTGCATTCTCTAATAAAGTTTTAAAAATTAAAAAACTATAGAGTTTTCATATGATTTAAATTTTTTAAAAAGTTTTTATCCTGTTTCCTACCAACCAGTATTCCCAGCTATGTTTAGCATTAGTTTTTGCTCCTTGGAAGGAGAAACAGTAGTCATCCTGTTTATTCAATGATGACCAAAAAAAGTTCTCCCCCCCGCCTTTTTTTAATAAAAAAACAAATCTAGTGCTGTTAAAAATTTCTGACTCAGTTATTTTGGAGAGAACTATCTCTTTCCACAAATAGATGAGCCCACATACTAGGTCTTCTGAGTGAACTGGTACATTTCCATGACGTCAGGAAGCTGGGTGGAGTTTTTGTGGATGCAAGGCCAATGGAATAGGGACTTTTTAGGCCAAGTATAGGGGGAGTAGAATCAAGTGCTGGTATTGAATAGCCCCTCAAGCCACAAAGCATTTAGAGATTTCTCATTGGGGTAAACCAGTGCTGATCACAGTTGATGTACTAGTATATCATCTGTAGTTGCTGCAAGAACAATGAGAGATGCTTGCTTATAGGATCGCTGACCTTTGATTAAGGTGCTGTAAGTGTGACTCAGTCTTGATTTATAAACCAAGTTGAAATCATCACTGTTTTTCTTCTTATGGGCTTCTCAATAGCTGTCATTAAATTTTGATGACTGCCAGGCATTCAGTTAAATTAAAGCTGACCTACCCAATTTATTAGTTTTCATTGAGCACTACACTGCAGTCCACACGGATCTTTCCCTGTTCTGAAGCCCTGCTTATGAAAGAAAGACCCACCCAGGCTTTTTTTTTTTATTGATTCCAGAGGGAGGAAGGAAGGAAGGAAGGAAGGAAGGAAGGAAGGAAGGAAGGAGAGAAAGAGAGACAGAGACAGAGAGAGAGAGAGAGAGAGAGAGAGAGAGAGAGAGAAGAAAAAAGAAAAAAAAGAAAGAAAGAAAGAAAGAAAGAAAGAAAGAAAAAGAAAGAAAGAAAGAAAGAAAGAAAGAAAGAAAGAAAGAAAGAAAGAAAGAAAAAGAAAGAAAGAAAGAAAGAAAGAAAGAAAGAAAGAAAGAAAGAAAGAAAGAAAAAGAAAGAAAGAAAGAAAGAAAGAAAGAAAGAAAGAAAGAAAGAAAGAAAGAAAAAGAAAGAAAGAAAGAAAGAAAGAAAGAAAGAAAGAAAGAAAGAAAGAAAGAAAAAGAAAGAAAGAAAGAAAGAAAGAAAGAAAGAAAGAAAGAAAGAAAGAAAGAAAAAGAAAGAAAGAAAGAAAGAAAGAAAGAAAGAAAGAAAGAAAGAAAGAAAGAAAAAGAAAGAAAGAAAGAAAGAAAGAAAGAAAGAAAGAAAGAAAGAAAGAAAGAAAAAGAAAGAAAGAAAGAAAGAAAGAAAGAAAGAAAGAAAGAAAGAAAGAAAGAAAAAGAAAGAAAGAAAGAAAGAAAGAAAGAAAGAAAGAAAGAAAGAAAGAAAGAAAAAGAAAGAAAGAAAGAAAGAAAGAAAGAAAGAAAGAAAGAAAGAAAGAAAGAGGGAAAGAGGGAAAGAAAGAAAGAGGGAAAGAGAAACATCATTTGGCTGCCTCCTGCACATACCCCGACCCCGACCCCGACCGGGGGTCGAACCTGCAACTTGGGTATGTAAATATCATTTGGCTGCCTCCTGCACATACCCTGACCCCGACCGGGGGTCGAACCTGCAACTTGGGTATGTGCCCTGACCAGGAACTGAACCCAAGACCCTGCAGTGAGCAGGACGATGCCCTCACCACTGAGCCACAGCAGCTAGGCCTACCCAGGCTTATTTGTCACATGTACTGATTATTTTTGTAGGTTACTCTTGCTTTTTTCAAGAGTATTATAGGATAGTAGAGTGCTCATGTCATCTCTCTTACTACTTGGGTTTCTTCCTACTAGTATACTGTCCAGTGTATGACAGTATGCTAATGATGCCAATTATTTGATCAGCCTTACCTAGAAATGATTAGCTTAGCTAGTGTCTTCCTTCTATTTTTCTATCTTTTGCCAGACTGAAGCCCCAACTGTCTTGCAGACATCTCCTAATAGAGTTATTGAATTTCTTATTTAATACAGGCATTATAATTTTGGATGCAGCTTTTTAAAAGGGACTTTTAAAAACCTTAACCTTGGATTTGGATACTTGTTCCCCAGGTGGAAGAAATACCTTCACAAAGGAACTGAAATTAAAATGGTAATTTTAATCACGAATCTGAGGCTGGGTTAATTTAAATCATGCTTTTTTCTCTTTTCAAAAAGGTGTTACCCAAACAAAATCTCAACATTATTTTTAGTTGAACTTTGGAAGCAGATTCTAATATTCATATAAAACAGTGTGTAAGAATTTGGGGGGAATACAAAGGAAAAAGAGAAATTTACCCAACCAGATGCCAAAATATGTTTTACAGCTCTAAAGATAAAATAGTTTGGTTTCAGTGTGAGAAT
The DNA here is from genome assembly GCF_000412655.1 of Myotis brandtii. Lineage (NCBI taxonomy): Eukaryota > Metazoa > Chordata > Mammalia > Chiroptera > Vespertilionidae > Myotis > Myotis brandtii. The sequence goes on from NW_005363772.1 coordinate 3,601,057, forward strand.
AGATAGATGATACAGATGGATGATGGGTAGATGGATAGATAGGTAGATGGAAAGAACAGAGAAGTTATTTAGTGCAAAAGTACTATAGTTGCTAATCATGCTCCTAAATCTTGTACATATTTTTTCGTAGTTTTACAATTTTTTTGGCTATATTCTTAAGTATGACACTCTTTAGTTTTGTAAACCCTTGGAGTTGCTATATTTCCACAAATTTTTATAATGGGAAGAGCTGAGGAAAGTAAAATCTATATATATAAAACTCTAATATGCAAATAGACCAAACAATCGGTTCTTATGACGTGCGCTGACCACCAGGGGGCACACGCGAAACATGGCAGGTGACGGCAGCAGGCGGCAGAGTGTGGAACATGGTGGGCATCAGCTGAGGTGGGATGGTGGAGCAGGTGAGCAGGGGCACCAGACCAAGGTGGGGTGCCGGTCGCTGTCATTGGGGTGAGCCTCTGGTGGTTACTGAAAATTCTTTGCTCCCACGTGCCACGGTCCCACTGGGTGCTCGCACCTGCTGCCGGCGTCTGCACCTGCTGCCAGCGCCGGCCCCACTTGCACCCGCTGTCGGTGCCAGAGTTGCCGCTCGCACCCGCTGTCAGCCTCAGCTCCACCATCCCGCCTCAGCTGATGACCACCATGTTCCGCGCTCTGCCGCCTGCTGCCGACACTCTGATCGCTCATTGCTGTCCTTGGGAGAAGCTCAGTGCTTCTCCACCTCCCCCTGCTCCTGAGGGGCGATCAGAGCTGGCAGCCGCTGCTTGTACCCACTGCCGTTGATGGCCCCCCCACTAGCACCCGCAGCTGGCGCCGGAGCCGCCACTTGCACCCGCTGCCTCTGCTTGGCACCGGTCCCGATCGCTCGGTGCCATCAGCAGGTGCGAGCGGCAGCTGCCGGCCCCGATCGCCCCTGAGGGCTTTTACACCTCCCCTTGCTCCTGAGGGGCAATAGGGGCAGCAGCCACTGCTCGCATCCACTGCTGGCACCGGCCCCAATCATTTC
>NW_005363772.1:3602151-3613888 GCF_000412655.1 Myotis brandtii
GGCGGGGCAGGGCCACAGAGGATGGACTGAGCCCCGCCCCTGTGTCTACTGCAGCCACCTGGCCCACGGTTCCTTTCAAGGTGCACAAGTTTGTGCACTGGGCCCCTAGTCCTATATAATAAAAGCCTACTATGCCAATTGTCCAGTCGTCCAGTGACCGGTTGACTGTTCAACCAATCAAAGCATAATATGCTAATGATATGCTAAGGCCTCTCAAACGCTCACTATGACGTGCACTGAGCACCAGGGGGCAGACAGTCGACTGGTCAACCAGTCACTATGATGTGCACTGACCACCAGGGGGCAGACGCTCTGACCAGTAGGTTAGCTTGCTGCTGGGGTCCGGCCAATCGGAACTGATTGAGACAGGCTGAACACACCCTGGAGCCCTCTTCAGCTGGCCAACCTCCTGTGTCCCTCCCTGGCCCCAATCGTGCACTGGTGGGGTTCCTCAGCCTGGCCTGCACCCTCTCGCAATCCAGGACCCTTTGGGGTGATGTCAGAGAGCCGGTTTTGCCCGATCCAACAGGCCACTCCCCTCAGGAGGGCGCCAGATGCAGGGCTCACAGCTGGCTAGTGCTACTGCGGCGGCTCGAGCCTCTCCTGATTGCGGGCTCAATGGGGCCAGGATCAGTGGGAGAGGCAGGTAGGAACTGCAGGCAGCATTGGACTGTAGTTTTTGGCCCTATCCCTGCAGGCCACCCAGAGGGACCCCACCGGTGCATGAATTGGTGCACTGGGTATCTAGTTTATTATAAAGATCTTGTTGCTTTGAGGAACAAAGTCCTCTATGAAGGGAGGCTAACCCACTTAAAAATAAAGGTCAGATGAGAGATGATGTAGCTGAATGGGTTATGAGCTTAGGCTGTGGTATGAAGCAGACTAGGTTCCATTTACTTGTATGTCTTTGGGATGGCAACTAAGCTTCAGTTTCTTTTGTCAGTGTGAGAAACATATTTTATAGAATTGTGAAAATCGAAGATTGTCATGCATGCTAAACATTTAGCATTGTACCTGACACAGAGGTGTTTGATTAGAGTTACCTGTGGTATTATTATTATTGTTATTATTATTACTACTTACTATTTTTTAAAAATCCTCACCTGAGGATATTTTTCCATTGATTTTTAGAGTGAGTGGAAGACAGAGGGAAACATCGATGTGAGAGAAACGCATTGATTGGTTGCCTCCTGCACGTGCCCCAACCAGGGAGGAGCCTACAACCAAGGTACATGCCCTTTACCAGAATCAAATCTGGGACCCTCTGGTCCACAGTCCGGTGCTCTATCCACTGAGCAAACCGGCTAGGGCTGGTTTTATTATTAATAGACCTTTGAAAGCACTATGAAGGGTTTTTGTTTTTTAAACTCTCAATAGTTACAAGTCATGAAGATTTCAGAAAAGCAACTTTATTTTCAAACCAGTTTCATAGTTTTCTTGGAGACAAGCAATTCTTCTCTTTGCAAAATGGACTGACTATATAAGAAAGTTTGATTTTTCAGTAAAGAGAATTAAAGAATATCAGTACTGATCCCATCTACCTTTTTCTTATTTTCTGTCAGAATTTGAGCAAGTTGATTGCTACAGTGAAATTCTTCATTTTTATGGAGACTATGAGAAAAAGAAGTGAGTTTCAATTTCAGTGGAAGAGATTTAGGTTAGATGTAAGAAGAACTTTCTGATTATAAGGCTGCCAAGGAGACCTTTGTGGCCTCCTGAGGTTATTTCAGGGCTCCTGAGAACCCATCTAGATGCACATTAAACCTGGACTTCAACCCTAACGAAGCATCTTTGCCTGGATTCTGGCTACCACTCAGCGTTGGTTAATCCTCTCGCACATACAGTAAAGCATTCTGATACTTTTTGTCTATTTACAAATAACAGGACAGCATAGGCTAGACAATATATATTTTAACTAATCTGTGAAATAATTGCTAAATTTCTAACAGATTATAAAACTCTTGCTGCAGTTATAGAGCTGTTTTGGGCAAGAGGACAGGTTAAGTGGGAAGATCATTAACGCAGCCTTGTTTCTGATAGAAGGATAGGTGAGTTGTTTCTTTAAAACCAGAAGTTATACAACAATTTAAGATTTATCAAGAATAAGTAAGGTGATCATATAAAAACAGACCAGTAATTTTCTTGATTTGCCTTTAGGAAGACACGGATTTATTTTTGGCTTTAGCTTTGTTAAAGTAATTGAGTCTGGTCCATAAAGGGTAGGCATGATGTTAGAACAATAGAACAATAGTCCTGTATACACAGTTCAGATCCCAGCTCTGCCACTTTCTAGCTGGCCTGTGGCAAATGAATTAACTTTTCTGAGCCTCAGTTTCTCATTTGTAAAATGAATGGGGAAATAGTACCTTCTCATATGGTTGTTATGATGGTTGAGATAATGCACACAGCACTGTCTGGCAGAGAGAAAGTGCTTAAATGGTAGCCATGATGATGACAGTGATGATCATGAATTGAGATAATGCACACAGCACTGTCTGGCACAGAGAAAGTGCTTAATTAAATGGTAGCCATGATGATGACAGTGATGATCATGACAAGAACAAAGGGCATTGATTAGTTGCTTTAAAAAAGGAAATTATAGCCTGGCCGGTGTGACTCAGTGGTTGAGTGTCAACCCAGGAACCAATAATTCACTGGTTTGATTCCCCTTTAGGGCACATGCCCATGTTGTGGGCTTGATCCCCAGTAGAGGGTGTATAGGAGGCAGCGGATCAGTGATGTTTCTTTCTCATTGGTACTTCTATCTCTCTATCCCTCTTCTTTACTCTCTCTCTAAAAAGCAGTAAAAACATATTTTTAAAAAATTATATTTGCTAGTCCAAATAGTTAGGGTCCAAACTATAGGCTCTTAATGCCACATCTGAATAATAGAAAATTTTAATTTGGAAACCAATGTTTTTACTTATATTCTTAATCTTTGAGTTGTGTGACAGTTTTCATTTTATTCTACTGATTTATGGGAAAATACCCTTCTTCTAATATAATAACTATAGATCCTGGATGAACTAAAGGATATTCTAACTTTTTTCTTAAGTTGAATAAATTGAAATTATTTAAATATTGGCATATGGTATGATTTCAGCTATTTAAAATACCTCAGAATGGGCTGTGAATATTGTTCAAATATAGTCTGAATGGTTTAAAGAATTTCTTCAATATAAAAGTAGGCAAGAGACTTAAATCAGGCAGAAATAATACTTTAAAATATATTTAACTCATTTTAGTCAAAGAAATGCATAAGCAAAACTAAGACATCATAGGTCCTTTTTAATCAGGCTGTTGAAGATGAAAAAGATGGACAGTGCCCTGTATTGACTCTTAATGACTTGATGGTCAATTGTGACTGTCTCTCTGGAAAGCAGTCTGGCAGTGTGTATCAGAATTTTAAATGTGAATATTCTCTGATTCAGCAACTGCATGTCTGGAAGTATATAATAAGGAAATAAGAGAAAGAGTGAACAATACATGATCTAATTACCTTCACTGTGGAGTTGCTAAAAATACCCCCTCAATGGAACCCATCTTAACATCTATTAGTGGGCATTGGTTTAAAACTGCAGCACTGTAGAGGATGGAGTGTGCTGTGTTTGCTTAGTTTCAGAGGGACCTAAGTTTAAATCCTGGCTCTACCACATTTAGCTGTATGATTTTAGGCAAGTTACTTAATCCAGTTGAGTTTCACTTTCCTCGTCTCTAATCGGGAATAATAATGGCACATGCGTTTTAGGATTGGTATAAGGATTAAGCGAGATGATACACATAAAGCACAGTGTCTAGCCAAAAACAATTCATGTTAGGAAATATTATTACTATGTGCTTCTTAAAAAGGATAAAAAGGATCTATTTGTATTACCAAACATTAAAGGATGTCTGTAAGATAGTAAGGGAAAAGCAAGTTTCAGAACACTTTATATGAGCCCATTTATATTAAAACTGTGTGTGTGCCCTTATGGCCAGAACTGCCATCTTCCAGTAATTCACCAAAATGACTAACACAGAGGGAAAGAGGAGAGGCACCCCTATATGTTCTCTAGGCCTTTTAGAAAACACGGAGTTGTTCCTTTGGCCACATACATGAGAATCTACAAGAAGGTGATATTGTGGACATCAAGGGAATGGGCACTGTTCAAAAAGGAAGGCCCCCCAAATGTCACCATGGCAAAACTGGAAGAGCCTACAGTGTCACCCAGCGTGCAGTGGGCATTGTTGTGAACAAGCAAGTTAAGGGCAAGATTCTTGCCAAGAGAGGTAATGTGCGTATTGAGCATATTAAGCTCTCTAAGAGCCAAGATGCTTCCTGAAACGTGTGAAGGAAAATGATCAGAAAAAGAAGGAAGCCAAAGAGAAAGGTACTGGGTTCAACTGAAGCGTCAGCCTGCTCCACCCAGAGAAGCATACTTTGTGAGAACCAATGGAAAGGAGCCTGAGCTGCTGGAACCCATTCCCTATGAATTCATGGCATGATAAGTGGGAAAAAATAAAAAAGACTTCTGTGCTCATAAAAAATGTTTCTCTTAATTGAGTGGAAGTGTGGCATCCCTTCCCCCAAAGAATAATTAAAGATAACTTTGTGTCACCCTTAAAAAAACAAAAACAAAGTGTGTGTGTGTGTGTGTGTGTGTGTGTGTGTGTGTGTGTGTGTGTGTTTATATATGCATTAAAGTTTTGGAATGACATAGCAAGTTAACATTTAATGACCACTCTACTAAGTCTCAGGCACTGTTTCAAGTGCTTTAATACATATCAATCAATCAGTTTCTTAAAATTAGTTAATATATTTTAAGTGCTTGGAACAATACCTATTCTTTATAAAGAGACTTAATAAAACTAGTTATTAATTTTCACATGCTGTCATTATCTTTACTTTATAGATAAGGACACTGACACACTACAGTTTGTAAGCGGCAGAGCAAGAATTTAAATCCAGGCCGTCTAACTCTAGTCTATCGCCCAGCAGTTAAAACTGAGTATTATGGGAGGCAGGATTGCGAGGTCATTTTCACTCTATATTTTATCTGCTTCTGAATATTTTCACATTTATACATGAAACACTTTACTTTCATAAATACAAAAAAAGATATTTCCAGTTTGGAAAGAGAAAAGTGTATTTTTTAGAAAATTTATTTTTTCTGCTATAAAATACCGACAGCAAATTCCAGACATTTGAATATACATATGTATACTTGGGTTTGAACTTATGCTTGGTTGTCATGAACAAGGAGTGCCCGTGACCCCATCCAATGTATAAGATTTTGAGAACCTCACTTTGGGGCACATTTTACAAGGAAATAATTATAGACAGAGGTAGGAACCCAAGCTAAATCTACACCACTTAACGGTGTCTAGCTTCTGTAATTAAAATCCTAATAGCTTCCAAGAAGCTTTTAGTCATGGTATTTTGGTTTCTAGAAAGTATAGAGTAAAATGTCATTCTTCAGCCTTCTGAGAAAAGCAGGTAGAAGCCAGTTATTTGATCCATAGATCCACAATCATAAGAGGAAGCAACGATTTAGTGTCAGACATGGACGTCGGTGTTAGAACTAATAGATACCATGTCATCCAGAACTCAGCCGTTGGCTGTCAGTGTTCTGATAGCCAGTTTCTTTGCAGGGTCTGTACCGTGTTCTACAGCTGCCACTGCACTGTGCTCTCTCCAGCTAGATTGGGAGCTGCTCATGAGGGTTGAGTGTTCTAGTCCAAGCATTTCCACCAGATAGCCAATTGACTGTGGCCTCACTTCTGTAAAAGGAGGGACATGGACTAGATAACAGAGTTGCTGTTTTCAAGTTCTGTGATTCTAATAGTCTTACCAGTTTGTGAACTAAATTTACAATCTTAGACTTATTGTGGATTCTAGAAAAATGCTGAACAGACCTGGCTGGGTAGATCAGTTGGTTAGAGCTGATGCTGATATGTCAAGGTTATGGGTTCGATCCCTGGTCAGGGCACATACAAGAATCAACCATTGAATGCATAAAAAAAAATAAATGGAACAGCAAATCAGTATTTCTCTCTCCCTCTCCCCCTTACCCTCTCCCCTTACCCTTTCTCTAAAAATCAAGAAGAAAAAAAAAAGCTGAACATAATTAAGCTTATAAGCTGATTTATGGAAGGGTTTGCCAGTATACTCACTTGAATTACAGGATATCCTTGATAACAACAAACTATACAATGTACTTTTTGTTCCATTTTAGGTATTTTTTCTCTCCTATACTTTTTTTTACAAATAAACCAGAATTGTGTTCTAGAGATTGTAAGACAATAAAATGGTATGGCCCTGTTTGATCTTAGATAATAAGCTGTGCAGGTATGTATTACAAAGATCACTAGCACTAAAAAATGTTTTTTCTGCCCTAACGAGTTTGGCTCAGTGGATAGAGCATCGGCCTGTGGACTGAAAGGTCCCAGGTTCGATTCCGGTCAAGGGCATGTACCTTGGTTGCGGGCACATCCCCAGTAGGGGGTGTGCAGGAGGCAGCTGATCGATGTTTCTCTCTCATCGATGTTTCTAACTCTCTATCTCTCATCGATGTTTCTAACTCTCTGTCCCTCTCCCTTCCTCTCTGTAAAAAATCAATAAAATATATTTTAAAAAATGTTTTTTCTGCCTTTTTGTACTATGGTGTTTTAATGAGGTGGATGCCTCCTGGACTTTCTCACAGTTACAGAAGTCAAGTAGTGTGTGTGTTTAACACATATCTGAGTTTGATGAGTCACATGGTATGTCTGCTTTTAGCTGGGAACAGAGTTCTTTGGTCACTTGTGATGGTCAAAAAGTCTCTTGGGAGAGTTGACTCAAAATAACTAAAAGTAACTCATAGCTACTCATATGTTAAAATTATAAACTTGATGATACCATGTTTTAATTTTAGCCTGATCTAATTTTTGCCCTCAAAAAGGACTGCTGCTTCTGGCTTTTAAGTTGTTAAATTAGTGTGATCTCTTTCAGCAAGTGGTTTTTATTTGAAGGGGAACCATAAACAAAATAACACAGTAATTTTCAAATTAAAATTAAGGAATATGAAAGAAATTTGTACAGTGGTGGGCTCCATATAGATCTCCCCTGAAGCTATGCAGTGATGATGAAGCTTTGAATATTTCGAATGAATGGAAAATTAAAATAGGAGTTTATATTTTCAATTTAAGTCATGTTTTAGAAATTTGCATTTTTACTTCCTCATTTAAACTCATCTGTTTTCAAGTTTAATTTTGTGTCAATGTCGGTCTGTTTCTCTCTCTCTCTCTCTCTCTCTCTCTCTCTCTCTCTCTCTCTTTTTTCTAGTGATTTATGTGTTCAGGCTGCTTCCCAAAGCTTGCTCCTCCCCTTTCCTTAACCAGCATGTCACACCACCTCTCACCACTCATCGTTTTCCTGCTTTGTCCATTTATTGGTTGTCTCCTGGTCACACCAGGCCTTCACCTTTTAGCACAAAATAGGCATTTTTGGCTGTACTGGTGTTTTGAATCAGGCATTATCTCCTTTAGAACAGACTAAGTAGGAGTAAAGGAAAGTGGGGATCTTCTTTAAAGCTTGAGCATTTATTTTGTCTCTTATGATTTTGGAGGAGTAGTTTTCTTACCTTGAATAGGACCTGAAGTTAACTTAAGACTTATGCTGCCTGCTTTTTTGTTTTGATAAGGGCCTTTGAGTCACCAGTAGAAAAGCTAATTTGAGAAGAAGAGTGACAGTTTGTGAATACCAAAAAACTCTCCCTAGAAAGAGGTGTAAGAGATGACTGAAAAAATTTCATGATTCCCATTTGTTTCATGGTTTGTCTTTAGTTTTAATCCATGACTGCAGACCCTTTTTGCTGTTCTTTATAACCCTCCACAAAACCGGAACTAAGAATTTGGCTCATAGGAAAAGAATCCAAGTTCAATGGTACCTAGAAAAACAAACAAACACCTGTCACCCTGGCTGGGTGGCTCAGTTGGTTGAGCATTGTCCTGTGCACCAAACGGTCCCACAATTCCTGGTTAGGACACATACTTGGCTTGTGGATTTGATCCCTGTTTGGGGTGCATATGGAAGGCAGCCAATGTTCCTCTCTCCTTTCCTTTCCCTCCCTCCCTCTCTCCCTCCCTCCCTTTCTCCTTCTGTCTTCCTCTCCCTGTCCCTTTTCCTCACTTTCTCCCTCTCCCTTCCTGTCTCTCTGAATTCAATAAAAACATATCCTAGAGTAAGAATTTAAAAAACAACACTGCTGAAAAGTACAAATTGATTCTCTTTAACTGTTCCTATGTCTACTCACACACAACTACTATTAAATACTTTTTTCTTATTATAAAAATGATTATTTCCCTTATGGAAAAATTAGAAAATTAGAAAAAATTATAAAGGACAAAATTGAAATAGTCTATAATTTACCCCCTTTTTTCATATAGTAGAGTTCATATTTTACATAAAGATAGAACTTTGGCCCTAACTGGTTTGGCTCAGTGGATAGAGCGTCGGCCTGCGGACTGAAAGGTCCCAGGTTCGATTCCAGTCAAGGGCATGTACCTGGGTTGCGGGCACATCCCCAGTAGGAGGTGTGCAGGAGGCAGCTGATTGATGTTTCTCTCTCATCGATGTTTCTAACTCTCTATCCCTCTCCCTTCCTCTCTGTAAAAAATCAATAAAATATATATTTAAAAAAAGATAGAACTTTGTATCTTGTTTATATAGCATTATTTCTCAGGCTATTAAGTTTTTTGAGGGACATTTTTTTCACTATTATTTCTATGTAATTTCTTGCTATCATCATCATTCCATCAATCATTTTGCCTAATTTTAAACATTTGTTTTGCTTGTTATTTCAAACAATGCATTGATTTTAAAAAACTATAAATCTTTGCTGCAATTTTGATTATATGTTAAGATAGATTGCTAAAGGTGGAATTATGTCAAAAGATAAAGAATCTTTAAGTTTCTTGATACAAATTGCCATAATCCCTACTAGAAAGGATTACATCTCTGCCAGTTAACATAAGCACAGGGAGTGATATTATCAAGATGGTGACATAGGTCATTCCCAACTTTAATCCCCCTTACAGAAGATGAACTAGCAACTATCTGTGCAAGACACCACAATCCAGGGCTGAGGCTGACGCACCTTCCACCCCAGACCTCTTACAGCCTTGCTTGAATACTGATAAGCAGCCTTTTTAAGTACTGTCCCTGCCCCCCCGCCCCCCATGACTCTGAGCAGCCTTGGAGTCTAGTCTATGTTACCACCAAGCTATGGAGCCTACCCTATAGCCCTGCTGTGCAGCAGAACCCAACCTATGGCCCCACCCAGTTGTTAAATGCAGCCTGCAGCCTCATTCAGGCAGAGAGCCAGCCAACGACCCCACCCATTTGCAGAATATGTCCTGTAACATCACCTGATGTGGGGGCTTGGACAGCAACCCTAACCCATCCATGGAGCACAGCCTCTAGACCAGCGGTTCTCAACCTGTGGGTCGCAACCCCTTTGGCGGTCGAACGACCCTTTCACAGGGGTCACCTAAAACCATCCTGCATATCAGATATTTACATTACGATTCATAGCAGTAGCAACATTACAGTTATGAAGTAGCAACAAAAATAATTTTATGGTTGGGTCACAACATGAGGAACTGTATTTAAAGGGCCAGAAGGTTGAGAACCACTGCTCTAGACCATTAAATGCAGGATACAACTAGAGGCCCCTCCCAACCAAAGAACCTGGCTAGTCTAATAGTGGAGCATAGCCAGTGGCCTACCTGATCACAAAGCCCAGCCTGAGGCCCTGCCCAACTTCAGAACACAGCCTCTGACCCTGTTTGATTGCATGACATAGCCAGAGGCCCCATCTGACCTCAGAGCCCTGCCTGCGACCCTGCATCAGCATGGAGTCCAGCTAGCAGCACCACCTGGTCAGGAAGCACTGCCAGGGATCCCACCCAACCAGGTATGATTACATAGATCAGGTCATAGCCATGTCCAGTCATGGAGTCCAACCAGTGGCATCAGCCTACCCAGGAACACTGCCAGCTTCCCCACCCCATCAGGGAACCTCCCCGGTGGCCTTGTTTGAATGTGGAGCTCAGCCAGCAAGTTCACCTAACTGCACAGTCCAGTCACAACAACCCTCCTGACTTTAGAGCATGACAGTGGCCTCACCCAAGTAGAGACCCCGATAGAAAGTCCTGCTTGCCCACAGGCACTACCAGTACCCCAGGCTGAGCTGTCTGGTGAAGGTCTTTCTCTGCCAAAGCAAACCTGTGAAGTGTAGAGGAGGAGACCACTTACCTAAATGTGTAGATACCAACATAGGGAATCAAAAAACACAATCAGGTAAACATGACACCATTAAAGGAAACTAATAAAACTCCAGTAACTGACCCTAAAGAAAGGGAGATCTATAAACTGTCTGACAAAGAATTCAGAATAATCCTCTTAAAGAAGTCCAGTGAACTTCAAGAAGATAAAGAGAACTAAATAAAATAAGGAAATGTGTAAACAAAATGAAAAGTTCAACAAAGTGATAGCAGAGAACTAAATAAAATAAGGAAAGCAATGTGTAAACAAAATGAAAAGTTCAACAAAGTGATAGAAACTATAAAAAAATCAAACAGAAATCTTACACCTGAAGAATACCACGAAACTGAATTCAGTTAAGAGCTTCAATAGCAGACTTGACCAAGCAGAAAAAAGAATCAGTGAACTAGATGATATATCATTTTAAATTATCCAGTCAGAGGAGCAAAAAGAAAAGGAATGAAAAAAAAAAAGTAGAGAAAGCCTATGGACTTATGAGATAGGATTAAGAAATACAAGTATGCATTATGGGAATCCCAGAGAAGAGAAAGAGAAAGCAATAATGTATGGGTGGTGAATATACAATGCAATCTGCATATCATGTATCATAGAAATGTACACTTGAAACTTATAAATCTTCTTAACCAATGTCACCCCAATAAATTCAACTAAATAAATAAAATAAAACAATAATGACTGAAAACTCCCCAAACTTGGGGAGAGAAATAGATATCTAGATTTAAGAGTCCCAACTGACTTCAAATTGGTTGAAGCAAAAAAAGGGTAATATTTATGTGTGGAATCTTAAAAACAAACAAACTTTAAAGTTCAGAGGAATTTTTAATAATCATTTGGATCAACATACCCAAGTCGTCTGCCATTAACAGCATATGGCCAAATAAGCTTTTGGAAACTCAACCATTAAAGTATATTTTGTCTGCGGGAAAAATATATCTGTTTCTAAAACAATACTGAAAATAAAAAAATGATAATGTTAACTTCTGTACCATTGTACCATCACCACCAGGCTTATGACTCACAAAAAAAGAAAAAAAAAGTATCTATGAATTCACTCTTTTGGACTATCGAATAGGGCACACACCAAATGTAGAGAGTCATATTAACTAATTGAAAACAAAACAAAAGCTCTTGATACTAAATGCAGTCACTAGATTATAAATTGGATGTCTGTTGCCTCATAAGAATTGCAGCATCTTGTGAGAAAAGTGATTAGTTCTTCCCTAGAACACTTTTTTCTAGCCTATTTATACCCCCAAATCAATATTAACTTCTAATACAACTTCTACAAATACCTCTTTTATTACTTCAGGTCTTTCAGTTTAAGAAACTGCTATGTACTTTTTGATATATTTCTCTCATCTCTCCATTAAAAGCAATCTAGCCCTGACCAGTTTGGCTCAGTGGATAGAGCGTCGGCCTGCAGACTGAAAG
>NW_005363772.1:3614000-3641564 GCF_000412655.1 Myotis brandtii
CTCTCCCTTCCTCTCTGTAAAAATAAAATATATTTTTTTAAAAAGCAATCTAATTTGTCTAATCAAATAGGTATAAGAGTAGGAGAAATAGGGAATATGCCTAGAGACAACATTTACAAACTACCTTAGGATAGCAGTGCAAGGCAGGAGAAGTGATCCAGGAAGATTGGGCAGGGAAGGGAAGAAAATTAATCATTTTTGCCATTTAATATGAGTCAAGAGATGTTTTAAAATACTTTCTCACATAATTTATTGATTTATCAAACACCTCACATTTCTCTGTGCCAGACACTAAGTCTTTTACAAGTATTAACTTTCCTAATTCTTAAAAGTCTTGTATTAGCATAATCAGCATGTACACAGTTGACCATTATTATCTTTATTGTAGTCTACAGAGAAGTGAAGCATAGAACTTTTAAGGAATTTGCTTAAAGTCAGACAGCTAGTGAGTGTCTGGGCCAAAATTCAGGTCCAGGCAATCTGGCCCTTCATTATTGTGCTCTGCCACCATCGAAGCATCACATCAAGGCTGTACAGTTGGCACACATTATCTCCATTTTATTTTATTATTTTTTAAGAAATTGTTGTTGTTTTTAAAATATACTTTTATTAATTTCAGAGGGGAAAGGAGAGGGAGAGAGAGATGGAAACATCAATGATGAGAGAGAATCATTGATTGGCTGCCTCCTGCATGCTCCCCACCGGGGGTCGAGCCCACAACCTGGGCATGTGCCCTTGACTGGAATCAAACCCGGGACCCTTCAGTCTGCAGGTCAACGCTCTATCCACTGAGCCAAACCATCTAGGGCCATTATCTCCATTTTAGAGATGAGAATCCTGAGTCTGGTTAAATAACTCAGACAAGATCAGCCTTAAACTTACTCTTTTCCCCACCAATTTAGCTGTTCTGATACTACCTATCCTTATCAATAAATGATAGGACCATTTACCCAGTCATCCAGATCTGAAACCCAGAGATAATTTTAGATTTCACTCTTTCCAGCTGAGACCTTCTTTTAGTCTCTTCTGCTACTATCTTAAAAGGATTATAGTCTAAGTGTTTACAGGAGGCAGATAATAAAGCTTACAGGTAATATGAGTGAAGGAAGGTGGGCATGAGGGGGTAGAAAGTTGGTGGACTGTGGCTGGATGTGGTATTGCTAGGAAGCTGATGCTTCTCTGTTCCAGCTATTTCCAGTCAAGAATGTGGGCTCATATTTGATAGATGTGATTGTTTAAGAGGAACCAGAAATCTGGATTTTTATATGAAATCTTTCCATTTTTAAATCACAGTGCAAGTCAAACAAAATATGCCTTCAGGCTGTCAGTTTGTAACCCATGACTATTAATTATTGAGTCCCCTTAACCTGATTTATATTCCTCTAGCCCAGGGGTGGGCAACCTTTTTGTGAGTGCGTGCCAAAACCAGCAAAATCTCTGACTCAAAATTCTTCTGCGTGCCAACCCTAATTTTTTGAGAACATGTTACGCCTACTTGATATCTCTTAAGGTGTACGTATGTGAAGAACCTTGAAGAAATAATAAAATTCATTCAAGCGACAAAAACACAGTATATGATGATGAAAAATACATTTATTTTTTAATGTATACATGTACACTGATAGTCCGACAGAAAACTTTATGACTCCATTTGATATTATCAGTGGGACTTTTGCTGCTGCATCACTGATGACAGAGATTTTACATCAGGTTTATATTTCGTGACCTTCAGAGATATGCACGAGCTACTACTTTCATCCGTCAGGCTACTCCTATTACGAGACTTAACAAAATTCATCACTGAGAACAAAGATTCACAAGCGTATGTAGATGAAACCAAAACACTGGTCAAATCTAGGAAGGCAGGGAGAGTTAAGGCAGAGGCATAGAAATTGCTCTTCCCCTCTCTCGTCAATCCATGTCTATGGTCTTTAAGATAACTTGTTATGTAAAATTATTTATTTATCTAAGATGCAACTACACTGAAGTGCCATGTTTGGCACGTGTGCCAGGGGTTGCCCACCCCTGCTCTAGCCTAATCTACTCCCAGTTTTTTTGGCATCTACCCTATACTAGCAGAATCTATCCAAGCGGTAATCAGATAAGATTTTAAGGTTGGTTAGGAGGATTAAATGCATTAAAACATGTAAAAGAGATCTTGGTACCTGGGTAAGCACTCAATAAATGGTTGTTGTTTTTTTATTGGCTGCTGGGTCTTCACTTAATGAAAGCCTTTTTTACCCCCCTTTTTGCTCCAGGTAATTTTTTAATATGGCAAAAAAGGAGGAAGGTATTTTATCATGATTCCTGTCTCGCCTTCATCTTCTGCTGTTTCACTAAATGTACTTAAGCCATTCTCTACACTCAAGTGTGCCAGTCTACTTCATGCCCTTACACCTCTCCTCCTCTGGAGAGCTGATTTCTCCCTTCTTTGTGTTCCCATAAGATTATGAACCCCCTTAAGAGAAAAGAATATATATATGTATTTTAATGTATTTTATCAGTCTTCCTATTCTCAGTACTTTGTGCAGTGCTAGCACATAGTGTATATGTACAATAAATGTTGGATGGGAGTCATGCAACTAGTAAAAGTTAGGACTGGGACTGGAATGCTCACTTGGCTGTGAATTTCTTCCTCTTTGCTTTTTAATTTGATTTATTTATTGATTTTTGAGAAAGAGGAAGGAGAGAGAGAGAGAGAGACATCAATTTGTTCCACTGATTTATACATTCATTGGTTGACTCTTTTATATGCCCTGACCAGGGATGCAACCCACAACCTTAGTGAATCGGAATGATGCTCTAACCAACCCTAGCTCCCTTACCAGAGCTTCTTCCTCTTTGGATTGCACCTCAGAGAGGAAAGAAGTTGTGGCTATTCTAGCATTAGGGACCAGCATATACGGTGTTTAACCTAAAGACCTGTTATAGCCTAGAACATAATGGTTACAACTAATGATGAATTTAGGACATTTTTTTAATAATCCAAGGTAATACAGTAGCATTAAAGATACTCTTTCATCTGAAATGTAATATGTGAAAACTAAGGTGAAACCACCAGTTTAATAGTGTGTTTTACCAGTCAGGTAAAGCAGTTCTGTTTTCCCACTTTAGAAGTTTGATGGTAAATGGTTAGAGACACCACCTCTATTTATAGATGGCCTGAGTGCCAGATTTTTTATCGCCTTTCCCCAGGCTTGGTAAACGAAAGAATGTTGGACTTAACTATTATTGGTAGTGTCTCCATTAATGAATAGGGGAGTCTGGAGAAAACACGTGAACAGGAAATTCAAGGGCACCTGGTGTTGTTTTTATCAGTCCAGGAATTCTAGACTTGCAAATTGCATCCTGTTCCTTTTTCTGGCTAAAGAAAGGGCTTTAATAAAAGACAAAGAACAGTATTAAATCCACTAGAGGAATAAATTTGCAATATAATAAGTGCCAGTCATCTAGATCATTCTTTGTAATAATTTGGTCACTTCTGTTCTTAGTTTTGTTAAAATAGAATTTTTGTAAAGCCTATTTGTGTCCGGCCTCAAACAGATTGTCAAACTGCAGCGGGAAGGCTTTGTTCTTAGTTTTGTTAAATTAGAATTTTTGTAAAGCCTATTTGTGTCTGGTAACAAGAAAATATTTTTCCTTAATTTTAAAGCTGATCTCTAAAAGATGCTATTTATTCAAGAATATGGGTAGAATTTTTGGTCTTTTCTGCAATTGTATCACTCATGTAGGGTTTGTTTCTGGAGTTTAACATAATACTAAATGATTCTTTAGTTTATAATCCAAAGGAAATTATAATATGTGAAACATTATTGAAAATCCATCACTTATTTATAAAACGCTTACTATGTGTTCAGTACTTTGCCAGATGCTGTAATACTTTCATTACAAAGATAAATACACATAGGATTTGTTGTGATTTGGTTTTTAAACAAGGCATACACACTTGCATGTATGTGTAACAGAACAGAAAAAACATACTGATCATGATTAAATTATAGACCAGCCGTGGGCAAACTACGGTCTGCGGGCCGGATCCGGCCTGTTTGAAATGAATAAAACTAAAAAAAAAAAAAGACCGTACCCTTTTATGTAATGATGTTTACTTTGAATTTATATTAGTTCACACAAACACTCCAGCCATGCTTTTGTTCCGGCCCTCCGGTCCAGTTTAAGAACCCATTGTGGCCCTCGAGTCAAAAAGTTTGCCCACCCCTGTTATAGACTGTCTATTACTTGATATCCACTGCTGGATTTTGGAGTTGAACTCATTACATCTTCCTATGATGGGAGAAACCTGATCTTCTGTTTCTCCCTCTTTTATAAAGACCTCAGGTTCATAAATTTTTATCTAAAATAATTCATATTTATTTCTGTATTATTAATGCAAACAATTCCTAGTTGTTTGGAATTATTTGGAATTCCCTAACATTTTTTTATGTTTCATAAAATTTTCCCTAAATTTTTGCTCAGTAATATTTCTGCCCACCTCTAGTCCCCCAATATTGTTTCATCCCAGTCAGCAGCAGAGGTTAATATTGGCCATCTCCAGCTACTTTAAAGTGGGCAAAATTGTCTGGGCTAGATAGCAAGTAGTCTTTTTAAAATTTATTTTAAAGATTTTGCCTTATCCTGATGCCATGAAACATTTAAATTGAATAACAGTTCTCTTTTTTCTGATGCATGCTCACTGAGCAATCTTCTGATCCTCATTATGGCTTTGCATCCAGTTGCCTACAAGGACAGAATGCATTTGTGAGAAGATGCAAGGATCTGTTCCTTGTTACTCAATTTCTTATTGTGTAAATAAGTCAGTTGACATTATGTCTTGTATATCAGTCTCTCCCGAACTCTCTTAGGATAAAGTAGCTTCCAGAATTTGATTGCCCTGGGACACTGGCAGCTGAAGGCCAGACCTTGCCCCTTGGCAGACTGAGCAGAGCAGCCTGTTCTAAGAGGTCCCTTGGCAGCCAGTCAACTGCCTTCCAAGACCGCACCCTGAGTTCATTATATAGCTTTCTTTTTGACTTCCGAAATATTTTCTTATGGGCTATTTCTTTGTGTGTTTTTCTCAAGAGGCATTATAAAATGTTTTGTTTGCTTTTTCATCATAAACTTTTTGAAAGGAAAATATAGTCCTTGGACAATTAGAGTTGGGTCTTGACCTTTTTTCCTCCTCATAACTGGCAAACCAATTTGAAAATTCTCTATCAGCTACAGATCTGGACAAATTAGCACTCTAAAATTCCTAGGCATTGCTCTGTATTAGAACTTCTGTGCTCCCACCCCCCCCCCACCCCAATGTTTGTTAAAAAATAAAGTGACGGGCACTTTTTAACTAGTGTTTGAAGAGAATTATATATGAACTCAAATTTTATATGCCTAAAGAAGGCTCCCTAGAATACTATTGCAAATTGTATCCCTTATCACCTTTTTGAGGTTTTAGGGTGAATAGTTACATATTAAAGATGCTGGAAAGTCTTGCAACAAGAACCTTGTTTAATTTTGTATAATCTGGATTTTCTCAAATTATTTGAATTTCTCAACTTCTAATCTATCCTCCCCAGCTTCCTTCCCTGCACCCCAACCCCCAAATCCCAGTTAACAAACAGGGTTTAGGATGTCTGCTAAACAACATTCCTGTTCTGTTTTCCTTCTTTGACTTTTCTGCATCTGATCCTGAAACATAGAACATGAACCCAGTGATTCTGATATTTCCAAAAATGGGTTGATGGTGTTGTCATCATAATTAACTAGTTTATCAATATTAATAAGGGAAAAAGAGCAAAGGGAGAGTCAGACATTGTAAGCATAGTCACCTGGGCAGCTTCACCAGGAAGCTACAGCTTCACGTTCCCCAGGGAACCACCGGTCCATTTGCTGCAGATCACTGCGGGAAGGGATCGAACAAAGTGGGAGGTGGGCACATGCATAGTGAAGTCGGAGTAACATAGGGAAGGTGCTTGCTTGTCAGTCTAGCCTGGGGAACAATGGATTGGCTACGGGGTGGACCACATCAGAAACGCTCAAAATCTTGAATAGTTTAAATCCCTAGAGACAAAGAATTCCCTCCTTCTTGCTCAAGCTTGGTCTCTTGTTCTCTCTTTTCTGTGACCTGCACTCGCCTATGGGCTCACCTGTTCTCTCTCCAAAGCCATGTGTCTTTAAGCAACCGCATGGCCCATTGCTGTGTGAACACCACAGGCAATGGACTACAGCTGGGAACACAAGCTAAGCTAGCCAGATGCTGGATTATACTATACTTTGATATGGAGCAGAAATTCTGGGCAGTGGCCTTCATTCTGGCCCTGCTGAAGACAAGATTAGACTTCTTCCATGGCAAGACAGACAGAGATGGGATCTTGGAGGGAACCCCCTTAATTTTACATCATCAATAAAGCTTTCCATGAAACTCCATCCTCCTGTGGGGGCCTCAGGAAATTATTTTCCTCGCGGCACCCGAAGAACTCCACTTCTACCGATCCTGAATCATAGAATATGAACCCAGTGATTCTGATATTTCCAAAAATGGTTTGATAACATTGCCTTTGATAGCATTCCAAGAAGAACAGCTTAGCACTTAAAAAGCATTTGGCTGTGATAATTCTTGGGTTTCATTTATTTTTATTATTAATTGTTTTTAAAAACAATACTATTATTTTTAAAACATTTTGCACATTTAAAATATTAAACTAAGTGCCTAAAATAATGTCTTACATTTGTATAAGCCATAATGGTTTTGTTGTGTATTATCTCAGATGGCCTGTGAACTAGGCAGAACAAATACATAATACCTGTCTGGGGAAAAGTGACCAGTTCAGAGCGTTCTGGTGATTTGAACAAGAGCATATGATCATTTAGCAGCAGGGCCTGGATTAAATTTCTAAATTTCTGACTTCTAAGTTCAGTAATTTCTTTTTCCACAGTTGCTTATTAATCAGTCTTTATTACTTTTAGCCAGTTCTTTCAGCTCTTTCCCCTCCCCTATTTGATAGGTTGAGTCATTCATTCATTAATGCCTGCTATGTGTCAGATACAGTGCTGTTGTGGTAAATACTCAAAAAATGAATCAGGAAAAGTTTTTGCCCAGAAATGCTTCTAGTTTCGTGGGATGGAGAAGTGGAGTGATAAGCACCAGTACCTGAGCTATATTGGTGCAAATGTTAGAGAACACCTATGAAAGAAGAGACCTAATGCAAATGTTAGGTCTCTTCTGGTAGGGCATGTTAGAGAAGTCTTCACAGTAAGACTGTGCCTTAAAGAATCAAGGTTCCTGTGAAGAAAGTTCAGGACAGGCCCTGGCCAGGTAGCTCAGTTGATTAGAGGGTTGTCCTCCATACACCAAGGTTGTGGGTTCAGTCCCCAGTTAAGGCACATACAAGAATCAGTCAATGAATTCATAAATAAGTGAAACAACAAATTGATATTCTCTCTCATTCTCTCCCCCCCTTTCTCTCTCTCAGAAAGGAAGGAAGGGAGGAAGGGAGGGACTTCAGGACATAACTGATTCAGGGATGGGTCATGTGAGGCCTTGGAGGCATGAAAGAGCCAAGCATGTTGGGAGAAGAGTAAGCAATGAGCAAGGGGAGCAGCTAAGGCTGGAATGGCAAGTTGGAGATAGCATTTGGAGTTGGAGATCTAACTCCACAGTTCACTAGCTATGAGACTTTTCTTAAGCTTTAGTTCCTTACTTACAGGGCTGCTGTGAGGATGAAATGCAGTCATGCATAAGAAGGTGCCACTATCTTAAATCCTTAGGAGAAAAAAGGGAAATTCAGTAATAAAATATCATAAAATCCCTGATATCTACCAGCATTCAGTGTATGTGAGTTGTCTTTATCATGCTAAGTTAATTTGATTTGCTATAGGCAGTGAGGAAACTGGAGCGTTTTAAACAAATAATGTGATCAGCTTCTTGTTATAAAAAATTTAGATTAGTTAGCAGAGGGACAAGTTTATGATGGTAAAATAATAGATTGATTGTGTATGGATTTGTGGGTCCTGCAATACTTTGAGGTATAAACTCAATAAGATGACAGTGGATCTGGAGATTGTTTACTTTTAATCTGTATTTGACATTGAAGCATAGGAAAGGCTTTTGGTTCATTCCATTATCCCTGGATTCTAGTGCAGTTCAGGCCCATATACAGGGTTGGTATCTTTGTGTAGTTAAGGAGAGGTGGGTGTTGGGGAATAGGTAGCAAGTTTGGGGGAGTATGTTTTCACTAGGAATGCAATGTTGGATGCTCACTCTATGCAATCTGGATCTTCTCTAGGTTGTTCTGTTATGATCCCCATGCAAATAAGCAAAAATCCATTTAACATATGGGAATATTCTAGTTTTTTTTTGTCCAGATGTAGACTGTGGTAGGCAAATCTCTTAGGATCAGCAAACAGCCACCAGAGTTCAACAGCCCCCCTATGAAGCAGCCTTTTTATTACATTCCGTATCTTGTCCAATTGTACATATTATCTTCTTTAAACCAGTACTTTGGCTGTCCCAGTGGTTTTTCAAAGTTGGCACTTGAATGGTGTTAATTGGACATACACAAAACTTCCTCATTGTCACCTGGCTTAATTCACACATTTGTGTTTCCTGCCTGGTTCCTACAGGCATTTGAGTGTCTTTTGAAAATGAGACGGACATCCTAGTTTGGAGAAGTATACTACGCCTTGTTATAATACTACCTGAAATGACAGAATTCAGAATGAAATAGGGCAACCCTGGCCTCCGTCAAAGGAGCTTCTTTCTAAAAGTATTTTCCCCTGATAAGAATTGCTTTAGATGTAACACTTCATGTTTCATAACATTTATATGGAAGAAGCTATTTCTTACTATTTAATTAAGCTACATTAACTCTTAGGACACTTACATTTATTGAGGACATAAGTATTATCAAAATCTTTGGATTTTATTTAGTAATCAATAAAACAACAACAAAATAGATTGACCGTTTCTTGTTTTGAATGCTTGTTGAGTACAACCTTTTGTGTGTGCATGTATTTATATTGTGCCTGGACTCCCACTAGTGCTTCTTTACTGTTATTCAGCCCTGGTTTTGCCAGTACAAAATTAATTTCTATTGCTTTAGGAATGGTGCATCTTTCTTTTCTAGCATTGTATTGTTTATAATGTGAAAGATTTGGATATCTTAATTGTTAGGGTCAAATTTTGCTTAGTAGAAATCAAACCATTTCTAGAGTCTGTTATAAGGGATAAAAACTTTTTTCTACTGAATAATTTGTATTTATGTTATTTCAGTTTCTGTTACTATGGCAATGACGGCAGGGAGTACAGCCACCTTTCCTATGAGCAGCCATACCCGGGAAAGAGTGACTGTGGCCAAGCTCACGTTGGAGAATTTTTACAGCAACCTAATCTTACAGCATGAAGAGAGAGAAACCAGGTATAGTAACAACTAGTCAAAATTTTCTATTTAAATAAGCTGTTATGCTGCAAGTGGAATGTAAATATGTTGCCCATTAATAATATAAATTTTGGAGATCCATCCCTGTGTGTTGTTTTTAACTTTCTTATCCTGACAGTGGACCTAATTATTTGTTTTATTTTTGCAGAATAGTTCCTTGTCCTGTGAACCCATATACTTATTTCAAATGAGATGTTTTAAACAAAACATTTTCAACCATGAAATTATGATATAGCTTTTTACTTTCTTTTAGAGGGATGCATTATGAATAATTGACTTTAATCCAAAAACATTTATAATGTTGAGTATATATAAGTGGGTCTAGAAGAATAAAAAATGGAAGACATGTTGTTTTGCTTTCAGGAAACTTAGAGTAAGGGAGCTAATGCACATAGATACTATGTGAAAGAGTGAAAAGTATCACTAAGAGAAGGGCCAAGAAGAGAGAGATTGCTTTTGCCTAAGGCAACTGGGATGACATTATAAATGGTGATAGTGTTTAAACAGGACTCTAAAGAAAGAGTCCTATTTATACACACATAAAAGGGAGAAGAAAGAAATAAAAGAGCAAGAGGAAGGGCATCAGAGACAGAAGAAATCACCTTCAGTGCTAACTCAAGCACCGTTCAGTTAAGCTCAAGCTAGAGGTAAAGATTTCCTAGGAGTCTTGAATGCTTTGTTAGTGTAGCTCTTCCCATGGTGGTAGAGGGCCTCCCTGAGTTTTGAACAGAAGAATCAAATGATTGCAGATGTTTCTCTGGAAGAGTACTTTAATTGTGATGCATAGAATGGACTGTGGGAGGAGGGATTAGGAACAGGAAAGGCTAGTGATATAATCCAGGCAAATAGAAAGGAGGCTCGAATTAGGATTGTGACAGCAACAAAGAGGAGAATTGACGGGCGAGAAAGATGAAAAAACATGGAAACTAGCCAAATATGAAATGTGAGAGAAACAAGTCAATACTGGCTCTGAAATATCATGCCTGGGCAAAAGGGTTGGTGCAACTCAGTGAAACAGGACTCAAGAAGAATCAGGGTTAGAACTTAATTTTGGACAAGTCTCACTGCAGATGAGACATAGCTGAGGCGAGAATTGGGACTGGGACTAGAAGATAAAACAATTATTCAGAGACAGAGTAAGAAAATATGAGAGGTAAGAAACATAGAGACTAGTGAGAAAAGCTAATGTACCTTTAATTAAAGTTCTCAAAGGAAGAGAGGAAAGAGAATGGAGCTGAGGCAAGTTAAACCAGGGGTTCATCATCAGGAAAAATTCCAAAAGATTCAATTTAGACAGAAGGAAAGTGATCACAAACAGAAGGTTTAAATGTGAATAGGTGGATAAATCCCAACAAAAGCTGACTGTATAAAAACAATAATAATGACATTGTCTTGGGCATTTTAAAAAAAAAGAATTAAAATATTTTCTAACTGTCGACTCTCCGTCAGGAGGGAAGTGGAATGAAAGTGTTCTTAGATATCTTTGTATCTTTAAGAATAGGAATACAATGTAGACAGGATAAAGATTAATTTCAGACTTTGACAAATTAACTGTACATGTAATTTCTAGGGTAGCCACTAAAAGACCAAAAATGAAGTTTGTAACTTCCAAACCTGTAGAAGGAAAATAATGGAATGAAGGGGGAAATCAGTTCAAAAGAAGGCCCAGAGAAAACAAAAACCTGAAATACCAAATAGTAGGTATAAATAGAAACCACAGAATAAGTTAGAAATAAATCCAAATATAGTAGTTACACTAATTGTAAATGTAATGGAAGCCTCTGAGAGTGTTCACATCATCAAGGGAGAGTGAACAAAGTAGAAGAGAACCAAGGAAAGAAAGACCTATATTTTCTCAGGAGGCAGGCATGAGTTATTTGTCAGAATTTTAAAGGTTCATTGTCATTTCTTGCTGAAACCTTAAAGTAATTCAATTTTCCCCTCTATTTCTAAACAAAGGAGAGTAAGAATAAAAGCATCTGCTGTTATTAAAATAACACAAACCACAACAGTCTCAGCTTGGTGGTGCAATGGAAGTCATATTAAACAGTGTAAAGTATGATTGTCTATCCATTGTGCTGAACACTTGACACTAATACAAAATAATATTGAATGTAAACTGTAATTGAAAAAAATAAAATAAAATTAATGCATTGTTAAAGTAATAAAAATACAGAGTAAAAATAGTTTATACTTTAAGAAAACATGTGATGAATTTTAAGGTTTAACTAATTGGATAAATACATAAGCTAAATAAAGTACCAAGCAAAGAACAAAATGCCAGAGCATTTGAGGAGAAAAGCTATTTTTTTTTTAAAGGTACAAGAGAAGTCATAGGTGTTCCGGGTAGGCATGGTGCAAATGAATGAAAATTAGTACCTCTTGCTCCTGAATGAAATATGATTCCATGAAGTGTTAGTCTTGGCAAGGAAAGGGTGCAGTAGAGGTCTGAGAAGAATAGAGTTGCTTGTATGTGGCTATCCCTCCCAGATTAATGGTCCTCTCACTCTTTGGATTCTTTCAGCAGAGGAGAAAACTCAAAATCATTCAGCAAGCAGCTCTGCAGGCCCAGAGGTACACGATGGCAGGCACAGAATCCGATGTTAGGCGCTTGTTCCATTCTAAGGTTGGGCTTAGGGAAATAATATGTAAGAAAAGATAAAAATCAGTATGGTAAGCACCAAGGTACCTATTATAACTGCTGAGGAAGTAGGTGAAGAATATGTTATTAGGTCTCATCTCCATTTGGGTGCTCATTTATGAACAGGCTCTAGATATTTTTGCTAGGAATTTTTCTTAAGAAAGAAAAAGAAGTGATTTTGATGGATTAGGAAAGAGCTTACTTTTGGACATCCTATATAATAAAAGGATAATATGCAAATTGACCCTAACTATGGAACAACCGGGAACAACCGGTTGCTATGATGTGCACTGACCACCAGGAGGCAGACGCTCAACACAGGAGCTGCCACCTGGTGGTCAGTGCGCTCCCACAGGGGGAGCTCTGCTCAGCCATAAGCCAGGCTAACGGCTGCAAGTGCAGCAGTGGTGGCGGGAGCCTCTCCTGCCTCCTCGGCAGCGCTAAGGATGTCCAACTGTGGCTTAGGCCTGCTCCCTGTGGAGAGCAGGCCTAAGCCATCAGTCAGACATCCCCTGAGAGCTCCCGGGCTGCCAGAGGGATGTTTGACTGCCAGCTTAGGTCCGATCCCCTGGGGAGCGGGCCTAAGCCGGCAGGTGGACATCCCCCAAGAGGTCCCGGACTGCAAGAGGGTGCAGGCTGGGCTGAGGACCCACCCCCCGAGTGCACGAATTGTCATGCACTGGGCCTCTAGTACTGTTATAAATAACAAATACTAAACAATGTGAATGGTAGTTTCAGTCCTCACCCTCTATACCCATGTGGATAAAGCCTGGGAAGTTTGTCTTCTAGCATACTCCAAAACTAACTAGAAAGAGCTCTCTCTCGGGTTTATCTTTAGGAAAAGCGAATACATTAGAAATAAAATACTTAATATTCACTTGGAGATGAGTTACAAAATTTGTGCCACAACCGTTTCTCTCGTTATCCTGTCCCTCCTCTATCTTCTCCACACCCCCTCTTATTAGCTTTAACTAACTTCAAGGATGCAATTTTAAAATAATAACTGAACTTGGCTATACTGTACCTTGAAAAGTTCTTGTAGTTCTTTGGGTTACTTTTTATATACATAGATGGTTTTCTAATTTATAAAGAATTAGAATAAAATATACTCAGTTGCATTGAACATCTTTCCTTGATTAAGTAGGAAATCAAGTTTAGAGTTTAAGTGAAGGATGTGGACAAGCTCATTTAGCTAATAAGTGTTAGAATCAGGATTTAAATGGATAGCCACCTTAAAAATTTGTACTTTTAGTCATTATAGTTACCTTTATATACATCAAATATAAACATTGATATATGTTAATGATTTTGGTGGTTTGAACATTAGATAACAGAGTTTTCCTTCTTAGAACATTAGTCACCTTTGCTAACAATTCATTTAGACAACTTTAGAAGTAAATTTTATTTGACCAGTATGAGAAAGCTAAATCTGAATTGGGTTTATATTTTGAGAAAGAAAACTATGCTTAGTGATTATTTTAATTCAACTTGAAAGATTTTTTTAGCATACCAAATTGAAGTGGTAAAATTGAATAAATAAATGTACATTTAAAAATGGGAGTAGTTAGGAATGTATTTAAAATGTAAATTATTTTTCTTTTGTTAAGGCAGAAGAAATTAGAAGTGGC
This sequence comes from Myotis brandtii, assembly GCF_000412655.1. Lineage (NCBI taxonomy): Eukaryota > Metazoa > Chordata > Mammalia > Chiroptera > Vespertilionidae > Myotis > Myotis brandtii. Next base: position 3,627,698 of record NW_005363772.1, read on the forward strand.
TATGGAAGAAGAAGGATTAGCAGATGAAGAGGTAATGTTAGCTGTGATTACTGTGACTATAGTTAACAATACTGTATTATGTGCTTGACAGTTACTAAGAGAGTGGATCTTAAATGTTCTCACTACAGAAAAAGAGTAGTTATGTGAGGGTGATGGATATATTAACCTTATTGTAATCATTTTGCAATATATATATGGATCAAATCATCACATTATATACCTAAAACTTACACAATGTTATATACTATTTCTTTTTTTAAAAATTTTTATTTTTATTGATTTCAATGAGAGGAAAGAACAGGGTGGGAGAGAGAGAGAGAAAAACATCAATGATAAGAATCATTGATCGGTTGCCTCCTGCAAGTCCCCCCACTGGGGATGGAGCCTGCAACCCAGGCATGTAGAACAGGGCGGGGGAGAGAGAGAAAAAAACATCAATGATAAGAATCATTGATCGGTTGCCTCCTGCAAGTCCCCCCACTGGGGATGGAGCCTGCAACCCAGGCATGTGCCCTGACTGGGACTCGAACTCTGACCTCCTAGTTCATAGGTCGATGCTCAACCACTGAGCCACACTGGACTCTAAGAATTAAAACTAATATCATGGAATAGATTTTTTTTTAAAGTAATGTAACAACATTATAGGTGATGTCCCATTTCTGTTAGATTATATATTCCATACACTTGGGATTCTCCTTTTCTGCTAATAGCTATCTCCAACACATAAACATTGTTAACTTGCTGTACTACACAACGAATAAAATATTAATAAACATTATTTTCTTTAGGTGCTTCTCGTTTATCAATTTTGAGTGTAATTTATGAAACTGTGTAATAAGGTTATTTTTTTCATTCAGATTACACAAGTTTCTAAAGCTAAATCCAACTGCACTCTGTTTATTCTATAACCCATAATGTTAGAAATCTAGAATGTCTTTCAGAATTCTTATATTTACTCATTTATGTAATTAAAAGGGGTGGGGAGGAATGTCTTTACTGCTTTGAAAGACTGTACTACAGTGCCACCATGTGGCATTTTTTATTTAGTCTTCAAATCTAAAACTGCTTTTTGATCTTTTTGTTTTACTAGTAATTCAGTTTTTTAAACTGTTATTCAAATGGCATTTTTGATCCAAAAAATAGTCTTCACTGTTTTCACTACTGATGTGCCTGAGTGTATAACTTCACTTACCTGTATAAAGATATTTACATTGAAGACATAATTCTTTAAAGAGAGAGGAAAGGAGAGGGATAGAGAGATAGAAACATCGATAAGAGAGCATCGATTGGCTGCCTCCACCACACTCCTGGGAATCAAACCCATGACATCTTGGTTCATGGGTTGACACACAACCACAGAGCCACACTAGCCATGTTGAAGACATAATTCTTAATTTGATCCTCTTAGATTAACTTTGTTAGAATTATCAGAATTCCATTGCATTGATGATACATATTTACATATTTCTAATTAATATATATATAGTTTACCTAACCCTCTTGAAAGCATAAACGGAGGGGTAGGGAAGGACTATTTAGTAGTTATACCTTGAGCTGCATGTCAGAGTGATGTTTCTGAACTGTTATGGTCATTTTGACTTGTCTCCGCCTCAGAACTGAACCACTGAATGCTTGATAGGGTTCAGTTGAAGATGAACAGGGGTTTAATTTTTTCATTGATTATTTTCATTTCCCATAGGAGCTTTGTCAAAAACAGAATTTTGTTTGGTGAGGGGAAAAATGAAGTATAGAACAATGAAACAAATGCCCATTCCAAATGTAACCTTCAAATATTTCATAATGTTTCATATTAATGCTCGTTATTTTTGTGACTGCTGGAGAATGAATTGTGAAATTCCTGAGTTGAATATTTTAATGAATTCTTTATGTAATTATCTTTGTTGCAGTTTCATTTTTTCAGGAATTTGTGTGCCAAGTCTCAAGCAGTTTATTAAATCTTTCCAAGAATAAATTCTGCCGTAAGCACATCTCTATGGAAACACTCTTGCTTTGTTGTTTTGGTGTCATAAGTCTCAGTGGTTGTGACAGAGCAACCTTGGGATTTAAGGAATTGAAGCAAAGTCGATTTCTTGACAGAGTCAAAATCAATATCAGAATACTATTAGCATTGCCTAAAGTTTAACTTTTATTTTTTAATTAAGTTAGCATGTAGATGAAAGAATATCATGATATAGTTAAGATGAAATATTTAATGGGTTATACTTCAAGAATAAAGATTTTTCAGTCGTTAAAAAAGTTTTTTAAAGTTTTCTTTAGATTTTTTTTATTCGTGCACCTGTGGGGTCCCTCTGTGTGGCCTGCAGGGATCCACCAAAACCGGCAGTCCAACAGCCCGGAGGGATGTAGTAGTGTGTGAAGCGGCAGGCGGCTGGGGAGGAGCCCAAACCTGGGCTGGGCACTGCGCTGCTCCTGCTCATCTGGCTGCAGCTTGGTAGGATCGCTGCTGCTCCACTTCAGGCGCGACGCTGCAGCTGCATTCGCCAGGCATGAGCCGGGCGTCTGGCATCTATTGGTCAGCTGAGCGGTGCTTCTGCTGTGGGAGCACACTAACCACCAGGGGGCAACTCCTGCATTGAGCGTCTGCCCCCTGGTGGTCAGTGCATGTCATAGTGACCCATCTATCGGTCAACTGGTTGAACAGTTGACTGGTCGCTTAGGCTTTTATATATATAGACTAGAGGCCCAGTGCACAAAAATTTGTGCACTCGGGGGGGAGGGGGGTCCCCCAGCCCGGCCTGTGCCCTCTCGCAGTCTGGGACCCCTCGGGAGATAACGACCTGCTGGCTTAGGCCTGCTCCCGGGTGGCAGAGGGCAGGCCCAATCCCTAAGTGCAGCCCCTGGTCAGGCTCAGAGCAGGGCTGATTGGGGAGTTGGGGCGCCGCCCCCTGTCATGCACAGAGCAGGGCGGATCGGGAGGTTGCGATGCCACCCTCAGTCACGCTCAGGGTAGGGCCGATTAGGGGGTTGGGGCACCACCCCCTGTCACACTCAAGGCAGGGTCGATGGGGAGGTTGCGGCGCCACCCCCTGTCACACACAGAGCCGCAGGGCGATCAGGGGGTTTGGGCGCTGCCCCCTGTCACTCACAGAGTAGGGCCGATAGGGGAGTTAGGCCACCGCCCCCTGTCACACACAGAGCCGCAGGGCGATCAGGGGGTTTGGGCGCTGCCCCCTGTCACTCACAGAGTAGGGCCGATAGGGGAGTTAGGCCACCGCCCCCTGTCACACACAGAGCCGCAGGGCGATCAGGGGGTTTGGGCGCTGCCCCCTGTCACTCACAGAGTAGGGCCGATAGGGGAGTTAGGCCACCGCCCCCTGTCACACACAGAGCCGCAGGGCGATCAGGGGGTTTGGGCGCTGCCCCCTGTCACTCACAGAGTAGGGCCGATAGGGGAGTTAGGCCACCGCCCCCTGTCACACACAGAGCCGCAGGGCGATCAGGGGGTTTGGGCGCTGCCCCCTGTCACTCACAGAGTAGGGCCGATAGGGGAGTTAGGCCACCGCCCCCTGTCACACACAGAGCCGCAGGGCGATCAGGGGGTTTGGGCGCTGCCCCCTGTCACTCACAGAGTAGGGCCGATAGGGGAGTTAGGCCACCGCCCCCTGTCACACACAGAGCCGCAGGGCGATCAGGGGGTTTGGGCGCTGCCCCCTGTCACTCACAGAGTAGGGCCGATAGGGGAGTTAGGCCACCGCCCCCTGTCACACACAGAGCCGCAGGGCGATCAGGGGGTTTGGGCGCTGCCCCCTGTCACTCACAGAGTAGGGCCGATAGGGGAGTTAGGCCACCGCCCCCTGTCACACACAGAGCCGCAGGGCGATCAGGGGGTTTGGGCGCTGCCCCCTGTCACTCACAGAGTAGGGCCGATAGGGGAGTTAGGCCACCGCCCCCTGTCACACACAGAGCCGCAGGGCGATCAGGGGGTTTGGGCGCTGCCCCCTGTCACGCTGATCCTGGTGCCGGGAGCCTCGCTGCTCTGCTGATCCCGGTGCTGGGAGGCATATTACCCTTTTAGTGTATAGGATAGAGGCCTGGTGCATGGGTGGGGGCCGGCTGGTTTGCCCTGAAGGGTGTCCTTGATCAGGGTGGGGGTCCCCACTGGGGTGCCTGGACAGTCTGGGTGAGGGGCTGAGGGCCGTTTTCAGGCTGGCTGGTGACTGAAGCTTCCAACTGCTCCCTTTTTTCTTTTTTTTTTTCTATTCTGGGACAGTTTTAGCTCTGAGGCCTCGCTGCTGAAAGCAGGTTTCTGGCCTTTACCTTCTGTATTTGATACAATGTTGCAGTCCGGCTGGCTGAAGCCCGGCTGACTGAAAGCCGGTTTCTGGGGTTTTGTTTAGCTTCTATATTTGCAACATAGTTGCTTAGAGTTGCAGCTGAGAGGCCGGCAAGTCAGGCGGGGAACGTTGGAGTTCGCCATCACTGGAGCAAGCAAGCCTCCCTGTTAGCTTCAGTGCATGGCTGCCGGCCGCCATCTTGGCTGACAGTTAATTTGCATAAGGATATGCTGATTAGCCAATGGGAAGGGTAGCAGAGTGACACCAATTTGCATGTTTCTCTTTTATTAGTGTAGATACTTCACCTCACTTTTTTTTTGTTGCTGGTAATCCTCACCCGAGGATATTTTTTCCATTGAGTTGTTTTTTGTTTTTGTTTTTTAGAGAGAGGAAGGGAGAGAGAGAAACATTGATGTGAGAAAGACATATCAATTGGTTGCCTCCCGTACGTTTCCTGATTGGGGCTTGGGATCAAACCTGTAACCCAGATATGTGCCCTTGACTGTAATCGACCCCAAGACCCTTCGATGTACAGGCCAACACTCTAATCACTTAGCCACACTGGCCAGGGTTTCACCCCCATTTTTATATATCTTGTCTTTTAATACTGTAGGTTTCCTTTGATACAATCTGATTTTAAAGTCTTCTTTTAAACTGTCTTTTTTTTTTTTTAATAGAAAAAGTTACGCCGATCACAGCATGCTCGCAAGGAAACAGAGTTTTTACGGCTCAAAAGGACCAGACTTGGCTTGGATGACTTTGAGTCTCTGAAAGTTATAGGAAGAGGAGCATTTGGAGAGGTGTGGTTCTTTTTAAAATACACTGTTATTGAATATATATCTTAAAATAGGTTTAAAATAGATATGTATTAAAATAAAATACCATGAATGGCAAATTGCAACACTGTTTTCTTTAAAGGAATCTACTATTTACTCCTAAATAAATAGTAGTGACTGTTTAACATCTACAATGTGGTCAATTTTCACATTCTAGGTGCGGCTGGTCCAGAAGAAAGATACAGGCCATATCTATGCAATGAAGATATTGAGAAAAGCTGATATGCTTGAAAAAGAGCAGGTATGTTCTTTAATACATGCAACCAAAGAAACATCCACTGGCTGATATTGGAATTTTTAAAAAGAAATCTATGTATCTTACTATATAATCTAGTAATTTTTGATAGCCTGTGCCATCGCTTCTCAATTCTTATAGTTAAAATTTCTTCTGAATTTATAATCTAAATATGTATTAGTCTGTTCAGGCTGCCATAACAAAATATCTTAGATTTGGTGACTTAAACAAAAGAAATTTATTTTCTTACAGTTCTGGAGGGTGGAAGTCTAAAATCAAGTTTCTGGCAGGCTTTGGTTTCTGGTGAGGGCTCTCTTCCTGTCTTGTAGGCAGCTGCCATCCCATTAAGGCCCCACATAGCCTCTCCTCGGTGTGTGCACACAGAGTGTGAGCTATCTGGTGTCTCTTCTTAATACAGATACCAATCCCCTCCCATGACCCCTCCACCCCCAGTGACCTCACTTAACCTTAATTACCTCCTTAGAGGCCCTTTCTTCAAATCCAGTTATCCTAGGGGTTTGGGCATTATCATGGGAATTTGAGGAAAAACATTCAGTCCATAACAAAATACCCTCTTTTCTGACTTCAGTGAAAATAAAGGATAGTTCTCAGTACCCTCAATCCCTGTCACATATCACAAAAGCAAGAACAGTCTCCTTAGAATTTGCTTATTTTATGTATTTACAAAATCTATAACCACTCCAATTTCATACTTCGGGGCTGTCTTCCTGTTTTTTATGACTTAATGTGGTTTCGGTGGTAGCCATAAATCTGAAAACATTACTAGTATTATTTTATCTATTCACCTGTGTTTCCAGTCTGGGTGGACACTCATATGCTACATATGCTAGTGAAGACCTCTACAATGGCGGTACAAGGGGAGATGGCACCTCTCTGTACCTAATGCTTTACTTCAGTCTTTTAGTGCCCACCTGAAGCTTACTTTGTTATTATAGCAATATAATATTAATTTTTATTTAAATATGGCCCACTTGAATTTTTACTGCATTCTTCCACTTTATTTCTATTTCATTCATCCAACAAGTATTCGCATGTTCTAGGTCAGGGGTCCTCAAACTTTTTAAACAGGGGGCCAGTTCTCTGTCCCTCAGACCGTTGGAGGGCCGGACTATAGTTTTAAAAAAACTATGAACAAATTCCTATGCACACTGCACATATCTTATTTTGAAGTAAAAAAACAAAACGGGAACAAATACAATATTTGTATTTGCATGTGGCCCGCGGGCTGTAGTTTGAGGACCCCTGTTCTAGGTTCTGGGAATACAGTGGTTAACAGGACACACCTGATCCTTGTTCTTTTATAGCAGTGGGGAAAATAGGCAGACCACTATTCCAAACAGTCATGATTGATAAGTCCTATGAAGAAATTAGTTTTATAAAATATATTTTTATTGATTTAAGAGAAGAAGGAAGAGGGAGAGAGAGCTAGAACATCAATGATGAGAGAAAATCACTGATAGACTGCCTTCTGCACACCCCATACTGGGGATTGAGCCCACAACCCGGGCATGTGCCCTGACTGGGAATTGAACCGTGACCTCCTGGTTCATAGGTCAATGCTCAACTAATGAGCCACACCGGCTAGGCAAGGCTTTTTCTTTACCATCTTAGAATGCTTTGTAAAAGACAATAGGTAAGAATTTTGAAACAGATCCAGAGAGATTATAAAGTTCTCTAATGCCCAAAAAAAAAATTTCTTAATTTTTCAATTTTTATTCTTGTGCTTTGATCTCAGAGCATTTAGCATACTAGATAATAATACAGTAATCTGAAATATGATATTTTAAGCAGGTCAGATTTTATTATCATGAAAAGGTTTATAAAATATTTGTTCTCTTGTGCTTTGGGCCAGAATTCATAGTGGTGCACAATGAAAATAGCAAAAGTATAAAATCAAACCTTATTGGTAGTCTTTCAAGAAATAATGCAAAAATATCTGAAAATTGATTATATGAACTCCACAAATTACTCAGTTTATAAAATATTCCAGCTTATAAAATGGATCCCTAGTAATTGTGTATCTGACAAAAATCAGTAGCAAAACTCCACAAAATTACATTTATTTGCTATAGATTGTTTATAGATGTTATAGAGGTTGTATGTTATAACAAAAGAATATAAAGTTATTATAAACGTTTCTGCTTAAAAAAAGCAAACCAAATGGTTAAAAACCAAATCAAGTCCTTTGACTACTAACAGTTAAAAAATAGTTTGCTAAGGACCCTGACTTTGTCAAACCGATTGATAGAGCATCGCTTACTTCTTTTAACATTTAAAAGTCAGACTAGGGCTCTAAATTTATAAGACAAAGCCAGAATCTTTGCCTAGGAGGAGAATCTGGTCAGGAAGGTTTGAGACTAGTCGTTTTTCTACCTTAAAGGCCTCAACTTCCCCTAATATACCTGTGGATCCGACCTTTTTAGGCCTAAAGATATAAGCTAAAATAAACTATTTCCTGAGGTTCTCCGTGTTTAACGAGAATATGAACATGCATATATGTTTTAAATTTTTTCTAAAACTCCAGCTTTCCTTCATGACTTCTTAGGAACTGGATGGATAATTGTAAGAGGTAAGCTTGAAAATGTGTAATATGTTACAATTATTTTTTCAAAATACATTCATCTAGGTGGCTCATATTCGAGCAGAAAGAGATATTTTGGTAGAAGCAGATGGTGCCTGGGTGGTGAAGATGTTTTACAGTTTTCAAGATAAGAGGAACCTTTATCTAATCATGGAATTTCTCCCTGGAGGTAAAAGCAAACGTAACAGCAATGACAGGCTGAACACAAGCAAATCACTATATGTAATTACAATTTTATTGATTAGGTTTACTTTGGTATTCCTAGCTCTGAGGTTTATATAGTCAGTCATGGTTTTCCAATAGCTCCTCCCATAATAATGCTAATTTTGACAAATCATATTCTTTTGAAGAAAGAAAAACAAATCACTAAAGAAAAACAACCCAATGGGCAAATGATAGTGCACTGAAGAACTCTGGCTGTCTATAAAAATATAGGAAAATGTTCAACCTCACCAGTATTCAGGGAAATGCAAATTAAAACAAGAATGAGATACCATTTCACACTCATCTGATTAGTAAAAACATTAAGACAGATGAGGCTGTGGGGAACTGGCCTCATATATGTAAATTAATCTGTAATCCTACTGGGAGAGCAATTCATACATAGCAGTAAAGTGGAAAATGCAGGTGTCCTACAACTCCACAATTCCACAACCAGCTGTATTCCCTGGAGATTCTCCCCCACACCCATGTACAAGAGACCTGTAAAAGGATGCTCATTGTAGCATTGTCATAATAGTGAAAACCTGAATGCAAGATAAATGTCCAGCCATAGAAGGCTGGACAAATAAAATGTGGCATAATTATGAGATGAAATATTTTACAGTAGTTAAAAGTCAGGAGCTATATCTTTTTCAATAGTAATATCTCAGAAACGGTGGCGTAATAAAGCAAGCTGTGCAATTATATGTACAATTGATACTATTTGTGTAATTTTTTAAAAACCTACAAAAGACTGTAAGTCTTTAGATTAATATATAAGTATATGAAAACATTTTAAAAAGAAGCTAGAAGGATACACATCAAACTAAATGCATGATAATGGTTACTCAGCAAAATGGGAAAGAGGAATAGAATGGGAATGGAGAACAAAGAATACTTCTACTTTATTATTATTTTTTTAATCTGAAGCATCATGAAAATATACTTTGTCAATTTTGAATGGTAAGTTCACCAGTGTTTGTTCTTTGCCTCCCTTTAACGAAAAAAATCCCTTGAAAATAAAATAATGTCTGGCCCTAGCTGGTTTGGCTCAGTGGATAGAGCATCGGCCTGAGGACCAAAGGGTCCTGGGTTCGATTCTGCTCAAGGGCACATACCTTGGTTGCAGGCTCCTCCCTGGCCCGGGCCCTGGTTGGGGCACATGCAGGAGGCAACCAATCGATGTGTTTCTCTCACATCGATGTTTCTCTCCGTTTTTCCCTCTCCCACTCTCCCTAAAAATCAATGGAAAAATATCCTCGGATGAGGATTAACAAACAGACAAAAAAAGAATGTCTGAAGGTAAGTCTTTCAGTGGAATGATGTCCTATTTTTGCTAGCCCAAAGAGCTCTGAGTGTTTTTGAAACTTGAATTTGAAAGAATACTAGTATATCCCATTTCCAGGTGTGCTTATTGATTCATTTTCCAGTTTGGTATGTTTTTCTCAGCAACTTATTCTGGATGTTGAGTGGTGGATATTACTTCATTATTAGCTCTGCTTTGATTTGATTTCATGTACTTTCTATCTTAAACCCATTAAATGTCATAAAACTTTTGCCTATGCAGTGACACTTTATTTGGCCCTGGAGATGGTTGGAGGTATACTGGGTGGATCATAAAATTCAAAAATCAGGCATACATTGTGTAGATACAAAGAAAGCATTTACAAGGTATTTCCCTTTTGAGGCCTTTCAATACATGATACTTTCCTTTATAGGGGACATGATGACATTGCTAATGAAGAAAGATACCTTGACAGAAGAGGAAACACAGTTCTATATTTCAGAAACTGTTCTAGCAATAGATGCGATCCACCAGTTGGGTTTTATCCATCGGGATATTAAGCCAGACAACCTTTTGTTAGATGCCAAGGTATGTGAATAAACTGGTGAATTATTTGGTTGCTAGTTATTTTATGGAGTAATAGAGCTAATTTTGTGATTGGAAATGGACAACTGCAATTTATATTATTGCTAACCTACATTATTTTATAGAATGATGCAGTCATTATCATCAAACATTTATACTATTACATTTCATTTGTATGGATTCTAAGCTAAGAATTTTTATAATAGTTGAATTTTAAAAAGTTTACAATAAAGCTTTTGTTTCGAAGTTAATATAATCCACTGATTTTACTAGTTTTTTTTTTCCTTTTTTAGGGTCATGTAAAATTATCTGATTTTGGCTTATGCACGGGATTAAAGAAAGCTCACAGAACTGAATTCTACAGAAACCTTACACACAACCCACCAAGTGACTTCTGTAAGTTTGATGTGTTCTCGGTTAAAGTGATATAGCTGATTTAATTCAGTACTGTTGAGAACTAAAGGGTCTCTCTCTCCCTCTCCTTACTCCTTAAACCAGTGCATTTCAAATGTGTATGTGTGTATTTGTTCTGGGGTGAGAGTTTTCTCATGATAACAATTCTGTCTTGTTGAAAATAGCATTTCAAAACATGAACTCAAAGAGGAAAGCAGAAACATGGAAGAAGAATAGGAGACAACTGGTGAGTTAGCCATGTTTTTAAGAACAGTTTGGTGCCCTGGTTCTAAAATCTCCTTTGATTTTTTTGCTTATTTTGTATCTTTCACAATGATTAGTACTTACTTTATAGCAATGATAATGCTTGTTCTGGGATCACACAATTTTCTTAGTTTCTCTATAGTGTTTCCTTGCCTGTAAAGTGAACTGCTGATTTTTACTTTATAATTTAACTTTTGAGTAGCTTCTAAAGCATATCTATAATTAAATAATTGTCTGTTTACTAGTGATTAGCACTTTATATAAAACTCACTGTAGTAAGTGTAATTTAGTGACTGCCTGGTGATTTCCATTTTTCCATTTTCCATACCTGTCCTGATAAAACAAATAGCAATCAGCACATGTAAGATGGTTGTGTATTTCTAAGAACTTTTTTATTGACAAAATAAACAGGAAACTTAGGGTGTTAACAGTCTTACAATGAATAAAGTTAGAAAGCAGACTTTACCACAGATAAATTACTCCTTTAATGTACAATAAAATAACACTATTTTTAAATATATTTTTATTGATTTTTAGAGAGAAAAAGGGAGAGGCAGAGAGATAGAAATATTAGTGATGAGAATCATTGATTGGCTGCCTCCTGCATGCCCCCTACTGGGAATTGAGTTAGAAACCTTGGGCATGTGCCTTGACTGGGAATCAAACCAGCAACCTTTTGGTGTATGGGTCGATGCTCAACCCCTGAGGCTCACTGGCTGGGCAACACTGTCTATTTTTAACCCTACACTATTTCTCCTCTATTACTTAGCAAATATAAGAATCTTTTGCCCCTTTTCTTCTTTTTCTTTATCCTGTAAACTAGGTCTTTGAACATTCTCCAGATTAAGAATGTGCCTTTTGACTTTGTTTTCCTAACTTCTTGTATAATGCCTAGCACATATGGACACTCTGTAAATATGTTAAATTCAATAAAATGATGAAAATGAAATTAATTTCCTCAAGAAGGTAAATAGACTGAAAGATAATAGTCTAATACCCTCTCGAACCAAATAAAATGACCTTGGCATTATTGAGCTCATTCTCTCATTACCCCCAAGTAATTGCAAGCTTCCTGGGCTTGTAAAACATTTCAGTGTTTTTAAAAGTTTAAAAAATTTATTGAGCTATGCATTAACAAGAAAAACTTTCTTCTACTTTTAAGTGTGTCACTTTTAGATCAGATTTTATAATGGAGAAAAGTTTTGCAGTATCTCCTACTTTAAAAGGGAAAAATGAACATTGCTTAAAAATATGGTGGGGATTCTATAACCCCCTATTTACAGAATATTTACAGAAGATTACTTATGTGCATGTTTTACTATTCTTCTGGCCATCATCATAACTTGTATAGTGTTTCCCAAGGGAGAAATAGAGGGGACTCTATGTATTCTGGACAGGAAATCCTTCAGGACCTGTATCCCCTGCCCACTAAATGCCAATCATGTCCTCCCCCAGGTCACTGAGATGACAAAATCTGCTGTCACACATTTTCAAATGGTCCCTAGAGTACTACCCTTAGTTGAGAACTAGCTCTTTAAATATAGTTTTGGTAAGACGTTATGTGAATTGAGAATGAAAAATTGCATTGCTTCCTAATGGATGATCAGTGGCCTGGAATTAGGTTTATAATGAAAATACCTGATGATTATATATATACTAGAGGCCCGGTGCACAAAAATTTTTGCACTGGCGGGGGGGTCCCCTCAGCCCAGCCTGCACCCATTCATAGTCCAGGACCCCTTGGGGGATGTCGACCTGCCGACTTAGGCCCACTCCCCGGAGATCAGGCCTAAGCTTGCAGTCAGACATCCTTCTGGCAGCCAGGGAGCCCTCGGGGGATGTCCAACTAAAGGCTTAGGCCCCCAAGGGATTCGGTCTAAACCGTTAGTTGGACATTCTTAGTGCTGCCACGGAGGTGGGAGAGGCTCCTGCCACCACCACTGCGCTGGCCAGCCATGAGCCAGCTTCTGGCTAAGTGGCACTCCCCATATGGAAATGCACTGACCACCAGGGGGCAGCTCCTGCATTGAGTGTCTGCCCCCTAGTGGCCAGTGCGCATCATAGAAACTGGTCATTCTGCCATTCAGTCAATGTGCATATTAGCCTTTTATTATTATTATATAGGATGTCCCTATTTGCCCCCTCTACCCAGCTCTTGCCCCCCACTTCTCTCTGGCCATCACCATACTGTTGTCTGTGTCCATGGGTTGTGCATATATTTTCTTTGGCTAATCCCTTCTTTAAATTCACTTCTTTAAATTTTTATTTTCAGATAAGCGCTTATAACTGCACTATTATATATTTTCTATTATATCATTTAGAATTAAGATATTTTTTAATTGAACCCTTGTAAATTTTAGCACAATTTAATAAATTATGCTAGAAGCAATTAGGAGATTTTTCATGTAATGCAGATACATTTCAATTAATATTTTATTAATTTTTAATTTTTTAATATTTTAATTTGAAATAATCTCATACATGTAAAAAAACCTATAAAATACTACAGCATATTATATGTACCCTTCACCCAATTTCTTAGGTGTTAATAATTTAAACATAACCATTATACAACTAACAAAATTTGGAATATATTTTTCTTATAATCTCTTTAATGTTACTTAATCCATTTACTTTGTTTTTGTTAATCTTCACCCAAGGATATTTTTCCATTAAATTTTAGAGAGAGTGAAGGGAAAGGGAGAGACACATTGATTGGTTGCCTCCTGCACATGCTCTGATAGGGACTGGGGATCAAGCCAGCAACTGAGGTACATGCCCTTGACTGGAATCGAACCTGGGACCCTTCAGTCCACGGGCTAATGCTCTATCCACTGAGCAAAACAGGCTGCAGCTTAATTCATTTACTTTTAATCTATATGTGTCTTTATATTTAAAGTGGGTTTTGTTTTTGATTCACCCTCATAATCTGTCTTTTAATTGGTGCATTTATGCCACTGACTTTCAGAGTGCTTACTGATAGAGTTACTACCATATCAGGAGGCTGCTGGGGCTTCTTGGGTGGGCGTGCCTTGCCGTCCTGGGACCTCCGATGGGGTCCTGGGGTGGCAAGGCAGGCCGGCTCCTGGGGGCTTCTGGGGCGGGCATGCCTTGCTGCCCCGAGACCCACCGATCTCGGTTCCTGGGGCGGCAAGGCACGGCCGGCTGCTG
>NW_005363772.1:3642310-3653424 GCF_000412655.1 Myotis brandtii
GCCTTCCCGGCGGCCAGCCTGCCCTGGATGGCAGCGCGCTGGCGGTTGGTGCTGTCCCGCCCTGCCTGCAGTATGCAAATTAGTCGCCATCTTTGTTGGCGGTTAATTTGCATATCGCCCTGATTAGCCAATGGGAAGCATAGCGAAGGTATGGTCAATTACCCTTTTTGTCTTTTATTAGATAGGATAGTAGGCTGTAGTAGTTTACAAAGCACATTCCTTCTCTTGTTTTCATCCTCATATCAATGGTACAGGCAGATATTATTACTTCAGTTTTATGTAAGCAGAGGCTGAGGCTCAGAGAAGGTGATGAACCTACCTAAGACACATTACTTGTGAGTGGGAGAGCCAGGACTACTGGCTCAACCTTTTTTTTTTGAAATGGATTTAGGGCTAAATATATAACTCAATTACGCTTCTTACGGGGCAAAAATCATGTCTTAAATAACATATTATTTGACTCAGTACCTATCACTTAAGCCTTATGCATGATAAACATGCAAAACAAGTATTAAAAATGAAAAAGTAACTTCTGCATACATTGCTTTTTACAGTAGTGAGCCATATTCATATGTTTCAAAAAATATATTAAGAATGTTGGTATGACAAGCTGTTCCTTTGCAGGCATATTCCACAGTTGGGACGCCAGATTACATTGCGCCAGAGGTATTCATGCAGACTGGTTACAACAAATTGTGTGACTGGTGGTCTTTGGGAGTGATTATGTATGAAATGCTAATAGGTATGTCTTATCATTTATTTATATACATACCATATAAATTTCCTTGAGTGCTACTGATTGAACATATGCAGATACCAGGGGCTAACATATCAAAACTCTTAAACCAATTTCTGACACTCGCCCCCCCCATTGTTAAATACACAGTGATAGATAGCAATGAGCTCTCTAGGGATCTGGTTTCAGGAAGTGGGTATTTAATGGAACTTCCATTTATCAAAATTGTATCTGCATGGTCTTTCAGGAAAAAGGGGGAGAAGGATGCTTTAAATCCTTTATTTTATTGACTTCATTAGGAATTTAATTATAAATTGATGACTGGTGGCATTTTTTTATTGTTAAGTAGAGCACTCGGAGCTACTTTGGTTCTTGTGACACTTATGTAATAGGTTTAGCATATTTGATCATAAGAACTGATAAAACTTTTTTTCTCTGATACATAGGATATCCACCTTTCTGCTCTGAAACACCTCAAGAAACATATAGAAAAGTGATGAACTGGAAAGAAACTCTGGTATTTCCTCCAGAGGTGCCTATATCTGAGAAAGCCAAGGATTTAATTCTTAGGTTAGTGGTTAAATTCCTAGAGGAGGTTGTCGTATCTTAAAACTTCACAGGTACCCAAAAGACTAAATTGGCCATTTCACTTTTGTGGGAGGGAAAGGACTACCACTGATATATATAATCAAGGAGATCAATAAAGAAAAGGTGTTGTTGTGTGTTTGTTTTTTTGTGTTTTTTTTTAAATACATCTTTATTGTTCAGATTATTACAGATGTTCCTCTTTTTTCCCCCATAGCTCCCCTCACCTGGTTCCCACCCCACCCCATGCCCTTACCCGCTGCCACTGTCCTCATCCATAGGTATAAGATTTTTGTCCAAACTCTTCCTGCACCCTTTACACCCCCTTCCCCCTGAGAATTGTCAGTCCACTCCCTTTCTATGCCCCTGCTTCTATTATATTCACCAGTTTATTCTGTACATCAGATTTTTTTATTGACTTAATTTTTAGATTCATTTGTTGATAGATATGTATTTGTTGTCCCTTTGTTGTTCATAATTTTTATCTTTACCTTTTTCTTCTTCCTCTTATTAAAGAATACCCTTCAGCATTTCATATAATACTGGTTTTGTGGTGATGAACTCCTTTAGCTTTTTCTTATCTGTGAAGCTCTTTATCTGACCTTTAATTCTACATGATAGCTTTGCTGGGTAGAGTAATCTTGTTTGTAATTTCTTGCTATTCATCACTTTGAATATTTCTTGACACTCCCTTCTGGCCTGCAGAGTTTCTGTTGAGAAATCAGTTGACAGTTGTATGGGTACTCCCTTGTAGGTAACTAACTGTTTTTCTCTTGCTGCTTTTAAGATTCTCTCTTTGTCTTTTGCCTTTGGCATTTAAATTATGATGTGTCTTGGTGTGGTCCTCTTTGGATTTCTCTTACTTGGGGTTCTCTTTGCTTCCTGGACTTGTAAGTCTATTTCTTTCATCAGGTAGGGGAGGTTTTCTGTCATTATTTCTTCTAATAGGCTTTCCATATCTTGCTCTCTGTCTTCTTCTGGCACCCCCATAATTTGGATGTTGGTACGTTTGTAGTTGTCCTAGAGGCTCCTTACACTATCTTCATATTTTTGGATTCCTTTTCCTTTTTGCTTTTCCAGTTGGGTGTTTTTTGCTTCTTTGTATTTCAAATCTTTTACTTGATTCTTGGGATCCTCTAGTCTTCTGTTGGATCTCTGTATATTATTCTTTATTTCAGTCAGTGTATGCTTAATTTCTGACTGGTCCTTTTCCATTTTTTTGACATTCTCATTAAGATCCTTGAAGGTCTCACTAAGTTCCTCGGAGGTTTGTAGAAGATTCTTGAGGCTCCTGGATCTCCAAGTCAACCACTGTGTGAGTCCACCCAGCAGGAGTTACAGCGATATCAGCAGATTTCTCCTCTTTGTTTGGGGTTTGGAAGTTTTGGAGCTCTCTGACCCAGCTGCCGTTTGTTAGGTTAGGCTGCAAAAGGGCAGGGGGTTCCTTTGCCCTGCTGGGCACAGTTTGGGTGGGGATGTATACTGAGTGGGGCGGGGTCTCAGAATCACCAGGGAGGAGCAAACAGCAATGACTATCGTCAGCCATCTCCTCGACTCCTCGTCTCCGCGTCTCTGCGTCCCTGAGTCCCCGAGTCCCGCGCCCCCATAGTAACAATGATCCCTGCGCGCAGCTCTGCGAGAAAGCCACCCTCGCTTTCCGACCCGCTACAAGACAGTCCAATTTCTCCCCGTAGGAGTCTGGGACCCCAGAGTCTCTCCGTAAACAAATTCACTGCATTTGGGAGCTTGCATCCCCTTCCGATTGAAAAAAACTGCACACCCAGTTACAGCCCGCCTCGCACGCGTCTCCGTACCTCTGCTCTTGGCACCTCTGCACCTCCTACCCAGTCTCTGTGCTTTTTTCTTTCCTTCTAGTTGTAGAACTTCCACTCGGCCAGCTTTCCCGTGGTTCTGGATGATAGCTGTTTTGTCTTTTAGTTGTAGTTTTAATGTTGTTGTGGGGGGCAGCACATACAGGTTTATACCTTATGCCGCCATCTTGGTTCTCCTCTGTTGTGTGTGTGTTGTTTTTTTTAAAGCAATATGCAATGACCCTATCCCATTAAAGAGGAAAGGAAAGTGTGTGTGTGTTTTAAAGCAATATGCAATGACCCTATCCCATTAAAGAGGAAAGGAAAAATAAATTGTTAGGAACAGTTCCTATCACAAAAGTCTTTATATGAAATCTTATCTAAGCAAAGGATTCCATTCTGTTTCACAATTAAAATGAAGTGTTTTGATTCTGTTGTGAATGGCTGGAAGGAATATAAATTGGGACAACCTATGGGAACAGCCATTGGCAGCATATTATGAAAAGTCTTTATACTGTATATGACCTTTGACCCAGCAATTCTACTTCTAGGAATTTTGCTTATGCAGATAATCAGATGTGTGTAAAGATTTAGGTATAATATGTTTATTTTGATACTGTTAGTAATGAAAAATTGAAAAACATCTAAATGTTCAACAGTGGTGGACTGGCTAAATAAATTATATTTGCATATACAAATGAAAATGAAGTTATAGAAAATTTTTTAATGATTTTGGGGAATTTTCTCAATATGTTCAGTGGAAAAGTCCTAAAATAGTAACTATTGGATCAACATAATGTTTTTTAAATTACAGTAAAAGACTAGACAGAAATGGCTTTAACCTGTTTATAGTAGTTATCTCTGAATGATGCAATTACAGATGATTTATATTTTCTTCCACATTTCCCACAATAAAGAGATAACATCAATAAGCAATAAAGTGAAATGTTCGAAATAATGCAAATAGAGTACTTTAGATGTAATTTGCATATGGTAATTTCTCTGTTTACTTTCTAGATTTTGTATTGATTCTGAAAATAGAATTGGAAATAGTGGAGTAGAAGAAATAAAAGGTCATCCTTTTTTTGAAGGTGTAGACTGGGGGCACATCAGGTATGTTCATAGTCTTTGAATGGGAAAGGTCAGAGTAAAAAATGATTTGGTGATTAATTTGTCTGATTTTGCTAGATTAAGTACAAGAAGTAACACTGTTATAATGTTTTCCGGATTATATAAGTGAGTGAGACTGTAGTGACTATAGCTAAATGGCTGGTTTTAACTGATGTACGTTGTAGAGGAAAAATCATATATTGTACACCTGTTTGGATTTTGTATCCAGAGTTATATGATGAAGGCTTTTAGCACAACCAAGATGTATTTACATTTCACTCTATAATCTTTAATTTTTATCCTCTTGTTAATATACCATATTTTGTCTCCTTTATTAATGTATAAGATACAGTCCCTTTTAAAACATTATGGGAGAAGTTAAATAATGTGACCGATAAGAATTTGCTTATAGTTGTTAATTGTGAGCATTAGCTTTTACTCAGTTTATGGCCAAACTACCTTCAGTAGTTCTCCATATAGCAACAGTTTAAAAACAAATCTGATCATGACATTTTCTTCCTTCCCTTTGCACTTAGAATAAAATTAAGGATTTTAAACTGCATTTCAGGACTGTGGAGTATGGCTCTTATCTCATCGCTACAGGTTGCATCTTGTGTGATCTTTCTCACTCTTCCTACCTCACAGCTCTGTCATTTGCTATTCATTCTGACTGAAATGCTCTCCTCCTCCCTGCCCTCGTTCCTGCCAAGCCAGCTCCTTTTCATCTTTTAGGACAGCTTCTGTGTAACTTTCCTGAGCTCCTCTAATATCTCTAGAACAGCATGAAGAATTCTCAAGTAGAATTATTTTTTGGAAAATTTAAGAGTTCAAGAAAATTTATCATGGTTACTCAATACCTTTTTGTAGGGAAAGGCCAGCAGCAATCCCTATAGGAATCAAAAGCATTGATGATACTTCAAATTTTGATGACTTTCCCGAATCTGATATTTTACAACCAGGTAAGACAATCTACAACACAACTAACACTATTAAAAATCTATGAAATGATGACATTTTCCCTAATGAAGTTATTTTGATCTTGGTTAATCTTTCTATCTTTCTAGTGCCAAACACCACAGAACCAGACTACAAATCCAAAGACTGGGTTTTCCTCAATTATACATATAAAAGGTTTGAAGGGTTGACTCAGCGTGGCTCTATCCCCACCTACATGAAAGCTGGGAAATTATGAATGAAGATCACACTCGCCCCCAACCAAAAGAACTCAGGTAGCTGCATCACAGGCTTGCTCGGCGTAGGTAACAATACATGGAAATTCTCCTGAAGACGGTGGTGCTTATGACTACAAGAGGAAATTCTACAGGATTAGAATTTCTGAGACTACTATAGGAATTGGTTGGCAGTGCCAGCTGGCATTTTTGGGTTTTTAAAAATATTTTATTATTTTTGTTAACTTTATTATACGAAGGTACTGGAATAAAAGAAACGTACATCCCTTTCTAACTGCATTGCCTACATGCGTATTAAGGTCCATTCTGCCTGTGTGTATTGTGGCTTCATACTGTAACACCTTTAATCGATTCAGGAGAAACACATATCATTTAAAGCAACATAGGCTAACCTGTAGGTAACACTGCAGTATTGCTGTTTTACTGCAAATCTTATGGGTCTAGATCAATAAAAGCCATCTTGCATACTAGTAGTTGATGTTAGAACACTTGCCGTATTGGTTTCGATATCTGTAGAATACATATGAAGACAATTTCTATAATGCTTTTAAGAAATTTTAAAAAGGAAATACACTGGTTATTTAAAAAATAGAATTTATCATCATATTATGACACAAACTCCATAGTAAGGAGTGGCAAGTTTATAACACGGAGGAAGTTTAACACCTTCACTCAAGCGCTCCACTAATATATTTGCTTTGCATTCAGAAATACTGATGACCTTTATATACGTAGTCTGTGTACTCACAGGGGAGATGTACTATATTATATAAAATGTAAAGTTGCTTTTACTGTGACAAGAGGACTTCTTTTTTAACAAGAGGACATGGCATTATTTTAATTTGATTATAGTGAGTTGAATATAAGAAATGACCAAGAAGGCTGCTTGTAGAACTAGTGTATTTTTATTAAACTATTTTTTTAAATGTCAAACTTCTGATCATGTAAATGGACTTGTAGAGTACAAAGAGTTATTTACGTTGGTTTTCAGGAAGTTGTTACATATCATGGCTGGTTAACTTTTATTTTTTTTAATGAAAAAATTTCCTTTGATAGTACTTGTATTATTGTGCCATTATTTTCTTATACTCCAGATGTACCAAAGATCCTGAACAGAGTGCATGTTCACAACTAAGTAGAATTTTACTTTCCTGTGTGAATGCTGTATTCAGACATGATAGAAATCAGCTTATTGAAGGGCAATAGTGTTCATGTTTAGCTACATCACTGTGGATACTATAAATGGAATTAAGGAGGTAAATGCAGGCCAGAGGGGTTGTGATTAGAGGATAAGGGAGACAGTGTCAGCATCACATTCTTTGGGTATTTCCCTAAGAATTAAGTTATCTTTCTAGCTCAACATTTTAATTCTAAAATGACCCTCTGTGGTTTTGATTTCTTAAGTACTTAAGAATAAGTCTTTATTAAAGAATGGCCTAATGTTCCTCTTAACTATTTATATGATTTTTTAAAGATATAACAATTATAACCATTACAAATGATATGTGATCAAAATCTAAAATGATGATTTATTTTTAGGAATATTCTTCTTAATTGGGAAGAATTGCATAGGATTATTATGCAAATCTACAAATGTTTTTATAAATATTGCTGCTAGGTAGTTCCACAATGTTTCAAAAAGGCCATACTAGGAATTGTCCCCCACTGCCCCCCCCCCCAAAATTGTCTCCCTTTTTCTTCTCTCCTTCCTCCTTCCCTTCCTCCCTTAAATTGTTTCATTCTGGTATTTGTTTGATACTTGTTATGGGTTCCTCTAATAGTTCATATCTATTTTCTTATTTGAGTCATGTGGCTGAGTAGGAGAGAGAACTATTAAAATTCTGGGGTTATCTCAGTTGTACCAACTCCGTTTTTCTTATTATAACCACCTTTAACTTCTGCTCACATTTATGAAATTTTCCTCACTCCCACTCACCCCCTCCTTCCTTGTTAAACGACTGTTTAGCTGGTGTAGTAGTGAATGGGTAGTATATGAGGAAATTGCAACATTCTCTAGTTCTAATATGGTAACTATTCTAGTACAGAAAAATACACTAATTCAAGTTGACAGAGAGTGAGATAAAGGAGCTGAATTAGCTAAGTTTACTTCTTAATTGACTAAGAATAGAGCATTTTAGTTTCCTTCTTCTTCATTCCTGTTAACAGGCAGAACTTGGAAACAGTTGTGATTTCCTAGCAGTGAAAGGCAGTTCTGGGAGTTCACTTTGTTTAGTTTCTCATTTTTCCCTGGAGTCAACAGAGTGATTCACAATCTTTGGGGTTTCCTCCTCGTCAAAAGCATTTCTTAAGTGCCTATCTTAAAGCAATTAAAGACTGTGTCTGCCCTT
Source organism: Myotis brandtii (assembly GCF_000412655.1). Classification (NCBI taxonomy): domain Eukaryota; kingdom Metazoa; phylum Chordata; class Mammalia; order Chiroptera; family Vespertilionidae; genus Myotis; species Myotis brandtii. The sequence goes on from NW_005363772.1 coordinate 3,650,091, forward strand.
TGGAAACAAGAATTTGATTCATGATGCAAGTTAGCTAGATAATTTGTGAAGTACCTTTGAGACTGAATTTTCTCTATTGTACATTTCCCATATTTCAGGTGAACGATTTAATTTAAATGACAAAACCCTATCTACTCAACTGGGCATAATGATATTTTCTTTAAATTAGACTCTATTTTGAATTAAAGAGTTTTATTATAAACTGTGTTTTTGGTTTTTCTAAGTATATAGAAAGCTTGTATAATTCAGATTTATTGATTTCCTGATTTAATGTAGACCAACTTTTTTATTAAAAAAAACCTTTGTATTAAAGCAAGTTATGTTATTTTTCTTTTATGCTTTTCTAACTAACATAGCTTTAAATCTTTAAGTGTATTGAAGCATAGTCCTATCTGAATATAAGGAATTTCTTATAAATCAACCTTTTCTGAATTAAATATATAGCTGATTTAATAAGCTATTAGTTGAATGGAAAATAACAAATGTGGAATATTCAAAACTTTCTTTGGTTGCTAAGGCTTAAGATTGTGTTTCATTTTTATCTATAAAAGCATACTTTTTCTGTTTTGTAAACGCCTGTATATCTCTGTGTAAATTTGTAAATTTTAAAATATTTTAAGTACATTTATTTTTGGTGTTTCATTGTAGAAAACCCTTAAACAACCAATCAATCAGTCTGTACTGGTAGGAGATACAGCTGTTCTTCTTTTGATGATCTACAAATGAATGAATTGAAATTTTAATCAGTAGAGAGGTCCCTGGCTAGTAAACACATTTTCTCTTTGACTTGCTAAGATTCAGAACATTCAAAATAACTGTTTTGCTATGACTGTGATGATTTCCTCTTGTCTTTAAATTTTATTTTCTCTTTAGAAGTGCACTTATTTCTGAGAAATTTAATGAAACAAACACTTAGAACAAATGTAAATATAAGACACTTGGGACTACTAGAGATATTTTAGATTTTTATGAAAAAATGTGAGGGGATATTGCTACTTTAAAAAGAAATGAAGTAAAAATAGATCTTAGTTATTTTTTAAAAAGCAATATAAATTATTCAGCAGTTGTTTAGAAAAATAATCATCAGGCCCTTGAGTTCTGTATTCATTCAGTTACTGAGTTTCAAAAAATGTTTTGGTGGCATGAGGCCTTTTTCAATGAAGGTAAGAAAAGAATAAAAACTATGTTTATAATACTTATGTTGGTGAGGTTTTTTTGTTTGTTTCATTTTTGAGTTTTGAGATAGGTGTTACCCAAAACTCAAGAAAGACTAATCTGTTAATGTATTCAATTTTTACACTTAAAGATCACATCAAGAACAAAATAAAATTTTGACGTTTCATTTGTGTTATGTTAAAACATTCAAGATAGTTGTACAGGTTTATATACAATGATCCCACTAGGCCAAAATAAATTAGCAAGTAGAATTGAAATTGAAAATATTTCAAAATTAAATTGAAAATGCCTCAAAATAGCATGGAAACTATTAAGTGGCCCAAGTACCCAAGCACCACTACATTCTGTCCCATGAAAGACACTGATAATCATGATACTCTTTCTGCAGAGCTCAAAAGGAGCAAATCAGAAAACCTACTTGTTCCCTGGCTTACATCATCTCAATAATGCCATGGTGAAAGCAAAACTGTGAAAACACGATGTCAAAATTTGGACATTGGCGCAAACTTGGAGACTATAAAATCATCTTCTTTTGAAAGCATCTTGTGATAAGCTTACATTTGTATACAAAATGCTTTCACTTACCTTATTCATTGTAGTTTTTACATTATTTTACATTATTCATTTTTAGTACTACTTTGTGAAATAAACATAATTGCCATCATTTTACAGATGATGAACATGAGGCTGAGCATGACTTATCCAGACACAGGTAATAAATTGCTCTTGGACCCAAGTCCAGGGCTCCTATTTCCCCAAATCATATATCATGCTTTATTGACAAATTACCTCACATGCTTCTAAACCTCAGAAAAATACATGGGGAGCTAGTGACAGTTGTCACCGGGTACTTTTAAAGGCAAATGTCAGACGACAGAAGTAAAAATACGTTCAACAATAAGGAAAATGAATGGTGTAACATTAAGACACAAGATAGAGGCGGTCCAGGATAGTCAATTTAGTGTATCAAAAACATCAAGGATGCAGGTTCTTTCCATGTTTCTATTATTCTGTCTATTTTTCTACTTTGTAATCCTTGGGGTTTTTTTCTCAGATGCTAGATGGCTACAGGGACTGAGCACCAAACCCTCATGCAACATGTAGGTCCTTAAAAAGAGAACTCTTTCTTGTGCACCCCCCTTTTAAAGAGCAAATAAACCATTTCCCAGAAGCATTCTAAGGAAATTAACCCCCAGGTTTTATTGGCCATGATTATGTCATCCGTCCATTCCTACAACAGTACCTGGCCTGGATATCAACTTAAAACTAATCAGGATTCACATCCCTGGTACTTGAGTGAGGCTGACCCAAATCACATGGCCACCTGATACCAGAATAAAACTGCCTTGTAGTGATGGCTTTTACCTGAAGCCACTGCACCGGGATTTTATTGCTGGTTCTGCCATTGTCTATGTAGAACTGAAGAGCTGGTCCACTGAGGTCTTTCCCTGACCTATGTAAAACAGGAGTAATGCATGCCACTGTGCTAGACCATGGCTCAGCTACTGGGTTGCTGGTGCTTCGGAGAACCAGGAGTAGGCGTGTGTCTGTGGACAACGACATACAAGATGGAAATTGGTGTTTTGTCATCCCTCCCAGCCCTTATTTATCTCTTCATTAGTCCATCTCCCTCCAAAGCTGTTACATCGCTGAAAGGGACCCTCATCAACTGACTTCCCACCAGGACCCAGACAGGGTTGGGGTGGCCTAATTACTATTGACTGACCTGCTTTGTCTAACTGGACTAGATGGGCTCTAACTAATAGAACTCAAAACATTTCTCAGGTCAGTTTGTGCTAATACCACAAAGTTATCTCTGAATTTCGTTACTATTCATATTAAATAATTAGTTATCAAAATCTAAACAGGATGACTTGTAAGTCTCTTCGACAGGGAGAAACCCATAAAAGGAAAGGGAAACTGTCTTTTGACTTTGTTGTCCTCTTGGGTAACATAATCACAAAGAAAACTAGAAGAACTCCTGTGGGTAGGGGCTAGGCAGAGGAGGGTTAAGGGGGGTGGGGGAAGGGAGACATCTGTAATACTGTCAACAATAAAAATCTTACCTAATAATAGACAAACATGTAAATTGACTGTCCCTCTGCTATGCTCACCAGCCAATCAGGAGAGTATGCAAATTAACCCAACAAAGATGGCG
>NW_005363772.1:3655101-3658688 GCF_000412655.1 Myotis brandtii
TGCTCTGTGCATGACGGGGCGGTGCCCCAACTCCCCAATCGGCCCTGCTCTGAGCCTGACCAGGGGCTGCACTTAGGGATTGGGCCTGCCCTCTGCCACCCGGGAGCAGGCCTAAGCCAGCAAGTCGTTATCTCCCGAGGGGTCCCAGACTGCGAGAGGGCACAGGCCAGGCTGGGGGACCCCCCTCCCCACCCCACGAGTGCACAAATTTTTGTGCACCGGGCCTCTAGTATATATATAAAACTTAAAGAACTCTCCTGTACAATGCTATACAAGTCAGGAAGGGCTAAAGAGGACCTGAAACACCATACTTGCTTTAAGAGTGTCCAAAACTTGCAAAAGTAAAGATTAGTTCAGCTTTTGACATATAAACACACACACACAAACACATAATCTCTAAGGGAAAAATAACCTTAAGCAATAATTCCATATATAAGAGATGTCAGCACAACCATTCCCTCATTCTTTTTTTTTTAAATATATTTTTTATTGATTTTTTACAGAGAGGAAGGGAGAGAGATAGAGAGTTAGAAACATCGATGAGAGAGAAACATCGATCAGCCGCCTCCTGCACATCTCCCACTGGGGATGTGCCCGCAACCCAGGTACATGCCTCTGACCGGAATCGAACCCGGGACCATTCAGTCGACAGGCCGATGCTCTATCCACTGAGCCAAACCGGCTTCGGCGATTCCCTCATTCTTGTCCTAATGCATCTGGTTCCTCCCTGTATTTTTCTCGGATTTTTAGTTTATTGCTACTCCTGTCCTCTAGCTAGTAAAAAAAAAAAAAAAATCTTACACACACATACATGACTTATTTCCTGCAATAACCCAGGCTTAAGAAAACTCATTTTTAACAAGTTGAAGCAATAGTTCCTAAAGTAGAGCACTCAGAGCAACTGTTTCAAAATCAACTAGGGTGCTTATCCTATATAATAAAAGGCTAATATGCAAATCGACCAGACAGCAGAACAACCGGTTGCTATGATGTGCACAGTGGGAAAAGTACAAAAGTCAGTGTTTACAGCAGTGCCTGGCACATTGTAGGCGCACCATAAATATTTGTGAACAAATGAATGAAATCGCATTTTGTGGGTGGCCCTACTTTCCACCTAAGGTCAGTCTCAAAATGTTTTCACTTTTAATAAAAACATAAATAAATTCTAAAGGCATTGAAAAGGAATGTAGCTTTTTCTAAAGCTGTTATTTTCTATAAAAATAATGTAAGAGGGGTTGCATTACACAATGAAGTTCCTTAAATACCCTTTTAAAATCTCTCAATTCCCACTCCCTCTGGCAGCTGCCACGACAACCTTTCCTCTTTCTTATGAGTATAGCCTCCTAATAATTACCTTCTCTGCTTCTCCCCTTCATAGGCCAAGCTCAAGCAGATCCTTCTGAACACATTTGGCCTCCCTATTTCTCCCAATTGCACTCCCACGTGTCAACCCGCTCAGCAAATCCAAGAATCCTCCCCAGTATTCACCCTTTATAGAATGCTTGGGGTGGGTTGGGGGCAGTGGGAAAAAGGGTAAATATTAATAATTTAGTTACTTTCTCAGTCACTTAGGAGCTCATTAATGGATAGTTGTTATTGAATTTTATTTGTATGCATCATTGGAAATACATAGTGTTTTCCTTCAATTTAACTACACTTGAAGCAGGTGGATTTTTTTTGCCCTGTATCAACTAAAATATCTAAGTGGTCTTAAAGGAACCCCCAAACTAAATAACAATCCCAGCAGGAGATTGAGGAGTGCAGGAATGGATAGTTTGCAAGACAGTGATTTCTAATTCCAGTACTGTTCTCATCTGAGCATTTACTTGGCAGTGAAGCAAAATTAATGAACAAACTAAGTTCACTCTAGGTTTGGTGATGATTCCTGAAGAGCAAAGCTGTCCCTGGGCTTTCAGCAAGGAAAGCACATTGACCAGAAGCAGTATATGTATATGTATATGTATATGTATATGTATACATACATGCATTCTGCTTATGTTTCAAAACACTTTTTTTCTAATGCCCAAGGATATGCTTACTGATTGGAGAGGGAGGAAGGGGGGCAGAGGGCGATAGAGAGGGAGAGGGAGAGAGGGAGAGAGAGAAAAAGCATCCATTGGTTGCCTTCTAGACCCAGCCAACAACCTTTTAGTATACTAGATATGGGATGACACTCCAATCAACTGAGCCACACGGTCCATTTGTCACATCTTGCCCAAGGAGAAAATATGAGGAAAGCACTGGTTGCAAATGAGAGGTCCACCTGTAAACATATTGTGTGGCTCTCTGTTTTATTCTATGTGGTACAATAGAACTACTCTTTTAAAATAAAAAATCATGCAGACTTGAACGGTAAGGGGAACCCCGTGAGAGTGATTGCCCTGCTGAGCCCGGCTGGTCTCTTCTTGTGCACACTTCCTATAATCATATTTAAGTTCTGGATTCCTTCTCTCCGGCTTTTAGGCTTTTTGGTGTAAGTGAATCGTTTCTTAGAAATAAGGACTGCAATGATTCACCGCAAGCCTATTGGACACCATAGTACGAACTCCTAAGAAGGAGATCCGACTTTTACCGACTGGCTTCTACCAGCTACTGACTGATCCTGGCCAAAATACTCATCACCTCTGAACCTCTGTTTGCCTACTAATCAGACAAGAATTACAAGTGTTCAAACACCTCACAAAGGTGATTTGTAAGCAAACAATGTTTACATAGTCTGTGCTGTGTATTTTAACCAGGGTCCTAGCAATCCCGCTTCACCATGAAGGTGCCATGTGACGCATGCCCAGGTCTAAAAGTATCCTCCCACCCCCACCCCCGGTTGGAAAAAGTATCTCAAAACAGCGTACTTGTCTGGAAAGCTAGGGTTGAATACGTGCGGGGAACCCTAGACCAGATTTTAAGACTATCTGCCAGGCTCTCTGGAATTTTTCCTTCTGAGCTGCCAGCAGAAGTTGGTATTGGTGGATTTCAGGTAAAGTTCCAAGTCAAAGCTAGGATGGAGATGTTTCAAGAGCGGTTTTGCTTAGGATGTGTCGGCGCGTTTTATTAAAGGCAGCACCGTTTTTAGCACTTCCCCCTCCGGCAGCAGATAACCCCAGTCCCCACTTAAGACTGACAGTTTTCTCCCGCCCTGCCTTCTGCCGGGGAGCACGCTCCCAGCCCCTTACCCAGGCTCAGCCCCCAAGTAGCCCTGGGGACACATCAGCAGCTAGTTAAGACGATAATAACGAGTCCGGTAAGGTGATGGATAGGTTTAGGCTGGTTGAAGCAAAGCTTTAAGTGTTTCCTCTGCGGTTCCTTTCCTCCACTACCTCTACTAGACAAACTGTAACGAAGAAACCGGTGGAGGGGCCAGTGAGGGGAGAGCGAGCCGGCGTTTGCGGCGTAGGATGAAGGGATCCTGGAAGGATGCGGCTTCTGAATTTACCCAGCCGGTTCAGGATCTGAAACGGCGTCCTCAGTCATTACACCCTCGTTTCTGCAGCAAAACCTTTCTTCTTCCCGAGGCAGAAAGTGCAGGGGACAACCTCCCCCGCCCTCGCCACACCCTCCCCGCCTCGCCCCCCGCAAGCCCCTGCCCCGCT
>NW_005363772.1:3659494-3661153 GCF_000412655.1 Myotis brandtii
TGGCGAGCGGCCGCACCCCGCCGACCCCTGGGCGCCCACCTCGCCGTCTGCCGGGGCTGCTGCCTGGACTTGTTAGATTTCATCTTTCTTTCGTATAAACCAGTTGTCAGTCGGCATTGAAGGAGCTCGGGTGCTGCGAGCCCGTCCACGCGGAACTGGAACTATTCGCTTCCATTCCCCGCTTCGAAAACTGCTCCTCCTCCTCCTCGGGGCGGGCAGGGGAGCGCGCGGAAGCAGGTTCACCGCGTTTCCCACGCAGCCAGCCCGGCCTCACTTTGCAGCTTTCGGAGAGCCATCGGCGGGGTTAGTTTTATTCTTCCGTGGAGTTTTTGTGAGCCGAGTGGGAAGCGTCGCGGTGTCTTTCTCCTTCCTTCCGTAGTACTCACTAGCGACATTGGCTGGTTTCTTCCGAGGGGCTATTCTCAGTTATCGGATGATTATAAAATATCTGTGATTTAAGACACCCGGGAGGCAGAAAACACCCACAGAAATAACTAAAGGAAGACCGGCAGAGAGAAGTTCAGGGAAGCAGTGGATTAAATCTTCACTTTCCTTTTGGAATATGGTGATGCGTTTTAGACTCTTCTCCGAAATACAGCAAGGAGGAGTTTTTGAGAATCTGATTCAGTGGTGGGCATTTGGATCATGGGGAGATTGCCAGAATTCTTCATTTGTATATTTGAAGGTTTCCTGGGTGATATAAAGATGGGAGGAAGCACCGTTTTGAAAAGCGAATGCAGTCTGTTAAGTTGGGGCTCCCTCCCTGCTCTCGGCTGTGACTGAGTGCTGTCCTTTACTGTGTCACCAGGTTATTTACCCTTTGCCTTAGTTTCTTCATCTGTAAAATGGGGATAATTATAGGATGTCTTATGGGGTTGTTAGGTTTACATGAGATATAAATGCATTTAAATACATATAAGTGCTTAGCCCAATACTTGGAAAGTAGTAAGTGCTCCATAAATGTTAGCTTAATATAGTTAGATTAATATATAGTTAAAGCTCCAATTTGCTTTGTGAAATGAATGGATCTTATCTAGTCTGTTAAGAAAGTGTTGTCCCTTACAAGTTAAAATTAGCCGAATTCAAAGAATATTTAGGCTTTACTAAAAAAAGAAATGTGAAAATGTACCCACTAATTCAAAAAGCAGCTTTCACCAGATACGTTTTATGGACAAGTAGTTGGTTGCTATTTATCTGAATACCAAAAATGAACTCGGGGAGTGATCAAAATTAATTCTTCTTAGGTAAAAGTAGCAAAGTTATGGGGGGGGAGGGGCGGTTGGGAGGGCCAGCATTTTTATTGGGGTCCTATTATGTACCAGGCATTTCATAAGGAATACCTTCCTTAGTCTCCTAGCAGCCCTGCCATGTAGGTGGCATTATCTCCATTTCACAGATGAGATGAGGCTGGCCCCTCTCACAACTGAGGCTGGCCCACAGTTACAGAGCCAGAAAGTGTCAAAACTGGAGTTCAAGTCTGTGGCTACTGCCCATGCTACTCTCCTTTCTTTCCTGTCTCACTGGGTGGTGCTGATGAGCCATGTGCTCACTTCCAGACACCCTTTAGCTAAAGAGGGTGAAAAAGTGTTGCAAGTTCCCCCAGCCCAGGAGGGAAAAACGAAACAGGTCTCTATATCAGAATACAGGGCCATGTTTTCC
>NW_005363772.1:3662306-3675466 GCF_000412655.1 Myotis brandtii
TGCTGGCGAGCGGCCGCACCCCGCCGACCCCTGGGCGCCCACCTCGCCGTCTGCCGGGGCTGCTGCCTGGACTTGTTAGATTTCATCTTTCTTTCGTATAAACCAGTTGTCAGTCGGCATTGAAGGAGCTCGGGTGCTGCGAGCCCGTCCACGCGGAACTGGAACTATTCGCTTCCATTCCCCGCTTCGAAAACTGCTCCTCCTCCTCCTCGGGGCGGGCAGGGGAGCGCGCGGAAGCAGGTTCACCGCGTTTCCCACGCAGCCAGCCCGGCCTCACTTTGCAGCTTTCGGAGAGCCATCGGCGGGGTTAGTTTTATTCTTCCGTGGAGTTTTTGTGAGCCGAGTGGGAAGCGTCGCGGTGTCTTTCTCCTTCCTTCCGTAGTACTCACTAGCGACATTGGCTGGTTTCTTCCGAGGGGCTATTCTCAGTTATCGGATGATTATAAAATATCTGTGATTTAAGACACCCGGGAGGCAGAAAACACCCACAGAAATAACTAAAGGAAGACCGGCAGAGAGAAGTTCAGGGAAGCAGTGGATTAAATCTTCACTTTCCTTTTGGAATATGGTGATGCGTTTTAGACTCTTCTCCGAAATACAGCAAGGAGGAGTTTTTGAGAATCTGATTCAGTGGTGGGCATTTGGATCATGGGGAGATTGCCAGAATTCTTCATTTGTATATTTGAAGGTTTCCTGGGTGATATAAAGATGGGAGGAAGCACCGTTTTGAAAAGCGAATGCAGTCTGTTAAGTTGGGGCTCCCTCCCTGCTCTCGGCTGTGACTGAGTGCTGTCCTTTACTGTGTCACCAGGTTATTTACCCTTTGCCTTAGTTTCTTCATCTGTAAAATGGGGATAATTATAGGATGTCTTATGGGGTTGTTAGGTTTACATGAGATATAAATGCATTTAAATACATATAAGTGCTTAGCCCAATACTTGGAAAGTAGTAAGTGCTCCATAAATGTTAGCTTAATATAGTTAGATTAATATATAGTTAAAGCTCCAATTTGCTTTGTGAAATGAATGGATCTTATCTAGTCTGTTAAGAAAGTGTTGTCCCTTACAAGTTAAAATTAGCCGAATTCAAAGAATATTTAGGCTTTACTAAAAAAAGAAATGTGAAAATGTACCCACTAATTCAAAAAGCAGCTTTCACCAGATACGTTTTATGGACAAGTAGTTGGTTGCTATTTATCTGAATACCAAAAATGAACTCGGGGAGTGATCAAAATTAATTCTTCTTAGGTAAAAGTAGCAAAGTTATGGGGGGGGGAGGGGCGGTTGGGAGGGCCAGCATTTTTATTGGGGTCCTATTATGTACCAGGCATTTCATAAGGAATACCTTCCTTAGTCTCCTAGCAGCCCTGCCATGTAGGTGGCATTATCTCCATTTCACAGATGAGATGAGGCTGGCCCCTCTCACAACTGAGGCTGGCCCACAGTTACAGAGCCAGAAAGTGTCAAAACTGGAGTTCAAGTCTGTGGCTACTGCCCATGCTACTCTCCTTTCTTTCCTGTCTCACTGGGTGGTGCTGATGAGCCATGTGCTCACTTCCAGACACCCTTTAGCTAAAGAGGGTGAAAAAGTGTTGCAAGTTCCCCCAGCCCAGGAGGGAAAAACGAAACAGGTCTCTATATCAGAATACAGGGCCATGTTTTCCATACGCAAAATCCCTGCCGCAGGGATCCTAGGCAGTTTCGGTGAAGGCCGTCATTAAAATAAAAATCTGAAACTGGCGTTGGGGAGGAAGCCCTTTTAAGATTGGCCACCAAAAATCAGTTGGTGCTAACATAATTGCCTGCTCACTTTTTCTGACAGGCTCATGGTAAACACCAAGATTAAGCAAGCTGCCAAGTGATTGGGTGTCCTCCTGGTCAGTGATTCTGGAATCCTTGGAGTTCTGGAGAAGGCAGTCTTGGAGGAACGGCACATTTTTCCAGACTGAGGTGGTCACTGTGGGGCAGTTTTCTTCCCTTCCCTTCCCTTCCCATCCCATGGTCTCGCCTGTGATGTTATCAGACCCAGCTCTTTTGAGGTGTCAGTCTGCCATTCTAGTGGCTTTAATTTATGTGATTCAGAAATTAAAAGTCAGGTTCCAGTCAGCTTTGCATCAGCCACTGTTCCTGGGCTGGATCTTAGGCAAAATGTGAGCCAGGATTGTAGTATTCAAGATAAACTAGGATGGACTAAAAGGGCTTTTCACATGTTTCAGGGGGAGGAAAGAGAGGAAAAGATAGAAGGGGGAATAGAAGAGAAGGGGAGAAAAGAGAGAGGAGGAGAGAGTGAGGGTAGGGGATGGGGAGAAAGGAGTAAAGAGCCAGAGGAGAGTGGAGGGGGAAGAGATGAAGGAGGAGAGAAGGGGGAGGCAAGTGAGAGTGTAAGAAAGGAGCACTGGGAAGAGAGGGGTGAGGGGAAGAGGGATGAGGAGGGATGGAGGTGAGAGAAGGGAGGGACTGCCACACCATCCAAGTTTGACTCCAGGAAGAGAAATTAAATTGAATGTTTAAAATATATAGGGAAAGCTGAAACATTAGTACAGTAAGCACTTCACTTTACTGTTTTCCTTGTGGAAAGACTCCCTGGTTCTAAAAAGCAAGATCTCTTTCTGTGCTGTGAACAGTGATTATAACAGCCTTTTGAAATCTCTCTCTTTACGATGTAATGTTCAGGAAATTATAAGTCAGGTCATGACATTTCATTCTGGTAGCCCTCATTTCCACTGTGCCATTTAGTTGAAGCCCTCCAGCTTTCCATTGTGAGAACTGACTTACTCAGTGCCTGGGATCGGGGCCATTAGTCAATACCTGCACTGTCATCAGGGACTGTGAGCCAGGAGCCCTGCAAGAGACGAGTGCACCCGAGACATCTGGGAGTCAGTGATTTCCTGTCCTGGTTTTTGCAAGTCTGCTAACTGGTATGGCAGCCCTTCTTGTACCCCTCACCTTGCCCAAAGCCTCCCTCATTCCCCGTGGCTGGAGGCTTTGAGAACTTTGAAGACTCTACAATTTAAACTCTCAGTGCACCCCCACACTCCTCTCCCGACCCCGCCTGGGCCTTTGGGCCCCGATCAGCCCAGCCTGATTGCCGACCAGGCCTAGGGACCCCACCTGTGCACGAATTCATGCACCGGGCCTCTAGTATACTTTATAAAGTGTTCCCCCTGATATTTCCATTACCTACCTGGCACCATATTTAAAATATTTTTACACTTCTTAAAATATTTAAATCCGTCCAGTAATATAACTTCAAAATTCTCATTTGAACATGCTTAAGTGTTGGTTGGCATGATAGGACATTTGTCATTTACCTAAGAAAACTATTGGCATTTAGTGTCTCTAATCTTTAATCTTACCATTTAAGTCTCTAGATAACATCTTCACAGAGAGATAGAGACAGAAAGCTGGAGGAATAGGAAATGTAGAGAGAGTCAGTCTTTCTCTCAACATAGTTTGCATTATTAGATGTTTGTAATTGAGGGTCAAGATTATTGTCATAAAACAGTAATTTCAAATACATTCAACATGTTTTACTTACAATATTTATTTCCTTAAGCAGGTAAGAAATGTATGTACTTTACCATACGTTCCGAGCATATCACAGGGGAAGTGGAGAATTACCCACTGACTTTCTCCTCCCAAACCTCTCCACTTTATATGGCCTACACTTAGTTATGTAAGGGACTCTCCTTTCCTAATGGTTTAAACCAGGGGTCCTCAAACTTTTTAAACAGGGGACCAGTTCACTGTCCCTCAGACCGTTGGAGGGCCGGACTATAGTTAAAAAAAAAACAACTGTGAACAAATTCCTATGCACACTGCACATATCTTATTTTGAAGTAAAAAAACAAAACGGGAACAAATACAATATTTGTATTTGCATGTGGCCCGCGGGCCGTAGTTTGAGGACCCCTGGTTTAAACTTTGCCATCTTCAAGCCGTTGGCTATACCTGGAATGCCCCTGCCCTCCCTCCAGACAGGCCTGTAGAAGTCTGATGTAGTCCTCAAGGCGGGGCGCAGGTGTCACTGTTTTTATCTGCCTATGGAGGAGCGGGAGAAAGAAGGAGGAAGTGGGGAAGGGGAGGAGGAGAAGAGGGAGGAGGAGGAGGAAATCGGGTGTAGGAACATCAGTCAGCCTGAACTTTGGAACCAGACCACTGGGAGTGTGATTGCCAGTTTGATTATTTACTAGCTATATGACCTTGGCCAAATTATTTATCTTCTCTGAGCCTCAATTTCCTTATCTATAAAATGGGGGTAAAAAATAGTTGCTAATTTAGCCCGGCTGGTGTGGCTCAATGGTTTAGCATCGACCTATGAACCAGGAGGTCACGGTTCCAGTCAGGGCACATGTCTGGGTTTCAGGCTTGATCCCCAGCAGGGGGAGTACAGGAGCAAACCAACCAGTGATTCTCTCTCATCATTGATGTTGCTAGCTCTCCCTCTCCCTTCATCTCTGAAATCAATAAAAAATATATTTAAAAAAATACCTGCCCTAGCTGGTTTGGCTCAGTGGATAGAGTGTCAGCCTTCAGACTGAAGGGTCCTGGGTTTGATTCCAGACAAAGGTGTGTACCTGTGTTGCAGGCTCAATCCACAGTCTCTCTCACATACCGCAATGTTTCTCTCTCTCCCCCTCCCACTCTCTAAAAATCAATGGAAAAATATCCTCGGGCAAGGATTAACAACAACAAAAAAAAAACACACACAAAAAAATCCCACACTTAATTTAGAGCGTTCAGTGGGAATTAAATGAGATGATTATAAACTATTTAGTGAAACCTGACTTTCAACAAATGATTTTTTTCCTTCTATGAAACCTTTCGAGAACTTCTCCCGCCATGGAAATGATTCTCCCCTCCTATTTTCAAACGCGTGTGAGTGTGTGTGTGTGTGTGTGCGTGTGTGTACTCGAGGGTGTGCCTGCCTATTATGATCACACTTGTGCCTGCTTGCCACAGTTATTAGGTGGGTTTCTTCACTCCACCCTTGGGTTGCAGGTTCTTAGATGAGCACGTTGGTTCCTACTAACTTTACGACCTCCAACTCCTTGCACTTACTTTAAATGACTAACAAAGGTTTGTTGATGTTAAATGAATGGTGGCTGGTTTGAAGTGTGGGCAGGGCTGGTTCATTCATAAAGTATGCATTAAAAGCGTACTTACTGTACTAGACAAACAGAGATGGAGAAATGGATAAAGCAAGAAAAGGGTTCAAGAGTTTATAAAATGTACTAGGCTGGGTGAAAAGCAGCCAAAAATATTTGTATTACAAGATAGAACCTATTAAAATCTATAGTTTAACTTCTGGGAGTTAACTGCTAGGAGCCTTTGCAGCCAGAGTTGGGAGAGATTATATCCTGTTCATGGGGGAGGGACTCACGGCGGGCTTTCAGAGAAGGTGCTGGCTTTAGCACCGATGGATAGATAACTCTTGGGGCTGGGAGTGAAGAGGGAGGGGGTCTTTCAGGGCCGAGATTAGGCATGGAAATGGAAAATTGTCAGTGATGTACTTGGAAGAACTGATGCGTTGTTTTGGCTCCAGCTAGGAAAAGTGAAAAAGAAGAATTGAACATTGAAGTTGCATCCTTCGTGCTGGGAGGCCTCCCCTCCTAACTCGGTGATGTGGCACAGTTGACACGGAAGCCTGGATTTTGTTTGCTCTCCAAAAAGACTGACACATGCATTTTCTTTCTGATCCTTGGTCAGCAGCAGAGCTTTTGCATCACCTTGCAAGGCTAATTGTGGCATATTTCTAATCAGAAACACACACACACACACACCCCAGAGGTTCTGGTTCCTGCCAGGTTGATTGGCTCTTAAACCGTAGCCTTCACTCCAAGTCAGTCTGGACCAATTCTTTCTCTCTTTCATCCTCTTTTCTTCCCTGACAAAGTAGCTGCTTATATCTTTAAATTCATTTTACGCTCTTTCTTCAGACGAGTATCACAAGTACTATTTCATTTATTCCCATTACAGTCTGTTGGGAAGCAGGTATCTAGACTTCCAACATCTCATCAACATAGTGACCTGTGTGGTTCCTCTGTCCCTGTCGCTGATGTACTCTCTGTGTGGACACCTGCTCCAGGTGTGCTTGCTCTCAGACCCTTCCATGCAGCTCCGTGGGACAAAGCAGGAAGATACTCTCAGCCTTGACTTCCAATACAAACCCTAGTGAAGGTGCACGGACCAAAAGGAACCCAGCGTCCTAATGTGGAAACAGCACTCAGGGAAACACCTGTGTGTGATAGCATCCGAAGATGCCCTTCTTATTTTGACTCCGATACAGAGGATCTCTGGCTTAGAAGTTACTGAGAAGTACTTCTTCATTTTTTTTCCCTTGGGAGAGGAGAATATAAGAAGCTTAGATTATAGTTGAGTCTAGTCTAGATAGTATCAAAGCCATGCATATTTTACAGAAATAGAGATTTTAAAGGATAGATCAGGGTACAATAGAATTGAAATGGAACACTTTTTGGAGTAGGTATTAATAGGCGTTTAAATGAATAAAAGATTGTGAAGATTAAGAATTGTTTTGTCATAGATCTAGAGAAAAGTGTGATTGAAATATTGAGCACAGTCTCCAGCTCCACTTTTATTTCTCTTATCAGCAGCCTGGTTGGAGAATTGGATTTCCTTTCTTAGTTACCTGGTACCCAGAGGTCCTGTGCTTACACTGCCATGGTGACAAACACTATTGCATTCTAGTTAGGCTATCTGGTCTACAGTGAGTCACCCAGGCAACAACACTGACCTAGAAAACAGAGACCAAAACCAGCTTTCTATGTATCCTGCTGATAGTGGTTTCTTGAGGACAATTCCCCTTTTATTTAGTTTTCAACTAGAACTTTTGGCTTATCAATTTTTTTCGTAATAATAAATGTAGCTACCTAGCCTAGGACATGTGGTCATAAGCAAAGCAGCCTGACTTTAGAGGGATGGTCAGGTTCACACCTCACATTTTAGAAGTCCTCTACGACACATTATTCATTCGTTTAAAAACACATTTTTATTAGCTACTTGGGAAGAGCCTGAAAATAACTTTTAGATTCTGGTCATTAGTATAATGATGGCATGTTATGCCTGGATGGTATTAAAGTCATAAATGTCACTTTGGGTTTTATTACCTTAAACACTTACGTTGTGTTTCAGTTTGTAGAACTTTAACATTTGCCTTGCGGTGTCAGTCGCCCCCCACCCCCTTTTAAAGGATCTTTCTTCTATTGAGAATAATTGCTATTCAGTGAAAAGATACATATTTTTTATGAACACTGATGAATTTTTTTTTCTCAAAGTTAAACAGAAGGTGTCTCATTTTGTTGACACCTTGGATGTTAGGAACCATTGTATCTTTTATAGGTTCTGTATCGACTTTAGCATATCCACTCATGCCTGATGAATGTTAATCCTGATATTTGCCCACATCGTGTCTTCTGTTTACTCATAACTGGCAAGAATTGTATTGTCCCACGTGTAACGTGGGTATAGACCAGTGATGGCGAACCTTTTGAGCTCGGCGTGTCAGCATTTTGAAAAACCCTAACTTAACTCTGGTGCCGTGTCACATATAGAAATTTTTTGATCTTTGCAACCATAGTAAAACAAAGACTTATATTTTTGATATTTATTTTATATATTTAAATGCCATTTAACAAAGAAAAAATCAACCAAAAAAAAATGAGTTCGCGTGTCACCTTTGACACACGTGTCATAGGTTCGCCATCACTGGTATAGACCATCCAAAGCTAAATGCGTTTTTGTGCTTTCTGGAAAACCTGATGTTGAAAACACTAAACCCTGTGTTCTTTTTATACACGAGGATCAATCAGGCCCGGAACAAGTTAGAGACTTTTCTGTTTCAATGTGGAACTGAAACTCTGATGAACCCTTGCTTCTTGCTTCCGCCCATCCCTGGATTAGGTTGTAATGCCTGTGAAACCTTGGCCTTCTGCAGAATAGTCCTCGTCAAGGGAGCATTCTTTAGTTCTGCTATCACTGTGATTACATTCTGCATCATCACTGCTTTCCCATGACTCTGACTTCCTTACAGTCATCCTGGGTGTTTCTACTTCCCCTTTCCCCACTTCAAAAGCTTAGCTAGGCTCATTCTCACCCATTGGTTCTGCTAAATAGCTAGTAATCCTTCACCTTTACTGAGTATTTACAGTGAGTTAGGTGTCCAAATACTTTACATGGTATAACTCATCGAATCCCCAGCAACTCTATCAGGTAGATATTATTTCACATTTCAGGTGCGGAAATTGAGACACGGAGAATTTAAGTACATTGCCCAAGATTGCAGAGTAAGTAGCAGAACTAGGGTTTGAACCCAGGGAGACTGGCCTCCAGAGCTTTTAATCTTTCGTTAATGCCTGCTAGATGTTTGGATGTGGTGCCATTTCTGTGAAGTGCTGATGTCCACACTAGAACTTCTGTAGGGAGGGAGTCTGGAATACAGGCCTGCTTTTGGCTTTGTGAGACTCTGAGCTCTTTCACTTAATGATTGTGTGAGCTTGGCATGTCTGTCAGAGTTCAACTAGGGGAGCAGAACCTTACATGCCAGGCACTATACCCTTTACATACCTTATTTTATACAATCTTCGCAACAACCCTACGCTGGAGGGTTAGCCCATGAGCAAACAGGCTCTGGTACGATTGTTAAGAGATTCATTGCGAGGAATTGGCTTATGCAGGTATGGAGATAAGCTGAGCAGTACTGGAATCTCAGGGCAGGCCGTCTGGAAACGCAGACTGGCACTCTTTGGCACAGGCTGCAGTGGCTGTCCACTGGCGGAGTTTCTTCTTCAGGGAAGCCTCTGCTCTGTTTATAAGGCCTTTCAACTGACTAACTCAGGCCCACCCATATCCAGGATATTATCTAGACCAACGGTCGCCAACTGGTGGTCCATGAGGTCCGAAAGGTTGGTGACCGCTGATCTAGATTCTCCCTTGTTAAGGTCAACTGATTATGGACTTTAATCACATCTACCAAATACCTTCACAGCAACACTTAGTGTTTGACTGGATAGCTGAGGACTGTAGCTGAGCCACAGCAAAAAGACCATCACAATTTTTTAATTCTCTGAGCCTGTTTCCTCATGTGCAAACCACCACTGTAGGGTTGTTGTGAGGATTGTATAAAATAAGGTGTGTAAAGGGTACAGTGCCTGGCCTGGGAGGATTCAGTAAAAGATTATTTAATTGGTGGTGGGGAGTCGGGGCCGGAGGGGTAGCACAGCAGCAGTGGCCATGGTCTCATCCGCAGTAGTGACTTCACCCCCAGTAGTGACTTCACCCCCAGTAGTGACTTCACCCCCGTTGTTGCCACTCTCCTTCCTGGTCATTCCGGTTTGCTGAGGCGGTTGGCTTCCTAACTGGTATTCCTGCCTAAAATCTCTTCTCATCCATCTTCATTTTCTTCCTCAAGGCTGTAATGGAGGCTTAAAATACCTCACAACTCTCCGACTTTGAAAAAAATGTCTTACTTAAATTGAGACACACAGTGTTTATAGCTTTCCTCATTATATCAGAGCAGTACTACAACTCCCTCTCCAAAAAGTACCCACACCCCCTCGCTTGCTAAATGCTAGTGGGAGGGCTGCCTTCTCCAGTGGCATTTATTAAAAAAACAAAACAAAATCAACTATCTTTTTAGGGTTTTCTCCAAATAGGGATTTTTATCTTCAAGAGCAAAACTAGTTTTTGGTGTTTTTTTTTCCAAATCCAAACAGATATTTAAAAGCAATACCTAGTTGTAATTGAATCAAATAATAAATAAGAAAACAGCCAA
The DNA here is from genome assembly GCF_000412655.1 of Myotis brandtii. Classification (NCBI taxonomy): domain Eukaryota; kingdom Metazoa; phylum Chordata; class Mammalia; order Chiroptera; family Vespertilionidae; genus Myotis; species Myotis brandtii. The sequence goes on from NW_005363772.1 coordinate 3,672,096, forward strand.
GAAAATCTTTCCCTTTCCCACTCCATCAGGTGAGAAACAATGTGTGCATACATGAATGAACTTAGGAACTGTTCTAATCTATAGGAATATCCTCTTTGGCATTGACTGTTATGCAGGCACGTGAATGGACCACGTAATCTCAACACTTCAACATTTTGTACTAGATTTTATTCACTGATGTTCGTAATTGACACCATTTCCCAATAATTGTGTTCTTCCCGTCCACTCCATTGCACCGCCAGCAGTGCTCAAGCCTTTGGTAAAGCCTGGAACTCCAGGATCCACAGGAGGATCTATTAGATTTTAAGTCTCATGAAGGAACAGTCTCTGTGGTCGCCGTGGTATTCCCAGCCCCTGTGGCAGTGTCTGCTTTGTAGTAACTTGAAGAACATGTACTGGTGATGTGCAGGGCATTATGGGACCACAGTTGACAAGTTTCACTCACCGGGTGACTATCTAAATATGGGAATAGACTGGCCCTTTTCCTACCATCTCCTTTCTACCTAGTTGTGCTGCAAACTGGAGAACTGTTTTTTGAGTTCATTCTAAAGTTTCGAAGTCATAAACTTCCTATTTGCTGTGTTCAGCTTCTCCCATTGACACCCGTACAATTGGTTTGTGTTCCATCCCGAACGCCATGCCCTCAAGAGCAGATATGGAGAGACTTATACCTACTGTGCAGGAGAGCCGGGGCACCTGCTCATTGTAAGACCATTGCTGGTACATAGTCTGGTGGGAGTGATATAAGCAAATCCTCATCTTACGTCATACATGCTCTGAGATATATGTGGTTTTGCACTGAGCAAACCTGGAGAATACCGGGCCCCTCCTTACTTAGTGGGAAGTAAGGTCATATAGGTAACTAGATCCCTTTTGGCTCACTTTAAGCCATGAGGCCCAGTGGCCATGCTGCAGGGAGCACAGCTTAATCCCTGAGGCTCTCTGACACCCTTGCATTGTCCACAGTCTTGCCACTTTCTCCAGCCCAAAGCAGCTCAGTGTTCCTACGTGCTGAGTGTTCGAGTCCATTCTCACCATTCTTGTCTCATCCCTGGTGTCAACCTTTTGCTTTCCTCTGTAACTCTTACTTGGGCTCTCACTTCGCCTCCATATTATTTGGTCACAGTGAATAACTTCCCTGCTGTTTCTTTCCTTGGCTTTTTTTGTTCAACATGCCAGCGAGACATTTGGTTTGAAAACGTACATGTCATGCTGGTCACTTTTGCAGATGGCATATTTTGAAGAGGCTTAGTCAGTCTGTTAGATATCATGCGAATGCAAAAAGATGCTGAGAGGGTGACACAGAAGGAGATTAAACTTAAAAAAAAAAGGGCAAGCACCTATGTACAAAAAAAAATGCACATGTATGAAATGATAAAGATGGGGCTTAACAACAGCCTATAGGAAAGACAGATTTGGGTTTAATCGGGAAGAGACTGTATGGGAGTCAGGAGACTGCCCCAGTAATCCCTCTTCCTGATAAAGGGCAAATACCCCAGTCAGCTGTCTTGGAAAGCAAGGGAGTTATATTAGACCATCTATAATGTCAGTTACGGTTCTAAAATTATATAAATGAATGAATCAACAGTGTAAAGGCCCAATGTATAAAATAAAAGCTAATGCAGTCTAACAGTCTTACAGATAATGAACGTATAATCAAAACATTATCAATAAAAGTTCTCCTCTCCTCTCTGTGGACTAGACAACTCTTGGGTGCTATAGTCCAATTACACCACACAGCAAAGGATTTTTAGCCAACATATAGCCGAAAGAGAGCAACCAGATAGCGACAAAGCATCGTATGCGTAAAATTCAAAAGAATCACATGGTTTGGTTTAGGACAGTGGTTCTCAACCTTCCTGATGCCGCGACCCTTTAATACAGTTCCTCATGTTGTGGCGACCCCCAACCATAAAATTATTTTCGTTGCTACTTCATAACTGTAATTTTGCTACTGTTATGAATCGTAATGTAAATATCTGATATGCAGGATGTATTTTCATTGTTACAAATTGAACATAATTAAAGCATAGTGATTAATCACAAAAACAATATGTAATTATATATTCAATATGTGTTTTCCGATGGTCTTAGGCGACCCCTGTGAAAGGGTCGTTCGATCCCCAAAAGGGTCGAGACCCACAGGTTGAGAACGGCTGGTTTAGGAGAAAGAGTAATTTAGGACAAAAATGTGGGATATTATGGTTGTCAAAGCTCAAGGAGTTATATATACATGAGAAGGTAAAACTTTTTTGGAAAAAGTCCAGGTTTACAGATCAAATTTTTAATCAGGAGATGCATTTTCTGACACCTGACTGATATGTATTCATTGATTCAACAACTAGATGTCTTTTTTAATGATGACATTGGATTTTACTGAATGCTTTTGTTTTGCCTTCTGTTCACAGTGTTCTTTTAGCCTGAAATACTCGTTTAAAAATGACTTTAAATGTTATTCCCTCCCCCTAAGTGTCCTTTCCTCTGTGTTCTTGCAGCATAAACTTGTTACCTCCCTGTAGGTCTACTAGGTGTACTGGTTAATAATGGCGGATTTTGTAATCAAAGAAAACACGATAATTTCAAGAGAAACATCAAAAGTGCTTTATTCAAAGTAATGTCCATCACTAGCTACACATTTCCCCCATCTTTCAGGTAATTTGTGGATACTGTCCCAATAGAACTTGTTTTGAGGCAAAGCATTCAGAGACCCAATTTTCCACTTCTTTGTACGTTTAGAAGTACTGCTCAGAAAGTGTGTGTGCCATTGATCAGAACAAGTGGTAATCTGAAGGAGCAAGGTCTGGTGAATATGGCGGGTGGGTTAATACTTCCCAGGCAAGATCTTTTAACGTGTCTTTAACTGGTTTTGAAGTGAGTGATGGTGCATCATCATGAAGCAAAATTACTTTGCTGTGTCTTCTGGCACATTCTAGTCGTTTTACGATCAAAGCGTGGTTCAAATTGATTATTTGTTGTCAGTAGCAATCAGTATTAACGGTTTCACCTGGTTTTAGAAGCTGATACTACATCACACCTTCCTGATCCCACCAAAGGCAGAACATTGTCTTCTTTCCGAAGCGATTTGGCCTTGCAGTGGATGTTGATGGTTGACCTGGATCAACCCATGATTTTGTGCATTTGGGATTCTCAAAATAAATCCACTTTTCACTGCCAGTAACAATTCGATGCAAAAAAACTTTCTTTTGTGCCCTTGAAGCAACATTTTACTGATGACTTTTTGGTTTTCCATTTGTCTCTCGTTCAGTTGAGGTGGCACCCATTTTTTCTTCCTTTAAAATCTTTCCCATTGCTTGTAAACAAACAAATTGTTTGCTGAGCAACGTTTAATCTTTCTGCAAGTTGTTTTTGAG
>NW_005363772.1:3675594-3730795 GCF_000412655.1 Myotis brandtii
TTTTTTTGGCATGAAATTCGACATTTTTAAGCGTAAAAATATCTATGATGTTAACACCTTCAGCAAATTTGACATATGAAGTTTTGAAGCTAGTTGTCAATACAACAAAATAGCATACATATCAAATTGCATATATATATATATCAACATATGTGTAACTCCATCTATTGAAAAAAGTCCTCATTATTAACTGGTACATCTAGTAAAATAAAACCACAGACTTCCTTTGTAAAACAGTATCTTTGTTCACTCTAAATTCTGAATTGTTTTACTGAGTGTTAAATAACATGTATTACCTTCGTCATTGAGAAGTGACCCAATTTGGCGAGGAAAGACAGTATCAAACTATGAAATTATAACCTCCAAAATGAGTTATATAAAAGCAGAGCTGAATTTCAGTTTCTAACACATGGTCTCATCCTCTAAGTAAGTATATGTGGATACTGAAAGTAAAGTAAACTGTAAAAAAAATTAAATCTTTGTACACCTGAAACTAATATAATGTTATATACCAATTTTACCTAAAAAAAAAAGAGAGAGAGAGAGAGAGAGAGAGATCTTTACTCTTTAAATTAGGAATCATCTTCTAACAAATAAAAATCCACTCCCTGAAGGTTGGGTTGTTTCCAAAGATCAGGTCCTTTCACCCAAAACTAATTGGTCCCACTAACCCATATTTCCCCTTTGTTTACAGAAAGCCCTCTGTTTTGAATACACTTTTACAGACTTCACAGAACAAAGCTAATTATGGGGCAGTACTCCACCCATTAGGGAACATAAAGACCCTTAGAGCTTCAGATTTTGATTTTGTGAAAAGAAGAATATTATTCTGTTTGCTTACAGATAGTCCATTTCTTATTTTAAAGGTTAATAAGGAAGTAGGATTGAAACTTGTGGAGATCATGCCCCCTAAAATGAGAGGCAAAAAAACAAAATATTTTATTTCTGTTTTGAACATCTGTGGGGGAAAGAGTGTCCTTGCATGAATGTGTGTTTGAGGGTGGAGGGATGGGAGGGATCTGGTATTTTATATGCTAGAGTGTTCAATGTTAGTGAATTTTTCCTATTGATTAGCTATCAATAAGAAATTCCCATTTTTCTGTGGAGATAGATGGTGTTCTGCCATTCAAACTCTATTAGGTAGAATGAAGTCTAGGAGTTGAAACCATAATTAATGTCATGTGGTATTTGGTGATTCCAAATAGGTCCTATTTAGAAGTCTTAGGATATCATTATTTAATAGAAACTTAATTCCCAAGTGGCCAACAATCATTGGTAAAATTATTCTTCCCAACAACTATCCAAGAATTCATAGCCAGGCTAACAAGTAGAACATGAATTCCTTATAAATTCCCTATGTGTCCCTCACTGATCGAATCCCCCTTTCTTCTCCCAAAAAGAATTCTGATTTTTGTGTTAACTGTTCCCTTGCTTTTCTGTAAAGTGTAGCAATCTCTTTAGATATTGCTTTTAAAAAGTAGTGATTAGTTTTACCAATTTAACTTAAAAAATTTTTTTAAAACATGTTGTGTTTTTGGCTATGACTCTTACTCCCCAGCATTATTTTGGGATTCATCCCTATTAATATCAGTATTTCATTCATTTTTATTGCTGTTAGTATTCTATTCAGTGAATAAACAATTTATCCATCTGTTGATGGAAATTAATTTCCAGTTTTCTCAGGTTTTAATTTCTATTGTTCAGTTATAAGCAGTGTTGTTAATGCATTTCTTGCACATGTCTCCTAAGATATATTAAGAATTTCTCCAAGTACCTAGCAGTGGAATGCTGAAGAATGTTGTTTGCATGTGTTCAGCCTTCTTAGGAAGTGCAAAAATAGGCTTCCAAAGTGGTGGTAGCAATTTACAGTCCCACCAGCAAAACATGAGTGTTCCCATTCCTCCACATCCTCACATTTGTTACCAACACTCTTCAATTGTAGCCATCGATCGGATGGGTATGTAGTAGTATCACTATAGTTGACTTTGGATCTTCCTGAATTAGTAATGAAATTAGATATATTTTCATTTGTGTATTGATAGTTGGAATTTCTTTTTTGAAGTGCCCGTTAAAATCTTTTATTCAGTTTTCTATTGGGTTGTTGGTCATATTAAAGGTGTTGCTTATGTGCTCTAGATATTAGCTCTTCGTTGTTTACATGTATAGCAAAATATATGACTTGTAGTTTCATTCTCTTTATGTTGCCTTTTGATCAACATTAACTTAATTTTAAGGAGGTCGAATCGATCAATCTTTTCCTTTATTGCTTTAACTTTTTATGTTTTGGGAAATTCTCCTTATACCAATAACAAACATATTCTCTCTCCTTAGAGTCTTCTCTATTATATTTTTGTCCTTTACATTTAGGTCTCATATCTAATTGGAGTTGGTTTTTATGTTTGGTATAAGGTAGGAGTCGGCTTTATTATTTTCCATAGAGAAAACCAATTAGTCTGGGACCATTTATTAAAAAGTTGGTTTCTTCACGTTGATCTGAAATTTCGCCTCTGACATTTAGCAGATGTCCATATATACATATCTGGGCTCTATATTTCTCTTCCTTTGGTCTGTTTATCCCCCCTGGGTCTCGCCAATAGTATATTGTCTTATAATATCTTGATATCTGATAAGGCAAGTCCTCCAATGTTTTCCTTGGCTAGTCGTGACCCACTGTACTTTCATATACATTTATATTCAGCTTGTGAAGTTCCACAAAAAAAAAAAAGCTCATTTTGACAGTAATTGCTCATCTATTTTAGGAGAATTGACATTCTTATGATATTGAGGCCTTGAATCCATAAGCATATCTTTCCACTTATTTGGATCTTTTAAAATATTTTATATACACTTTTCATAATTTTCTCCATAAAAATCTTATAGATCATATTCATTTTTATTAGATTTATTCCTTAGGTACTCTGTAGTTTTGGATGTTATTATAAATTGTTTCCTTTTTTAAATCTTTTTTAAAAATATATTTTTATTGATTTCAGAGAGGAAGGGAGAGGGAGAAAGAGATAGAAACATCAATTATGAGAGAGAATCATTGATTGGCTGCCTCCTGCATGACTCCTACTGGGGATCAAGCCCGCAAACTGGGCATATGCCCTTGACTGGAATCGAACCCGGGACCCTTCAGTCCACAGGGTGACGCTCTGTCCACTGAGCCAAACTGGCCAGGGCATAAATTGTTTCTTTTTAAATGTCATTTTCTTACTGTTTGTTACTGGTGAATAGAAAAGCAATTGATTTTTTTTTTAAGAATAGTTTATTGATTTTTAGAGAGAGAGGAAGGGAGACGAAAGAAACATGGATATGAGAGCAAAACATCCATCAGCTGCCTCCTGCTCTCCCCCTACCAGGGATCGGGGATCGAGCTCACAACCTGGGTATGTGCCCTGACCAGGGATTAAATCAGCAACCTTTTGGTGCACAGGATGGCACCCAACCAGCTGAGCCGCACCAGCCAGGGCACAACTGATTTTTATATATTGATCTTACATATAGCCAACTTAGTCTGTTCTCTGATTTTAATAGTTTATCTGTTGGTTATTTGGGTTTCTGTATACTCAATCATCTCATTTTCCAATTGTAGCAAAATAGTTTTCTTCCTTTCTAATTCTTTTTTTTTTAAATATATTTTATTGACTTTCTACAGAGAAGAAGGGAGAGGGATAGAGAGCCAGAAACATCGATGAGAGAGATTGACCAGCTGCCTCCTGCACGCCCCCAGTGGGGATGTGCCCGCAACCAAGGTACATGCCCTCGACCGGAACCGAACCTGGGACCCTTGAGTCCGCAGGCCGACGCTCTATCCACTGAGCCAAACCAGTCCGGCATCCTTTCTAATTCTTATACCTTTTTTTTTTTGGTCCCTTACTCCACTGGCAGGTCTTCTAAAATAATTTTGAAAAGGGGTAATGATAGAAGGTGTTCTTGTTTCTGATTGTAAAGAGAATGCTTTCAGTCTTCATTAATATTTCTGTTGATATAATCATTTTTTCATTAATCTATTATTGTGGTAAATTATATGCATTTATTTACTAATACTAAACCAGATTTGCATTTCTGGGATAAAGCTATCTTAGTCATGATGGGTTATTCTTCTTATACATTTATGAATTTTGTTTGCTGATATTTTGTTAAGATTTTTGTATCTTCATGAATGAGATAGGTTTTAATATCAAAATGATATAAGATTTGTAAAAAAGAGTGTTGGGGGTTAGGAGGGGAGATTAAGAGAGGAAAGAGAGAGACACATCGATTTGTTGTTCCATTTATTGATGCATTCATTGGTTGTGTCTTGTATGTGCCCTGACTGGGGATCAAACCCACAACCTTGGCTATCAGGATGATGCTCTAACCAACTGAGCTACCAGGCCAGGGCAAGTTTTTCTTTTTTAAAAAATTTCTTTATTGATTAAGGTATTACATATGTGTCCTCATCCCCCCATTACCCCCCCTCATGCCCTCACCCCCCTGTTGTCTGTGTACATTGGTTAGGCTTATATGCACGCATAAGTTTTTCCTTTTGCTTCTGTTTTGTTAGTTAAAATTCTCTGGCAATTTTTTCATTATTTTCAAATCTTTAGAATAATGTTCAAGAGATTTTATTTTCTTTCAAATCTCTAGGTCATCTAAAATTATGACTCCATGCTTATTTCTCTCTTTATTTGTTTATACCCTGATTTTCTCTTGAAAAATCTTGCCATAGGGTTATTAGATTTTTCTATCTTTGGAAGAACATGTTTAGCTTTTTTGACCTATACTTGCTTTTATTTCTATTTATTTGTGGTGTTATTTTAATGATTTCCTTTCTTCTAATTCTTTGAATTTAATTTACTCACCTATTTCTAATTTCTTAAGTTATTAGCTCATTAAATTTCAGCCTTTCTTTTTTAAAAAAAACATTTAGGGTTAAAATTTCCCTCTAAGTAGTGCTTTCACTGTCTCTACACATTTTCATGTATGATATTTTTATTATTTAGTTCAAAATATTTTATAATTTTACATTGAATTCTTTCCTGGGCCATGAGTTAATTATGTATTTCTTAATTCTCTAAGGTATAAGTTTTTTCTACTTATCTTTTTATTACTGCTATCTAATAATTACACTGTAGTCAGAAAATGTTTTATGTATAATATCAATCTTTTGAAATTGTTGAGATTTACTTTGTTTTGATCCAGTATATTGTCAATTTTTATAAATGCTTCATGGGTACTCTAAAACACAGGATTTGGAATGGCCTCTATGTTTATTATATCAAGCTTGTTCATTGTGTGGATTAGATCTTTTATGTCATTATTCCTGAATGCTCAAACTATCAGTTACTGATAGAGATATATTAAAACTCGCCCACTGTTATAGATTGATTACACTCTCCTTGTAAAATATTGCTTATATCTTTTCAACATATAATTCAGGGTACAAATGAGTTTAAACTTGTTATATGCATTTTAATATGTGAAGGAGGCTCACATTTGGGCTATAGATTATTTTTAGTTAATGATTCTGATTTTTATATTTCATAAAACATGTAAGAAACCACACGTTAGACAAAAACACACTTTAGGCAAAAAGGGTTTTACTGTAATATTTATTAATTCGGGGTTTAAAATATTCTTGTCCCTTGACCTTGTTAAGTCATTTCTGGGATGCTTTTCAAAAGAAATAACCAGTAGATAAAAAGCTTTATGTACCACAATACATATTTGTGATGGTGAAAAATAAAAAACATACATTTTAACAGCAGCAGAGTAGTTAAGAAGCTATGACACATCTACATGATGGTGTATTATGCAGCCATTAGAATAATTTTATAAAGAATTTGTAATAACACTGTAAAGTTATCACAATGATGTATAAATAAAACAGTATACATGATGCTTTCAATTACTTTAATGATAACTATAGGGATATTCTAAAAGGAAATCTCTAAATAGTAACATTGGTTTGTGAAATTTGGCATTCCCCCTTCCTTTCTACTTTCTTTGTGTTTTCCATGATTTCTTCAATATTCCCTTTTTTAACAATTAGATTGAGAAAAATAAATTTAAAAGTATGGACTAACAAATACATTTCTAATATTTAAATGTACACCATTATTCTTTTTATGTTATATTGTTTAGTTGATATTTTTAAGACAGAAAAACGATTTAAAATGTGTGATATGGATATATATAAAGTAAAAGTTAATGTTTAAAATTAGGTATCTTATTGTGCTTTATCTTTTTATATCTTACTAGAGGCCTGGTGCACAAAATTCGTGCACTCGGGGGGGGGCGGGAGGGGAAGTCCCTCAGCCCGGCCTGCACCCTGGGAGCCCTTGGGGGATGTCCGGGGGAGGGGGGGCAGGCCTAAGTCGTCAGTCGGACATCCTTAGCACTGCCACGGAGGTGGGAGAGGCTCCCACCACCACCGCTGCGCTCACCAGCCATGAGTCCGGCTTCTGGCCGAGCGGCACTCCCGCTGTGGGAGCACACCGACCACCAGGGGGCAGCTCCTGCATTGAGCGTCTGCCCCCTGGTGGTCAGTGCGCATCATAGTGACCAGTCATTCTGCTGTTTGGTCGATTTGCATATTAGCCTTTTATTATATAGGATTGTGCTTTATCTTTTTACCTCTTTTAGGTAAAGTATTGATAGAAGACAACTGGTTCATTGCTCCAATGGTTTCCAATCGTATGAGCATATGGGCAAAACCAACAGCTGTTGGATCCTTCAGCCCACACGTGACAGAGATTCCAAGAAAACGAAAAGAAAATGATTTGGATCTGTCCCAGTAAGTGAATTTGTTCCTTTAACCTCATTAAATCTTTGACTCTAGGGACAAAAAGAACAAGATTACTTTTTAAGCCATTAATTTTATTTATTAGATGTGGTAACATTTGGATAGGGGCAATTATTTATCCATCCAACTGCCACCTCTGTCATTGACTGACCTAGCACTTTTCAGTCCAGATCTGAAGGTTATTAGGTATCCAGAAGGGTCAAGTGGAGTCTGGAAGACGTATAACAACCTAAGGTTAATTTATTTAATGTTTATGGTCACAGCAAGAGACTTGTCTTCCTAATTTGCTTCTCATCTTACTCATCATTTGTATAGCATCCTTCCTAGAGACTCAGGGCATGAAAACCAGTCAATAGATATGAAATTGATTTTGTTCATGGAGCTTCAAAGTATTAGATATTTATAAACAAAGAAGAATATCTAAGAATGTTTACCCTTTCTTCCCTGTTGGTTTTGAATGGAGAGTTGGTTCTCTAAAGGGGTTATTGATGAAGAGTCCCTGGAATGTAGTAATTAAGCATTTATTGAGTACCTACTATGTGACACCTAGTAGACCAGGAGGGAGAGATACAGATAAGACCCCAGAAACTCATACAAATGGAAAAGATACAAATAATTATTACACATCATAAGAACTGCTATACTAGAGATCCTAGGTATTATGGCAACAAAGAAAGTTGGGGATTTAAATAATATTGGGATCAAGAATATTTCTAGAGATGTTGAGATACACTACGTTTTAAATGAATAATGGAAATGAGCGATTCAGAGCAGGAGTAGAGAAGATGCTTGGAAAGCACCCTGCTGATCTGGAAACAAGTTGTCACATAGAGCAGAGGGTGCACATGGAGGAGGAGCTATGACTTGAGGGATAAACGTGGACTAGATCCCGAAGGTCCGCTGAACAAAAGAATCTCAAAATTATCTTGAATGTGGTAAGAAAAATGGAAGGATTTTAAGCATGAGAACTTTTCTTCAGATTACATTTCTTAAAATTTCTTGCCTTTGTACTTAAAAACTTTTTTATTGTAGTAAAATATCTAACAAAATTTTCCACATTAATCATTTAGTGTACAATTCAGTGGCGTTAGTCCCACTTAATGTTCAGCTGTCACCGTTGTCTGTTTCTAAAACTTTTTTATCACCTCAGTCTGAAACTCTGTACCCATTAAATAATAATTCTCCATGCCCCTTTTCCCCCAGTCCCTGGTAACCTCTAACCTACTTTCTAGCTCTATGAATTTGCCTATTCTAGATATTTCATATAAGTGGAATTATACAATATTTGTCCCTTTGTGACTGCTTATTTTACTTAGCCTAATGTTTTCAAATTTCATTCTTTTTAATGGTTGAATAATATTCCATTGTTAATATATATCACATTTAGTTTATCCATTCATCTGCTGATGGACATTTGGGTTGTTTCCACCTTTTGACTATTGTGAATAATGCTTCCAGGAACATTGGTGTACAAGTGCCTGCTTTCGATTCTTTTGGGTACATACCTAGGAGTAGATATGGTAATTCCATATTTAGTGTTTGAGAAACCAACAAATTGTTTCCCACAGTGGCTACACCATTTTACATTCCCACCAGCAATGTATGAAAGATCCCATTTCTCCACATTCTTGCTGACACTTGTTATTTTCCATTAAAAAAGCAAAAAGCTATCCTAGTAGGTGATCCATTTTCAAAGGATCACTCGAAACAGCATGGAGGATGGGCTGAAGGAGGAAAACCCAGCAGGTAGAGGAAACAGCTGAGAGACTTTTACTAGGAATTAGGTATTGAGAGCATAGCCCTGGACAGGAAGGACACATTTTAAAGATGGAATCTCTTTAGATTTCATGACTGTTTGTTAGGGAGAGCAGGAGAATAAGAGTCTTTGAGTTTTCTGACTTGGACGGATGGATGCTGGTATCATTCCATGAGGCTGAGGGAAAGAGGAAGAATTCAGTTTTGGACACAATGGTAATGTGATGTTTATGGGATCTTCAAGTAGGCGGGTGGCTATGAGGGTTGAGGTTGCGCCTGGAGGTAGAGTCAGACACCATGAATGCACAGAAAGCAGGTGTGGTGATTGGCATGGGCGCAGCCACTCGGGGGCTGAGGATATACTCTGGTACACGAGCCTAAATACAGTAAAGGAAGGGGAATCCTACCCAAAATGTGAGAAGACCTGGCCCTACAGTGGGAGTAGTATCTCAGAAACCAAAGGAAAAAAGTTTCAAGAAGAAGAAGGTAGGAAAAGGGGCAAATCTGGAGAATGTTTTAATTGTATTTGCTTTCAATTTAATTTGTCTGTGGTTGATTCAGGGAGCAGGCCTCCATTTTACTCAAAATGCAATGAAAGCAGTTTTCAGGGAAAACTTGCATTCTTTTTTTGGTATGTATTTAAATACATGTTTAAAAAGAGATTGGAAGGAGACCCATTAATATTAACTGAGGTTATTTCCAGGTGAGATTATGGGTGCTTTTCCTGAATTTTCAAATGCCCCTTCAAAAAAATAATACATTTGGAAATAATTTGTTAATGTGGAAAGTATTCTATCACCATTAGTGTATTTCACTTTGGTAGTGGTCTGGTGACTAAATTTCTAAATTAATACAAACACATGTATGTATATTTAGATATAAAAATTTATACACACACATATGTACATATAGTATATTCCCTAGCAGAATGTAGTAATGTGATAATTAATATTATTGGCAAGTGATCAAAGTTTTCAGTTTTCAATATTTCTTATTCAGATGAATCTTTAGGCAAAATAAATTCCTTTTGATTAAAGGTCTGAGACTTTCAGTGCATTTTCAGGCTATTCTAATGCAGCTACTATAAAATTTTTGGTTAAGCCATAAATTGCTTTAAAAAGAATAACTTTATTTCTATAAAATTATATTCTTAATATATTGGCATGGGATAATTTTTAACTAGGGCACCAGTTTTTGTTGTCAGTTAACGTAGTTGTTACCCTGACAGAGAAGATGTGCTTCTTGGCTTTCATAGAAAAGCTCATGTAACAGTAGAAGTCATTTCAGGTCATTAGGAGCTATGATAGTATCTGTTACTAAAGACAATAGGAAATTAGGTTGATTGGACTTAGTCTCATCTTTATCTCTCTCTCAAGAATTACTGAAAAGCTGTTTCACGTAGTTTGAAATTTTATCCTGCTTTTTGTAGAATGGAAGATGGTGAACAAGTAAAAATGAAGTCCTTTAGGGGCGTTGAACTGTGTAGATGGTCCATGGTGGGTCGGAAAAGTCACACATGCACACCTTTAGCCAAAGCCAAAGGTGATGTCAAGAGAATGGATTCATGAATATTAGGTTTTTCTCACCTTATGCTGTAAGAGGTAGTGATCATCAGCTACCTCTTACCTTTCTTTTCTGTTTGAATAACAATTTGGCTTATGTGTCTTTGAATTTTTCTTAGAGTAGCTGTTTATTAAGAACTATTATTTTCTTTCAGCACTGGAGAGAAGCTGATTCATGCTGTAAACAAATCAGAATTACAACAAACATCTGATTAGGAGTCCAGCATCATGAATTTTTTGTCAATTGTTTCAACATCAACAACATTTTTTTCTACATCTGGCAGCATGGCCAGATCTCAGCTTTGCCTTTTCTCCATTGATTCTGTTTTATTGATATAATTCTCCCAAACACTGACATGATTCAGAGTGGCAATAACAGCATACAGAATTAAGAACCAGAGCCCTGATAAATTATTAAGCAGAAACTAGCCTCTGGATACATATGCCTTTCCTTAATAAAATCCTCTGGAAATCTTTTCATTTCTCCTCCAAGTAACCTACCTTATTAAAAAACTGGTGATTTCACCTTTCTGTGAGTTTCCTAGCTTCCGCCATTATCATTCATTGCTCTCTTCAGTGGCCTTGCTCTCACCTCCCTCAAAACCCTAGCTGAGAGAGCATAACATCCTTCCTTTGCTGTACACTCCTGGAATCAAGCATCTCTCGCTGTTGCTGCTGTCTATTCTGATGGGTAATACTGGTAGAAAGAAGAGGTGACCATTCTAGCAAGAGGGTAACTATAACGTTCTTTTAATCATACAATTTTAATCTAAAAATTGCTCATGAATAGGCCAAAGTATGAGTAACTAAATTTTATGCAAACACACATATAATTCACATTCCATCCAGTTAACCCAAAAGTACATATTTTGTTCCAGGAGTGGCGTTGCCCGAGTGAATGGTTCGGGGGAGGGGAGGGGGGGGGTTAGCTCCATCTGTCTCCATCAGTGCTGCTCCCCACTTCCATGTAGAAATATTACAGTTCCTTTCATGTATTTTAAAGTTCCTATAAAAATAGATCAAGGCAGATCTCCTTCTTAACTTCTTTCCCATTAGGTTGTTTCCCCTAAACTCTTCTTACATAGAAGTCATGATTGGAGGAGAAACAGACAAATGTTTACAGTTAAATATGAAGAATAAAATAGCCTAATTTGTGAAATCTAAGATGTACAGTTCCCCCTACCTTTTATAATCTGTGAAAAATGTCTTATCATCTTTGGCATTTTCCTGTTAAATTAGCAGCATTTTTTCCTCTTCTTGTAATGCATTAAATATTGGTGCATCTTACAATTGATTGTGGCTTAGATTTGATGAAATATAGTAGTGGCATAAAAAGTCCTGAGGTAGCTGAGAGGGAAGTGATTAATTGTACAGCAGGCAAAGAAAGCTTCCCAGAAGAATACCTGAGCTGGGCTTTGTAAAAGGAGTACTATTTTCCTAAGAATATAGAAGGGAAAGACTTTGTAAGCCTAGTAAAGAGCAAGACATAGAGATGATATGAGGTGATGTGGCATGTTTGAGGACTACAGGTCATTTGGCATTGCTGCTGCATGACATTTGGAGCAGCAGGGAAAAGACAGGGAGAGGTGAAACGAGTTGAAAGGATGAGGCAGAGGATGGAGAAATTTGGGGTGTCATTAGGGAGTTTGGCCATTCTTGGGCAGTGGAGAAATGCATTTTGGCAGTTTTATGCAATGGGATTAGATGGTTTGATTTGTTTAGAAGTAATAATTCTGGAAGTAGTGGGCAGGATAGACGAGAAAGGGAAGACAGAAGAAGGAATATGAGTTTAAAAGGCTTTCTGGGTTAGTGCAATGAGCTATCATAAGTGTCCATCAGTAGATGAGTGGATTAAAAAGCTGTGGTATATTTACACCATGGAATACTATGCAGCAGTAAAAAAGGATATTTTACCATTTGAGGCAGCACAGAGGGACCTGGAGAGTATTATGCTAAGCAGAATAAGTCAGAGAAAGTCAAGTATCACATGATCTCACTCATATGTGGAATCTAAAGAACAAAAACAGGTGAACCTCAGAGGGAAGGCAGGGAGCGGGTGGATGGGTGGGAAGAGATTAACCAAAGCAGGGGGAGGTGGAGAAGCCCTCAGGGGTGATTGGGGCCAGCAGCTGCCGCTCTCACTCGCTGACAGTGCCAAGCGATCGGGACTGGTGCCAGGTGCCAGCAGCGGGTGTGAGCAGTGGCTCTGGCGCCAGCTGTGGGTGTGAGAGGTGGTTGCTGACCCTGATCGCCCCTCAGGAGCAGGGGGAAGTGGAGAAGCCCTGAGGGGCGATCGGGGCTGGCACCCATTTTTTCACACACTGACGGTGCCGAGTGATTGGGATTAGCACCGGGCGCTGGCTGCGGGTGGGAGCGGTGGCTCCAGTGCTGGCAGTGGGTTCAAGTGGGGCCAGTGCCGGCAGCAGATGTGAGCACCAGGTGGGATGGCGGTGTGCAGGTGCAAAGAATTTTCAGTAACCACCAGAGGCTCGCCCCGAGGACAGCAACCGGCACCCCGCCATGTTCCATGTGCGCCTCCTGGTGGTCAGTGCCTGTCATAGCGACCGGTTGTTCTGCCGTTCAGTCTATTTGCATATTAGGGTTTTATATATATAGAAGATACGCATGACACATGGGATGAGGGGAGAGGGTAGGCTGGAAGGGGTCAAAGAGGGAAAAGGTTCATCTGTATAACTTTTATCAATTAAGATAAATTCTTAAAAAGTCAGGAACTGGGTGAAGTATAAGCATTTAAAAGTAAGTAGCTTATGAGTAGTTATGAGGGAGTGAGATCTCTTAGGGTGAAGCTATAGGGTGAGAAAAGAGTGGTGCCAAGTAGGAAGTCTTTGGAGAAACCTGTACTTAAAGATAAGGGGACTGAGCCGAGCAGGGAGGATGGAGGTGCCCGAGAGGTCACTGAAGCCGGGTGAAGAATGAGGAATGTTAACAGTGTCAAGTTCAAGGGCAACTAGGGGAAGGGTGTTTGCAGAGGGCAGAAACTGGAGCACATTATAGACTCCTGAGAAAGAGCTATGGAAGAGAATGAGGTTACGATGCTGATAATTGTCTAAGCGAGTATCACAGAGGCGTGAGCTCTGAATAGAAGGCTGCCCATCTTCCTTTAAGACTGGAGGGAAGCAAGAATACCACATATCCTGGCTCTCAGACAAATGTCTTAGTTCTTGAAGGTGTCAGGATGTAAGGTAGGGTAAGGAAGGAGCAAGGATAGTGGCTGAGTTGAGAGCACTGTGAATTTCATGTGTGCTTCCTGTTCCCAACAGCTCCTTCCTCTTCCCCAAGCAGCACCTGCAGGGCCATGGGTGGGAAGAACAGTGTGTACTTGCTGCCTCCACGCAGGCTCCGGCTCACGCCTCTGGGTCACCGTGGGGCTGCTGAATGTGAAATGTAAAGGAGGTTCTTTTCCTTCTTAGAGAAGCTCACAGCCAAACCGAAAAGCGGAGGAGAGATAAAATGAACAGCCTGATTGAAGAACTGTCTGCAATGATCCCCCAGTGCAAGCCCATGGCACGGAAGCTGGACAAACTGACCATTTTAAGGATGGCCGTGCAGCACGTGAAGTCTCTCAAAGGTGAGTTTGAACATGGCCTCCACACCTGGCTTTGTGACATCCTCCCTGTCACTGAAGTCTCCGATTGGTCTGGCTTCTTGTTGTTGGCTGTTGAGATGCTTTGCGAAGGTGTCTTTCAGCTTTGGAGACATTAATTCGATGCTTGACCATATTCTGTATGTGGAGAAGATGCTAATTTGGACATCAGGAAACTTGGTTCTGCTAAAAGCTTTATCTTCAGCTATGTGTGAATTTGAAAAGTCTTTACATTTCTACTTGTTTTCCCATGTATGTAATACAAAGATAGTAATGCCTGCCATTATGTGCCTCTCAGTATTTTAGAAGTTCTGAAATGTATTATTATAGTTTTAGGTTGTTGGCAGATTTCCATTCTTCGAAAAGAAAATCTTAAATTCAGCCAATTTCTCTGAAAACGTCAGATTTAGGAGCAGTAGTACCTTAAAATGCAGCACACCTTCCTCCTCTAAGGGGCTCTCACTTTGTATTAGACATTGGATGAAGGAGGTCCTCAGCTATTGCTTCTGGGGTTTACATGGTCATTTCTGACCCAAGCAGCTCCCCAACTTGAGCTTGAATTTTAAATTGAAGTGTGTGTGTGTGTGTGCGCGCGCGCGTATGTCTGGTCAAAATGACATTGTTTTTAAGAGTAACCCCAGGCCAACTTGGGGGAGGGGCAGCATGATGGAAATAGAATTGAGTTTTAGATACGGGAATGTTAACGACACAAATTGATTTTGAGAAGATGTAGCAGAGGAGTGAGCTACAGGCCACAGAGGAGACTCTGAAAGTTCAGATTTGTGAAGATCTAAAAGATTATAGTAAAATTTGGTTCTTTTTGAGCCAAACAAAACCCCACCAAAAACAAAACACCAAAAAAAAAAGTTATAGAAAAGGAATAAACAAAGGATGACCAAGGTTCTTGATTAGATCTTTGTCCTACATTGCATTCCAGGAAAAGGAAAGTCTGTTTAGAGGGACTTGGCCAAGTGACTTAGGGGAGAACAGTGTTAACCTAGACTTCCAGTGAAAACTGGAGCCCAAAGAGGATCTTATTTCATAATAAACAAAAAAATCCTGGCCAATCCATTCTGATTGACAGAGGTAGGGGAGGTTGAGCATATACAAATTAGGAAGTAAAATTGCAGACAGCTATTAAAGGCCTGTTTAATAGTAACTTGTGCAAGTTGTAAAAATAGATACTTTAAATCATCTTCCTTGGATCTCCACATATGGTAGAAAAATGGCACATGCGCTTCCACCCGCGGACTCTGTGCGGATCTGGAGAGGAGGCATTGGGGAAGAGGAAGTGCAGCCCTTGATGCTGTCAATGCCACGCAGAGCAGCTCAAGTGTTGGGATACTGCCTGGCAGGCTTCCTGTTGGGAGCATGATTGGCGGTCTTATTTTCCTAAGTCTGTTGTGAAATGACATAAATAAGATTCTCTTTTACCTACTACTAGGTCTTGCGTAAGTTGCATGCAATTTTTCCCTTAAATCTTTTAGCAATGAACATTTGCAGGCTCAACTGAGGTCATTTGGTTGCAAACCTAAAATTGCCCAATAATTTTCACATTTGCAATGTCCCGAGGGAGGAGGAGCTAAGGGAGAAGCCATGAGTCAGTTAATTCAACCAACACCAGCTGATTATTGACAAGGCTCCTGTTCTGTGCTGGGGATATGAAATTGAATGAGGTAAGATCTCTGTGCTTGAAGGGTTCACGGCCGGTTGAGGGAGATGGACCCATGAAGAGATCAGTAAATGTTACAGTGGAGGAATGAGTGAGAGGAGAGTAGGCAGGAGACACTGTCTACACCAAGAGAGGATTTCTGGAACAGAGCATAGATTTCACCAGTGGCCCTTCAGAGCCAAAGTGAGGATGTCTCGAGTGCTGCCACAGCGAGAGGACTAAAAGCAGTTGTCTGCATTCCAGCGCACTACCAGAATGCACCCCAACTCACCCCCACCAGAGACACTGGATCATCAGAGGCTGCATGTGAATCATGCTATTTTGGTCTGTACATAATTACCTTAAAGAAAGAAGAATGGTGAAATATTTTTTTTTCTTTACTGCACTCAACAGCAGTGCTTCTCAAACTCTCTGGGTGAAGGGCAAGTGTTCCCCACCCCCATCCCTTGTAAAATATAGCACAGTTGGTTCTTGGAAAAATGTTCATGGGCTGGGATGCCACGAGGTTACATTTCTATAATGGTGTCTAAATGCTTATTCTTAATTTCTGTACTCATCTCACCACAGTTGAGCGATGACAGTCTATAGACCACACCTGGAGTAGCCCTGCTTGCAGCGTGTGCTTTTGGAGAACCTGTGGACATTCTGTGTGTGTGGTCTTAATACCTGGGACGGTAGTGCGTGCCTGTGGGTCCTGGAGGCAAACCTCCTTGGTTCAAATCCTGGCTCCCCGACTTAATAGCTATGTGACTTAACTTTCTTTTTTTTTTTATAATATATTTTATTGATTTTTACAGAGGAAGGGAGAGGGATAGAGAGTTAGAAACATCAATCAGCTGCCTCCAGCACACCCCCTACTGGGGATGTGCCCGCAACCAAGGTACATGCCCTTGACTGGAATCGAACCTGGGACCCTTCAGTCTGCAGGCTGACGCTCTATCCACTGAGCCAAACCAGTTAGGGCGTGACTTTCTAATCCTCAACTTCCATAGCTGTAAAATAGGGATAATTCATTTGTCTCATAGGATTGTTGTTTAGAGTAAAGAATAATGCATATACAAGGTGAGCACAGTGTTTACTAACAATGGAAGTGGTGGTAAGGGGAGGAGAAGAAATAGTTGGTATTTTGACCATTATCCTATCCTTTATAATAAAGAGCTAATATGCTAATTAGACCAAACAGCAGAACGAGACCGTCTGGACAAAGCCGGGGCTTCGAGGGCCAAGCCCCTTGCACAAATTTCATGCATTGGGCCTGTAATTATCATTATAATGATTATTCTCATTATAACGATCATTATTATTATTGTCATGTTGACTTTTTTTTTAACCTGATGAACACTGTAACAAAAGTGATTGTTTCCTCATTTGTTTTTGCCATCAGAAATTAGTCATATTTGTTACCTGCCCATCTTTGGCAGGTGTACAGCATATCACAGCATGCGTTTTATTAACTCTCCTCACCCTGGTTCCAGCTCTGCTCTCACTCCCTCTGTTTCTCCTCAGCACGTCCTCACTCACTTACTCATTCACTCACTTCACCAAGGGCTCGCCCCTTCCTGCTGGTTTATACTATCAGGGTTTCCCTGGCACGCTTCTGCTTCGGGCCAGACCTGGAAATGTCACTGCCTTGCTCAGGTTGATTTATTGCTGAATCCTAGCATAGCACTCAGAGTCTGAATCTTTTAGCCCCTTTTTAATGCTCTCCTATCTGGCTGCTGTGTAGTAGTAACAAGAAATCACTCAGTGAATTCTTTGAGGCCTACCTAGAAGGTAGATTCCAGAAGAGAAGATTTTCTTTTGCTTATGCCAGATTCTCAGGGGTGCTACCAGTCTGAGAAAAACACTTTACCAAATCATAATAAGAGATGTTTTTTATTTTCTGGCTTTGTTTTCCTCCCACCACTTAGGTAATTGGTGAGTTTGGGCTGTAAATCCATTCAAGAGTCAATTCGTGGTTAAAATTTCTCTTGCAAAAGCAACTTTCCTTGCAGTCCTCAGAAGAAGGGGGTTGTGGGTAAGGAGGTTGGGAAGTATAAAGGAGAGAGCATTGATTTACCTCGGAATCACCCTCTCTCAGAGTTATCTGGGGACAGCACACCTTGGTTGGTGGACTGTCTCCTGCGCCCCCTTGTGGCCATGCAGGGTTTTCCTGTGTCAGGGTTGTTGGATGCCCTCAAGCATTCCTGTTTTGAGCTGATAATTCCTCATTAGCTCTTCAGATGCTTTAGAGAATTTCATTTTAATACAATAAGCTCTGTGCTAAGGATGTAAAAAAATTATTTTATTTATATTAGCAGAAATATATTACTTTAAAGTAGCAGAAGTCGCCATGTGATGTCTAAAGGGTCATATGCAAAATCCTATGAATCCATGAAATTTGTTTAGAATTCCAGAATCGCCCCATTCAAGGTAGTTCATATGAGATTAGTTTTATTAAGCTAAGATATAAAAATAGCTAGATTTTTGAATATTGTTACCTATTATAATGTTATAGATGATGTATTAGTTGATTTTTTTTTTTTTACATACAGCTCTTACTATCTGCACATTTGAATCTATAAAGGAATAGTGGTTCCAAGAATTTACATTCTAAACGCAGGACTTCTTAATCTAGTAATAAAGAAAGAGAACGATCACAGAAGAGGTCGTGGGATGCGCTACAAGTACCATCACTGTTCTCACCAGTGGCAGCATCACTAATGTTCACTGAGCACCTACCACATGTCCAACCCAACCCTACTATATTTTTAGTAACTTTTTGACTTGCTTATTTTTAGGTATGAGAAGTTCTTATGCAGGAGATATTTATCGACCTTCATTTATTCAGGATAATGAGCTCAGACACCTAGTCCTTAAGGTAAATAAAGAAATGTATTTGCCTAAGTTGCATTTGCCCTTTCATTTCTATTTGAATGGGAGGCAGATTTTCTTTAGTTTGCTTTCTGTTCTAAACATACAGGACTCTACATTACACCAAATTTCCTTTAATACAAAATTTAACTTACACAAGTAACCATGTCTTAGTTTGGGCTAATGAAAGTAGAGAGGGAAGCGAGGCACTTCCTAAAATATGGAGCAAGGCTTGTCTTTAATGCCAAGCCCCTCACACTGCCGAGTGCACTCACCTCTCATACGGTAGGACCTATTCCTCACCGGTACCTCCTGCAGAGCCGTCTGTCTTGTATCCTATTCCTTCAGGATCCTGTTCTCTGCCCATGAGCCAGCCACTGCTTACTTAATGAGTTGTTAGGCCAGGCTTTGGCATGGGTTTTTGGATTCACTGGTCTAGAGGTTTATTTGACATGGAAAATATGACCACGTCATTGGCTCATCCTGCCCCCAGGACTAAGTGTCTTGATCTTGTGCTATGACTACTGGGCTTTAACCTATAGTTTGGTTAAACAAAAAGATTCCTCATGTCCCTCTTTTATTTGAACAGCTGAATTTAAATATCATATTCCTGATACAAATATAACAGATTTTTTGTAGAAAACAGAAGTATTTTTAAAGACGGTGAAATATATAGTATGCTTTGGAAGCTTTCTCACTGATTTTTTTTTAAGCCATAACTTAATATAACCCCCAGAACACGCCTGCTTAATTCATGCCATGTTTGTTTCCAGTTGGTAAACATTAGTTTAAGAAATGTCAGGTGGGAGTGCCAGACTCTTCCTCTGTCCATACATATCCATTTCCAAGGTTGCTGCACAGGGGATTTACTGGGTATACTTATGGAAGTTGCCATCTATGAGAATTCTTAAAACTTAGTTTTGATTAATAGCTTATCATTATTCAAGAAGTATAAAAAGATGTACAGTAAAATACTTTCATGCCTTCCTCGTCCCCAGTATGCACATCTTTCCATCTGCACACATCCACAAGGCAGTCGTTACTGATGGGTATCTCTGCAGAGTTTCTGTATGCAGGTGTGTGGAATTTGGTATAGGTAATTTTTACATTGTGAAATATTTAACTAAATAATCCCTGGCTGAACTTCCCATGTGAAAAAAAAACCATTAATTTAGTCAGGGGTCCAAGGTGATGTTCTTTATAAATCTATTTATATACATCTTAAGACAATTTCTTAAAATTAATTTTACTACATTTATGACCACTCTGTTGGTTTTATTGCTACAACAGTTTCTTCAGAAAGGGAATGGATGTGTGTGAGAAAGACAGATGATATTTTTAAAATTTATTTTTGTATTTTTATATCCTAGACTGCAGAAGGCTTCCTGTTTGTGGTTGGATGTGAAAGAGGAAAAATTCTCTTCGTTTCTAAGTCAGTCTCCAAAATACTTAATTATGATCAGGTATGCAAAGGATATTTCCCACACTATGTTTAGATTTTTTGAACAAAGATTTCAGAGCTCTTTTTCTGAACCCTTTTTTCTATTGGGCTGTGTCCTGGGTTGGATTTTGTCTTTTGATAGTATGGTAACTTTTTTAACAGAGTGGTAAATCTAAGTTACACCATAAATTCACAGTTATTTTGTGACTTCCATATGATATGATAATATACTCGCTTTACTTTTACCAAGGGTAAAGTTTATTTTTTATTTATTTTTTTAATATATTTTTTATTGATTTCAGAGAGGAAGGGAGAGGGAGAGAGAAATACCAATGATGAGAGAGAACCATTGATCGGCTGCCTCCTGCACGCCCCCTGCTGGGGATTGAGCCCGCAACCCAAGCATGTGCTTTTGACGGGAATCAAACCTAGGACCTTCTAGTCCGCAGTCCAACGCTCTATCCACTGAGCCAAACCAGCTAGGGCACCAAGGTTAAAGTTTAAAATAAATCCTAATATGACTTAGAAGTAACATATATGAATGGGGGAATGTTAACAAGAGTTAATGAGAGTAAACAGAATACCAGTGGTGAGGTGTTTGTGTGTACCCAGTTATGGCTGGCTGTGCATGTATTTCTTTTTCTATCTACAGGTATGACCCTGCTTTTAACACTGTTGTTCTCATACAGTGTAGTAGATGCATCTTTGAGATTAACTAAAAACAACTTTAACAAAAGAAAGTATTATGTCTGTATGAAGATAGGTAGGAAAATTATGATACTGATTTTAAATGAATGTCTACTTTATATATAGGCTAGTTTGACTGGACAGAGCTTATTTGACTTCTTACATCCAAAAGATGTTGCCAAAGTAAAGGAACAGCTGTCTTCTGACATTTCACCAAGAGAGAAGTTAATAGATGTTAAAAGTAAGTGCTCATCTCAGTGTGCTTACCATTTCATGTAAATATAATTAGTACTTAAAAGTACAGCTATACAATGTTCTTGAAAAGTTAGATTTTTTTAAAAAAACAATATAATTATATAGACAATTCCTGTATTCATATAAAAATAAATACTATATTCATATGAAGATGCTTTGAGGAAAATGTGATTGCTTCATATTCACTCTTTTTGTATGCTAATAAAATCTTTACAAGAAAGTATCTTTTGGGATAAAAAATTGCTGAAGTTTTCACTATTCAGCTATCGCTGAGAGAGAATTATTCTCTTATATGGGTTAGGTCTATTCATTCTGAAACACCATGTATAATATTGCTTGGGAGTTATAAGTATTCTTTATTTTCTCTGAAAATGCTTACCTTCTCTGAAAATGCTTAGTGCCAAATAATCATTTATAATGTAAAATAATGATACTTTTTGCCATTGATTACTATTATAATTGAGGGTTTTTTTCTTTTTAATTTTTATTTCATTTAAAATGATCTTTATGCTCCACCCCTTTGGGGGGGGGTATAAAAATAAGTTGAAAGTTTGTAAGTTATCAAAAATATGATTGCTTGACATGTACATTTTTTGGTATGTTTCACTTTCTGGCTTACATTGATACTGTTTTAAATAACCATTTCTTTTCTATATATAAAAAATGTAATAGATGATCAGAAAAGTGTTAGGAGATAAATTTCAAAATTGCTTAAAAATAATCTTTTCTACCTATTCTCTTGCCTCCTCCTCCTGTGCAAGCGGGTTTGCAAGTTCACAGTCATTTCCATGGCAGAAGGACTCGAGTGTGCTCTGGCTCCAGACGGTCCTTTTTCTGTCGGATGAAGAGTTGTAAAGTCTCTGTCAAAGAAGAGCACGACTGCTCACCCGATGCAACGAAGAAAGGTATCGTTGTGAAGTGCCAGGTGGTTTAAGGCGTGGGTATGAAGTTAGTGTCCTAATTAACATCTCTGCACTTTAGCTGACCCCCTAGCCCAGTGGTCGGCAAACTCATTAGTCAACAGAGCCAAATATCAACAGTACAACGATTGAAATTTCTTTTGAGAGCCAAATTTTTTAAACTTAAACTATATAGGTAGGTACATTGTTATTAACTTAATTAGGGTACTCCTAAGGCTTAGGAAGAGCCACACTAAAGGGGCCAAAGAGCCGCATGTGGCCCGCGAGCCACAGTTTTGTCTCGAGAGCCGCAGTTTGCCGACCACGGCCCTAGCCTGATAGGGAGGAAGATTGCTTTGTGTTGTATTAGGTCTAGTGGGAGCTGAGTGACCATTGCCCTCACTGCAGTGGATAATAAAGAACCAAAGTACACACCCTAGGTATGCCTCCTTTAGGAGTTCATATTAACATTAAAGGGGGTGAAGACATGTAGACCAGCTGGGAGAACCTCAAGATACATTTCAAAAGATCTGTTCCCCAATAAGGCAGACCCTAAGGAATGAACAGTGGACACATTGAAGTTTTAAGAGGACAGCTTGGTGACATGCTTGTCCACCATAGTGAAAGTTGAATCCTGAGTTGAGAAGTGCCCAGTATGGAAGAGAAGATCGAGCCTGCTAAGTCTATAGCTCTGGCACCTTCCAGAAGTTTACCAGGCTCAAACCTTCAAAACAGAATACCAGCGGCAGCCCCAGGCCATCCTGCTGGAAGGAATGGAGAATGCAAGCCTATGGACAGGTCATGACCATGAAAACACAGGCAACATCTCTTTTCCAGGAAACCTTCCCTGACACCCTCCCCTTTCTGATTGGCTTGAGTCCTGGGTACCCACTTTTGGTAATCCTATCTAATAAAGAGGGAATATGCTAATTGACTCTCATGCTGTTGTGCACCTGCCTCCAGAGTCCCCCAGTCCCCTCAGTCCCCCAGCCACCCAGGGCTGGCCCGAGGCGCAGGCAAGCCTCAGATGGTGGCTGCCCAGCTGCCCAGGGCTGCCTGAGGCTCAGGTAACCAGGGCCGGCTAAGGCTTGCACTGCTGGCAGTGGCAGCAGCAGAGATGTGATGGGGGCATCGCCTTCCCCTGATCTCTGGGTCACCTCCGGCCCCCGAGGACTGTGAGAAGGGGCCAGCCAGGCTGAGGGACCCCCCCCATCCAGTGCATGGATTTTCATGCACTGGGCCCCTAGTCTATTCATAAAACTGAGCATCTATTATATTTGCTGCCGTTTCCACACTGTATTGAAATTATATTCTTTTATATTTGCCTCTCATACTAGAATGAGAGATTCGTCTCTCCATAGTTTCTCGCATATAGATATTCACACATTTACTGATGGCATAAGTGACCGTTCTCCTGTCCTTTGTTCCTGATTGGTGGACCACATAATTGACTCAGAGCCCAAAGAATAGTTAAGAATCCAGTGAATTAATTACATTGTAATGTTTTTGTTTTTCCCAAGAAGCAATTGGGACATATTTTAAAAGTTTTTATCCTAAGAAGTTTTTAGCAAATGCTATGGACTGAATTGTGTCCCCTAAAATTCATTTGTTGAACCTCTCACCCCTCAATGTGATGGTATTTGGAGATGGGATCTTTGGGAGATAATTAGGTTTAGGTGAAGTCATGAGAGTGGGGCCCTCATGATGTGATTAGTGCCCTTATAAGAAGGGACACCTGAGAGTTTACAGTCTGTGAGCACAAAGCTATATGGTAGCCGTCTATGAACCCTCACCAGAACTCAGCTATGTGCCCATCCTGATCTCAGAATTCCAGCCTCTACAATTGTGAGGAAATAAATATCTGTTGGTTAAGCCACCCAGTCTGTGATCGTTTGTCATGGGATCCAAGGCTAAGACAGCAAACAGCTTGGACCATTTTCTGTATCATAGCTCCCAGAAGTAAAATGAAAAGGCTCTGTAGTGGGAGCCAAAGGAATCTGGGGCTTATGGGAGATAAATGTGTTTATTCAATGGGCACTTTACAGTTTGGCTTGAAATACGGAACTACAAGTCACAAATTGGTGGTAGGACTCTACCTTGTCTGGCTCTTTCTTCTTTGTGTCACCTTAGATTTTTTTACTTCTTTTTTTGTGTGAAATTCTAGGACAGCATATAACTGAATATATACAACTTGGTGGATTTTTCTTAGCTATGGGATCCCAAGTCAGTTGCTGATGATAATCTTGGAAGTATAAAACTTTCCATGTGTGGTCTTTTAACCCTTTGCAAAGATACAAAAAGGAAAGTTACACACCCTTTAGACAGCTGCATGGTTCTGTCATAGTATTTTGAGGCAGTCTTGTAAATATTGAATCTTAAGTAAAAACACATGTGTATAGTCATAGGTTAAAAAAATCTAAACATCATTCTTGAAGAATGTAATAATCAAACTTTGGTTCTTCCATGTGGCTTCTAAAAGGATTTTTTTAAAAAAAATTTATTATTAGAAGTTTGAGATTTATAGGAGAGGCAGGGAAAAATTTTTTCCTTTGAAATAAATATTGATAATCTTACTGGAAAAACTACAGATATTTTAAGAATATTTGGCAAATGGTTAATAAAAGCTGATTAATAGTTGAATTCTGTGATGAGCTGAAGGAACTGACAGATTTTTAAGTCCCTCTAATGTTCCAGGTTCTCATCTAAGCTCTGCCTCACATCAGCCATGCTGGTGGCCGGGTTTTAGGACGGAGTGGAAAGGGCCTGGGCTCTGAATTTATTAAGGTTTTAGTGTCGGGTCTGCTGCTCAACAACTGTGCCACCTTAGGCAGGCTCCTCTCAATCTGGGGAAAATGGGGTGATGGTCTGCACTGTTTCCCCATAACGCACATGTTGAAGTGGAAGCCCTAGCTCCCCATGTGAGGGGACCTGGAGATAGGGCCTTTAACGAAGGAATGAAGGGTAAGTGAGGTCCTAAGAGTGTGGCCCTAATCCGGTAGGACTGGTGTTTCACAAGAAGAGGGAGAGACACCTGGAATGCACCCCCACAGAGAGGAGGCCACATGAGGACACAATGAACGTCTCCTGTCTGCAAGTGAAGCAGAGGCCCCAGGAGAAACCAAACAGCCAACCCCTTGATCCTGAACTTCTAGCCACCAGAACTGTGAGAAAAGTAAATTTCTATCGGTTAAGTCACCCAGTCTGTGGTATTTTGTTACGGCAGTCCTCGAAGACTGATAAGATAGGTCTGCTATAGCTCATGGGAGCAGGGTTAGGATTGCATGTGGCTAAGTGCAGTGCTTGGCTCCTAGTAAGCACTCAGTAAATGAAAGCCATTATTTGTGACTCAGAGAAAAAAGAAGGAAAATAAAAGGGCAAGAAGAAAATTAGTAATTATTTAAAATCTATATGCCCAGCATTTTGCTTAAGTACCTAATTCAATCTGCGTAACAGTACTGTGCAAACCACCCCCATTTTGCAGATGAGGAAACTGAAGCCCTAAAAGGTTATGCAATTTGTCTAAAGTCACAGAGAAAGTGGCAGAGTCAAATCTAGCATTAACATCTGTATGCCTTCCACTCTGCCGCGCCACCTATGAGAGGAGCTGCCTAGATGCCAAAGGCTATTAATGACAGAGAGCCACCCTCGGCGATTTCTGCAGTGGAAACACATCTAGGGGTTGGCTTCCCTTGTAGGAATGCACTTCTGCCCACACACGGAGGTTCAGTCCCACATCAAGCTGGGCCACACAGATGCCTGCACTGGGAGTCACATAGCTTCTCAAAGAAGAACTTTTTAGTCTACTCAAGCACTTGAACCAAATATTCACTTGACACTCCAGCACTGTGGGCCAAAGGCATGAGGCCAGTCTGGCCTAAGGAATGGTAAGGGCATGTGTTAACAATCAGTAAGGCCCTTCCTCGCAGTGCCTGGTGTTTGAGAACTGCCTACAGACAGACATGTAGACAGATGCCTGGACCAGGATGAGGTTAACGGCACAATGGAACCCTGGTGCGCCACATGGATGACTTCCCACACATGTGATCATTTTGGATTGTGCTTAACCAAGGAGAAGGTCTGTCGAGTGAAATAAACATTTTGCATACAGTTACTACTAAATCATTCTTTCCAGTCATGATTAGCCAATGTCATCGACTATTTTAAGATCACTCCCTATTAATGATGAAAGTTAATAAAGGTATTTTTCTTCCCTTTTACCATGACATGTTACATTACCTTTTTTTGTTATTTTTAAGACTATTTTTTAAAAATATGTTTTTATTGATTTTTTTTTTTAGAGAGAGAGGAAGGGAGAGGGATAAAGAGATAAAAACATTGATTGACTGCCTTCTGCACACCCCCTTCGAGCCCAACCCTGGCATGTGCCCTGACCAGGAATTGAACTAGCAACCTCTTGGTTCATTGGACGATGCTCAACCACTGAACCACACCAGCCAGGATAAGACTATTTTTTAGAGCAGTTTTAGGTTTGCAACAAAATTGAGAGAGGTAGAGAGATTTCCCATATATTCTTGGCCCCCACACATGCATAGCTTCCCCCATTGTCAACATCTTCCACCAGAATGGTATATATATTTTTTTCACCAAGGATGAAACCCACATTAACACATCATAATCACCCAAAGTCCATAATTTACCTTAGAGTTCATTCTTGCTGTTGTACATTTTGTGGGTTTAGACAAATATATAATGACATATGTCCATCATTATAATATCATACAAATTATCTTCATAAAAATTCTCTGTGCTCTGCCTATTCATCTCTTACCACCACCACCCCTGGCAAACACTAATCTTTTGACTCCATAGTTTTGTCTTAGTTACATTTAAATATTAAAAAAGAGAGTAGAAAACAGCCCTTTTAATGATAATTAAAACTGAATTTAAGATTTATGGAATGGCTATTTCCAAAATTAGCCACCAGTCACTCATAGCAACATAGGTTTGAACTGTGTGGACATGCAGATTTTTTTTTTTAATAAACACCATAAATGTATTTTCTCATGATTTTCTTAATATTTTATTTTCTTTAGCTTTATTGCAAGAGTGTAGTATATAATACATATAATGCGCAAAATGTGTTCATTGACTTGTTATTGGTAAGGCTTCTGGTCAACCCATACACACACACACCACATTGTTCAAGGGTCAACTGTACTATTCTCTCTGATTTTGTGTGTGTTTGAGATTTTCCGTAGTAAAAGTTTAGAAAAAATTAGCAAGAGTGACACTAAAAACATGATTTCTACCCTGATTCTAATGTCATAGATTTAGACTTTGAAAAGGATTCTAAGATAAGAATAAAATTTCTCTTGTATCTCAGCTTGTGAAATCAAAGGTTGATGAAGTATGGATGACCACTTCCAAACACCTTAGGTATTTCTTAAGTTTATCTTAGTAAGATAATCAGTCATACAGTAATGCACCCAGAATCCATTGGCTTCTTGCGCAAGTGTGGCCGATGCTGTCAGTTCCACATGACGTAGCCTCTCAGCACCTACCCCTTCACGGGCACCCCATCTGGTTTACAGTGTCTGACTTGTGAAATCAAAGGTTGATGAAGGATGGGTGACCACTTGCAAACATCTTAGGTAGTTCTTAAGTTTATTTAGTAAGATAATCAGTCATACAGTAATGCACCCAGAATCCATTGGCTTCTTGCGCAAGTGTGGCCGATGCTGTCAGTTCCACATGACGTAGCCTCTCAGCACCTACCCCTTCACGGGCACCCCATCTGGTTTACAGTGTCTGACCCCTGTGATTCTGTTTGACCTCTTTCTCTGGTCTTTGGCGCCAGCATACTTCCCTGGGTTGATGATGGTGACATTAAACAGGATAAGGGATAAGTGATAAACTTGGTTCAGGGTTGGAAGGGAGAATGACTTGTAATTTAAGGTACCTTTGGACCATGGAGGGGGTGATGTGTATTAGGTGTTGAACACAAGGTCCTGTGCATGGCTTACAAAAGTCAAACTGTTGCCTGCTCTGTCGCCATTTCCCCATCGCAAACCATGCTCCAGCCACATCTGACTGCTATCTCTTGACTCTCAGTTTGCAGTGGCTGTTCCCTCTAACTGGAATACCTTTTTGTAACCCCCCTTCCCCCCCATTATCCAGGCAAGTCCTGTTTGGACCCCTGTGACAGAGCACTCACTGTCATCAAATAGCAGGGCATTGGTGGCTCAGGAAGGGAGTTCTGGAGCCAGCTTGTCTGGATGTAAACCTTGGCTCCACCCTCCCTGCCATGACCTTGGTGTTAACTCAGTTTCCTAACACAGTGGGGACAATAGTAGAACACCGCACAGGACTATTAATACATTAACATATGAATTATGCATTTAAAGCACTTAAAACAGAGCATAGCACATCAAGTGTGCTCTAAATCTTTGCTGTTACTATTGCTATTTCATAGGACAGCCCATATCATTTTCTATTTAAAAACACGTTTTTAAAAGAATCGTTGTAGTAACAGTCTTATCAAATAGTGCCGATTTAAAACAATGACTGTCCTGGTCTTTTCTAAAGGTTATCACAAATGGTTGAAGTAATTTTTACCAGCCCTTTTTTTCTTCTTTTTAATCTTCAAGTCACTTTTTGTGTGGATTGCCATACTCTGTAGACTGCCTGCCTTTTATGCCTGTGTTGCATTTCATTGTTTTCTTAAGCATTTCCTGATATTTGAGCATATAGATTATCTTCAGTTTTTTTATTTTTCTAGTTGGACCTGCTTGACAAACTTTTCCTGTGAGTTAAGCTTGGGATTTTTTTTTTTTCTGAAAGTGAAATTTGAGTCAAATTTTATTTTATACATTTAATTATAAATTTCTCCAAGTGGTCTCCAAACTTTGTCTATAATCTAGTATAACCATTATAAGTACTAACATAAGAAATTTAAGAATGTATACATAATTATCCTTTGAATTTAGGAATATAAATTATATCAAAATTTTAATAAGCTGAAAACAGTATCTTTGTGGCTAAAGGCAAGAGACCATGAAGTTTAACTTTTTCTAATAGATATAAATTACAGTATTTTTAAAAATTGACTTAGAAATAAATAAATATAGACCTGTTTAAACCTAAATTAAAGCAGTCTGCTTACTTTTTGATATAGTACTTATAGTTTAATTCCTGAGGGAAAATAACCCATTAAGAATAAAGTGGTTAAACACAATCGATGATTTCAATGAAATACATTATTTGAATATTTCAAAGCACATTATAACTCATGTCAATGTAAGAAATATAAGAATTCATAATGATTCAAATGCTATTTTATCTTTTGTCCCCCAGTTTTATTGAGATACAATTGACAAATGCTCTTTTAAAAAAAACTTTTGAATTAGATCATAGGAAATTCTGCACTGTCCACTGCACTGGTTACTTGAGAAGCTGGCCTACAAATACTATTGGAATGGAAGAAGAAAGGAACAATAAGGAAGACAGCAATTTCACCTGCCTTGTTGCCATTGGGAGATTATATCCAAATACTGTCCCACAGAACAGTGGAGAGGTTAAAGTGAAACCAACTGAATTTATAACCCGTTTTGCAATGAATGGAAAATTTGTCTATGTGGACCAAAGGTAACATTTGTATGCCTTAATGACTAGAGTTCAATGGGATATTGAAGGCTATTAAAATGTGGCTTAGGACTGTTGGACTTTTTCTTTTAAGGCTTCAAAACAGGAAATAAAGTCTAAATGAAATAACAATATGGATATTATCAGTAAATTTGTTCAAGCCAAAATGTAAACTTGGAATATCTCTTAGCCAGTGGCGCAGAAACTGGGCATGGGTCTCTGGCCACAATTTCACTGGCGGTGGATTGGGTGGGTGTCCTCTGGAGTAGCCTCGTGCCTGGGTGTCCATTCTGTTTTGCAGCTCTGGTCTGGGTTAGTGATGCCCCTAAGTTACTCATCCCCGAGTCCACTTCCTTACTGTCCTGACCATGTATGGACCTTCAGGATTCTGGAAGGAATTTGTTCACCAATTCTAAGTTTCTTTTTAATTTTAAAACCAGGGCAACAGCAATTTTAGGATATCTGCCTCAGGAACTTTTGGGAACTTCTTGTTATGAATATTTTCATCAAGATGACCATAGTAAATTGACTAACAAGCACAAAGCAGGTATGCATTGAGTGGGGTAAGGTTTGGGTACTTTTTAATTGCAGCTTCAACTCTTAATTTCTCATTCCTGTGAAATCCAAAACTTGAATTAATCCTCAGAAGTTTGATTTATATAGTGGTAGACCGTTATACTAATTATGATCTTTTCTTGTTAAGTTCTACAGAGTAAAGAGAAAATATTTACAGATTCATACAAATTCAGAGCAAAAGATGGCTCTTTTGTAACTTTAAAAAGCCAGTGGTTTAGTTTCACAAATCCTTGGACCAAAGAACTGGAATATATTGTGTCTGTCAACACTTTAGTTTTGTAAGTAATTTTTTTATGTTGGTAAGACCTTTTATTAATTTCAAATGAATATCTTTGCTTCCCTCTTCTCATCTTGCTGACTTATTAAAACTGTCTTACCTTCTGACTTTATATTACAACTGAGATATACATTGAGTGGCCAGATTATTATGACCACCTGACATTTGTAGGCAAATTAGCTGTACACTGCATCGTATGGGATATGGAAGCCGAAGGCCTGTTCGAACACCTTTGCTGTCTGCAGTTACCAAGATAAAACGTCTCCAATCTCACAGGAACACAAGGATTGGACAGTCGAGCATTGGAAAAAAGTCATGTGGTTCGATGAATCACGTTTCCAGTTGCATCATGCAGATGGCAGAGTGAGAATTTGGCGGAAACAGCATGAAAGCATGCACCCCACATGCATGAGTACAACCCTTCAAGCTGGTGGGGGCAGTGTTATGGTTTGAGGCATGTTTTCCTGGCATGATTTGGGCCCTTTAATTCGTGTGGAACAACGTCTGAATAGCACAACAGACCTAAGTATCATTGCTCATCAACTTCATCCTATCATGTTGATGGCGTATCCCAATGGAGATGGCTTCTTCCAACAAGACAATGAGCCATGCCACGGTGCTCGTATTGTGCAGGAGTGGTTTCAAGAACATGAGGGAGACTTTACCTTGCTTAGGTGGCCCCCACAATCACCAGATCTCAATCCAATTGAGCATTTGTGGGATGAAGTTAAAAGAGCCATCAGGCAGCTGGGTCCGCAACCATCAAATCTCACAGAACTGGACAGTGCTATTCATCAGGGATGGTGTCAGATTCCTCGCATCACCTTTCAATATCTCATGGAGTCAATGCCAAGAAGAATCGCCGCAGTATTGAAGGCAAAAGGTGGCCCAACGAAGTACTGATGGGGTGGTCATAATAATCTGGCCACTCAGTGTATATTGAGTACTTCACTCACTGTCTGTTGGCATTAGTTCTCAGGATAAGCTGAAAGTTTGCCCTTATAAAATATATTCTTTTTTGCGTAGTATAAAATATGACAGTGAAGTGCTTTCTTCAAACCTCTCCTTCCTACCCTCCATGGCTGTGTCTTATCCCATCACTAAGTGATATGGATGTGACTTTAAACTGTATATCACTGTAAGAAGTTGTTTGTCCTCCACATCATTTTGCATGAACATCTTCTAAGCCTGGGGTACCACAGGTGGCTGTGCAGAGCCCTTGGTGGAGGGATGAGCAGCAATCCAGCCCAAGCACTGCTTGCCAAGTCCTGGTCTATGCCGTCAGCCTGAAGGAAGAGCCAGCTTTTCCTCATTTGCACAATATGCTAGCATGGCCCTGTTCTAAGTTTATTCTTTTTCTATACTTTTTTAAAATTGCTACAATGTTTCATCAAACCTATTTCCTTATTTATAATATTTAGCTTTATTTAAAAGCTGCGGAAGCTGTTCCAGCAGTATCCGGCTACCTGTTTCAATAACCCTTGCCTTCTTATCATCAGTGTATGAACTGACAGTTTGTAACTATGACAACATGTACTTCCAATAACCCTTGCCTTCTTATTATGAACTGACAGTTTGTAACTATGACAACATGTACTTTATAGGGTAATTGGGCATTTGGTACTGAGCACATTAGTACCTTGATCTCTGGTGGTAATATTAACAATATGCATATATAAAAAAATTAAATACAGTTACTCTAACACTTCCCTTAAAAATGGTAGAAAAAGCACCATTTTACTGGCAATGAATTGGGTGGGTGTCCCAATCTAAAAAAGATGTCACTGGTGGTGTTTCTAAATTCTAGGGGACACAGCGAGACTGGAGGAGCATCGTCACTTCCTTACAGCTCTCAATCATTGGAAGGTAAGCCTAGGTTTAGATGATGGAAACTTATTACCAAGACTATTACTATTGTTACTATCTTTTTCTGTCCTGGAGAGGTAAAAATCTCAAGGTGAAGTTGAAAAGACTTCTGTAGGTTCAGTTATCCTCCACAGAATTCACACAGTACTTTGGTCACACCTCCGTTATAATCTTAGGTTGTATTGCAGTTCGTTGTTCACTCAGCGGGCTGACCACAGGCTGAGTCTGAGAGTAGGAATGGTGTTTTATCCATCCTCTCTCCCTGGCAGCTAGCACAGTTCCTTGTACTTCGTGGCACTCAAAGTATCAGTTGGGCACATTAATAAAAAGCATTAAGGGGAAGTTTTTGCTTATATCCATTTTTCACCACAGGAATTACATAACATAGCCCTTGCATAAGTAAAAATATTAGGAAATATTAAAAATAAACTAGTATTGCTCTGCCTTTAGTATCAATATTAAAGTAGGTGGGAACTGTCTGTACTCAAAGGCTACAGGTCAGTGACTCTCTACACATTTGATTCATACACACTTTTGAATAAACATCTTAAACCATCATGCATTATGTTGGTAATGCAAGCATGAATGTTTCTAACAATTTAAGATGCGGCTAGTCTGTTTCTTTTAAAGATAGAAATATTTGAAAGAAATATATCAACCAAAGATATGTACTTTTTTAAAGTCCTCAATTGAATTTTCCTTCTGTTGTTTAGAGTCCTGTGTCAGTGTGCCTGGACTGTGCACCGGCACAGTGCTTGGTGCTGGCAGTATCGGCACAGATATTGCAAATGAAGCTCTGGACTTACAAAGGTAATGTTTCATCTTTTGCAAATATTACAAGAAAAGTTATTATGCTTATAAAACCAATATTCCAAAATCAATGTTTCCTCTATGCAAACAGTAACCAGTTCAACAATATAATGGAAGAGAAGATCACCTTTACGGTAGCAACAAAACAGATAAAAAGGTAATTAGATATAAATTTTACAAGAAGTATCTAGAACTTCATGGGGAAAAAAGTTAAAATGCAGATGATTTGAATAACTTTCCCGATATAAGTTATTTTTTAATGGGAAGACTCAGTATTGTAAGGATGTCAGTGTTCCCTGAACTAACCTATGAATTCAATGTGAATCCAGTCAAAATGGTTTTTTTTTTAGAATCCAACAAATGGTAGTAACTACATTAGAATATCCATCAAAATTCTAAAAAAAAAATTGATTGAGACTAAAACGATCAGATATTATATTATAAAGCTATAGTCACAAAAACATTTTGATTAATAAAAAAATAGGTTTCAGAAAATAGATTAATGAAATAATAGATTTCAGAAAAGATTCAAACACATATGGAAATTTATTATATGGTAAAAGTGGCATTTCCTTCACTAAGAGGAAATAGATTAAACTGTTAAGGGCATTATAATAACTCTGAAACCATTTGGGAAAACAAAGAAAGCTAGACCCCATTTTTATTCTTTATACTAATATGAATTCCAAATAAATCAAAGAGTTTAAAGTAAACCAATAAAAGTATTTTAAACAGAGGTATAAATTTTGTAATCTTACTTTGGATCATCGTACATCCAGAATTCATGAAGAAAAAAATATGATAAATTATATAAAAACTCAAAACTTAGGCATAACTATAACTATTTTAACAAAGTTAAAAGAAATTATAAACTGCACATAATGTGTGTATTTCACATGACAAAACGGACTAATTTTAATATATGAAGAGTTTATAGTATAAAGTTATTAAACTCTCTGTATATTTTATATACTATATACTAACCTTAATCTGTACTAAACTTTATATATAGTATAAAGAATAAAGTTATTAGCCAATTTTTAAAAATAGTCAATAATAAAAAATGTTGGACAGTGGACGTGTAGAAAAAAACACAAATGGCTAAGAAACTAAAAATTGCTCAACCCCACTCACAGTTAAAAACATATATGTACAAACTGAAAGAAATGCCTGTTTTCATTTAGAAGGCTGTCAAAGATTTGAATGTTTGATGATATTGGTGAGAGTGTGAGAAAACAGTCACTCTTAAACTGTTTGTGGGGATATATTAGTCCAGCTGCTATGGAAGGCAACTTGACTACACCTATCCGAAATGTAAGTGTACGTAACCCTAGACTCAGCAGTTCTGCCCCAGGAGCAAATAGCCTTATACAGCCTTGCAAAGATCTATGAACAAGACATTGATGTGTTTTTTTCACAGTAGTGCTTTAAATATTTAAATATAACTTGTTATGGCATATTCATACAATGGAGTACTCCGTTGAAAATTAGGTAGCTCTATATACGCTAATATGGAAAGTTGTTTAAAATACATGGTTAATAGAAAAAAAGAACAAGAACAGAACAAAAGGGTAGTGTGTATAATAACCCACGTATATAAGGCAAAAGAAAGGTGTGTATGTAGGCCCATAATTGCCCATCTAAATCTCTGGAGGCAATGTAGGTTTTGAACTCAGAATTTCTTTAGATTTTAGAAAGATTGTGTTTTGGAATTAAGTTTTTAAAGAGTTATGTGTAATATGTCCAGAGAATATCATGGGCAGCACCCCATACTCAATTAAATTATTATTTCTGCAATGAAGTATTTATAAATTAAATGGTCAGGGAGGATGGGAGATTAGAGATTGGGGTATATACATTAAACAAGTTTGGGAAAGAATCATGATTGAAGCTGTGTGTTGGGTATATGAGATTTCATTATACTATCTACTTTTATATCTGTTTGAAGTTTTCCATAATAAAGCTTAAAAATATATTTCTTGGAGTGAGGTTTTGTAAATACATGTAGTAAGACAGAGTGGGATAAAAAAAGAAAATAGCTTCATACCAGTCAGGTCAGGTTTTGCCGAGTTCAGATCAATTCAGATTTTGCTGCTAAATGAATTATGGAAAATCTTTCTGGTGTCCAGGTGTTTTAGATTTTGAAATTGTAGAGAAGGAACTTATAACTGGATGATGTATAACAATACAAGTAATTTGTTCAGAATTTCTTACCTCCCATAATGGGACTAGGTTTTGTGGGATGGGAAATGTAGAAGAGAGAAATTTTTGCTTTTTCTTTTCTTTTTGTATTTTTAATTTGTATTTTGTATTTGTATTTTTAGTTTGTATTTTTAATTTTTTAAATTAGAAGTAGTTTAAATTGAAAAAAAATTACTAGTAAGACATTTATCATGTCTTGATGGATCCCTGGGTCGCTTCCACCTTGTGGCTACTGTGAGTAATGATGCTGTCGATGTGGGTGTACAAATTAAGTTCTAGTCCTTGCTTTCAGTTCTTTGGGGTATAGACCTAGAAGCAGAATTGCTAGATCATTTGGTAATTCTGTTTAGCTTTTTGAGGAACTGCTATTATGTTTTCCATTTTACATTCTCCACCAACTGCACAAGGGTTCCAATTTCTCACCAATGCTTGTTATTTTATGTTTTTTGTGGGGTTTTTTTTTTAATAGTCATCCAAACGGGTGTGAAGTGGTATCTCATTGTGGTTTTGTTAGTCCAGAGTTTCATTTGTGATATCTGTTCCGATACTACCAGCATCCCTATAATTAGTGATGTGAATCTTTTCATGTGCTTATCTGCCATTTGTATATCTTTTTTGGAGAAATGTCAATTTAGGTCCTTTGCCCGTTTTTCAGTTGTGTTATTTATTTTTTTGTTATTATTGAGTTGTAGGAGTGATTTGTAAATATTTTCCCCCAATCTCTGGGGTGCCTTTTCACTCTGTTGATAGTGTCCTTTGATGCCCAGAAGTTTTCAACTTTGATAAATTCCGACTGTATCTCTTCTTTTGTTACGTGTGCTTTTGGTATATCCAAGAAATCTCTGCCAAGTCCAATGTCATGAAGCCTCTTCTCTATGTTGTTTGCTGACAGTTTTATAGTTCTAGGTCTTACATTTGGGTCTTTGATCCATTTGAAGTTAATTTTGGTATATGGGGTAAGGTAATAGCCCAACTTCCTTCTTCAGCATGTGGATATCCTAGTTTTCCCAGCACCATTTGTTGAAAAGACTGTCTTTTCCCCCCATTGAATGGTCTTAGAACCCTTGTTGAAAATCATTTGACCATATATGCTGAAGGGCTTTAAAAAAAATTTTTTTTTTCAGAGAGGAAGGGAGAGGGAGCGAGAGAAACATCAATGATGAGAGAGAATCATTGATTGGCTGCCTCCTGCACACCCCCTACTGGGGATTGAGCCCCCATTGCGGGCATGTGCCCTTGACCGGAATCGAACCTGGGACCCTTCTTTCTGCAGGCTGATGCTCTATCCACTAAGCCAAAGCAGCTAGGGCTGGAAGGCCATTTTAAGAGGAGTGGAAATTAAGCCAAACATTGACAGTTGGGTCCCGTTAGAATGGCCCGGATGCAGTGGGGAAGGCGTTTATGTATGGAGGCACTTCAGCCATTGTGTAGAGGTGGGTGAGAGAAAGCGTGGTGGTTTCAGGGGACAATAAGGAGACTTCACTGAGAGAGGAATTAGGTTGCTGAAATCAATGGGGAGTTTAAGGTGAAGTCAAGCAGGGAGGGACTTAAGTAGCAGATTTCTACCCAGTGGACTAACATGAAGGAAGCCATGCTTCAAAAGATTAATCTGGTATAGGGGGAGGGGTCGCCAAAGCCAAGTGAGCAGGTGGTGATTGAAAGCCATGAACCGCAGAATGAGAAGCCAGCCACGCTCTTTACATTGGCTGTCCTGTGAAAAATCCCCAAGACAGGCCACTGGCCTTTTCTTCTGTTTTTAGACCGAATTCATTCCATTTCTGTATTAATTTCTCCCTATGTAATTTCTTGTCAGTTGCCGTCTTGGGAATACATAAACACATGAAGTTATGTTTATGCCATTATGTGTTTCACATAATTGAGCATTTAATAGTATATGTTACTGTCAGTTTTACACATTTAAGTCTCACTGAAGGATTAATTATCAACATGTATGATTATATTTTTGTCATGTGTCTATCATCCCTGAGGATGACCTATTACAGTAAAAATATCACACATTTTCTACTTAAAGGTTGCAAAATGTTAGGATATCTTTCTTTACTTACAATTCTGCTGTTTGGTTATCTTGATAAGAAACCAAGTTTTGATGTGAATGCCTGTTTTAAACTAAGTGTGTTATAGTATTCTATTATTTTGTGACGTGCTATATTAAGATAAGTAACATGATTTACTTATGGGCTTTTACCTCAGCGTTTTATGTTTCTATTTACTACGGAGTGTTTTCAGCTCTCCATAGTCAAAAACAATCTGGCACCCAACAAGTTGGTCTATTGTGAAAACTGTCATGATACTCAGTCTCATGTTCCTTCACTGTATTTTTTTTTATCAGATTGTGATATATTCAGAGGAGAAAATTTCCTTCTAAAAATATATAAGTACAGAAAATGTTTTATGTATCACTTTTTAAAGGTTACAGTCTTCTTCATCCTTGGGTGATTCAAGTCCAACAGGTTTAATGAAAGATACTCACACTATAAACTGCAGGAATGTAAGTACAAACATAAGTGATAATATTCTTGAAATAAATGAACAATAAAATTTGCTCCTTGTGGATGGTTCCTCCTGAGAAAGAAAGCCATCTTAAAAAATAAATGAACCCTTTTCTAGCTAGTCCGTGGTTTAATAGGCCACGTAGAATAGTGGTTCAGAGTGAAGTTGCTGGAACCATATGATCTGGGTCCAAAGTTGTGACTCAGACACTTACTGCTGCTTAACCCCAGGTCGGTTTTTTAAACTCCATGCCTTGATTTCCTCTTTTGTAAAACTGGAATAATAATGGCACCAATTTCTTTGGATGGTGTATGAATTAAGTGATTAAGTATGAAAACAAGCAAAAGCTTAACAGTGTCTGATACACAGCATGTGCCCAGGAAAGGATAGCTGTTATTACTGCTGTTATTCCAATTCAGCGGATTAAGTGGACACCTTTGGTCTGTAACAAAGTTTAATATAAGCTACAAGATAAGAATAACACACTAATTCAATTCAATAAATACTAGCTATTTGAAGTGCATTGCTACATATACAAAAGGGACTAAACGTAGTGCTAATATCTGGAAAACTCACATAGAGCATAATTCTAATGTAGCTCCGACAACAAAAGGCCCTAAAGGAGGTCTATAAATGAAGTGGTATACGAATATAATAGAAAAATTAAATCTGACCAAGGGCAAAAGGGAACTTGCAAATGTATTTTTACATAAAATATTATAAGTCTTTTGGGCTAGTGTTTTTTAATTTTACTCATACATTTAGCAAATGTCTATTGGGTACCCATTTTGTGCCAGGCTATATGTTAGAAACAGAGGTTAAGTCATTGTAACAAAATCGCCAAGTAGTATACATTATATAGGCGTTCTGTAGATATAGATAAAGTACCTCAACTTAAGACAATATAGGTCAGTGATGGCGAACCTTTTGAGCTCGGTGTGTCAGCATTTTGAAAAACCCTAACTTAACTCTGGTGCCGTGTCACATATAGAAATTTTTTGATATTTGCAACCATAGTAAAACAAAGACTTATATTTTTGATATTTATTTTATATATTTAAATGCCATTTAACAAAGAAAAATCAACCAAAAAAATGAGTTTGCGTGTCACCTCTGACACGCGTGTCATAGGTTCGCCATCACTGATATAGGTAAACTAGAGGCCCAGTGCACGAAAATTCATGCAAGATTAGGCCTTCCTTCCCCCTGCTGCTGGCACCAGCTCCCCTCCGGCACCCGGGACGCTGGATGGCTTCCCTCGGGCCGCCCGCAGGCACCGGGACCTGGGCTGGCTTCCCTCTAGCCCCGGCTTGGTCAGGAAGGACATCTGGAATGACATCCGGTCTAATTAGCATATTACCCTTTTATTATTATAGATGACTTTCTATTTTGATACACTACATTGTACATTAGATTGTTTGGCCTATAACTCTGTAACAGTATGATAACTTTCTGGTCAAAACCTCTAGTTTAATCCATTCTCCACTCCAAGGCACTATTTCCCTTTGCGGTACCTAATGGGATATGGTTTTGTCATCATTTTTTAAAAAAAAATAACTGACTCAGAGCACTGTGGTCAAGAACTTTCCCATCTCACACTTTTCTTATAGTACAGACATTCAGTTATGGTTATGAAGAATGTGGGCTTTGGAGTCAGGAAGACGGGGTAGAATTATGGCTCTAACACTTCAGGCACGAATATTAGCCTCTTTAGGCCTCAGATTCCTGACCCATAAAACAGCTCCCTCACAACACTTTTTAAGTGAAATGGGATGATGCACGTGGGGTGCTTAGGCACAGAGTACTCAGTCAATGCAGCCCACCAGGGGCCACGCTGCCAGAGGCCCCTGTCCGATAACTGCGAAGAAGTACTTCAGTCAAGTAGGAACCTTACTACTTACTATTCTGTCTTTCCAGATGTCAAATAAGGAGTTGATGCCACTAAATCTGTCTGAAATAGGGGAGCTAGAAGCCACAAGGCAAAACCACAGCACTGTTGCTCCCCCAAGTCATGAATCACTCCTAGGTAAGTTTTCTTTGGCATCTGCCCACCATTTTGTTTTTCCAAAAATTCCTCCTTAATCACTATATTTTCAGGCATAGGAGATTTCTAGAGAAGCA
Source organism: Myotis brandtii (assembly GCF_000412655.1). NCBI lineage: Eukaryota > Metazoa > Chordata > Mammalia > Chiroptera > Vespertilionidae > Myotis > Myotis brandtii. The sequence goes on from NW_005363772.1 coordinate 3,715,078, forward strand.
AGGTCAAAACCAAGATTTTTCCATTCAAAATCCTAAATGCAGTAACCATACTCTTGATGTTAAAATGTATGTTACTTAATGCACCTGTCCTTGAATATTCAGTTATCAACAAAATCCAAGGTATTGTTCCTACATACAATGTAAATAAAACTAAGGTATTTCTATCCAGGAAAAAGTGTCCACTCTCAGGAATTCAAGAATTTTTAAAGGGTACCAATGGTAAAAAGTTTAAGATGCAATTATTCATTCTATGTTTATACAAAGTTCACATCAAGTAAATTCAAGTGACACAGTTTCATACTCCCCATAACTGACATTAACCTACTGATATTTTATGTTAATGAAAATCAAAGAACTTAAAGAATCTGGGTATCAGCTGTGCAAAGAACCACTTATTAATCACCTCAAGTTCTATTGTACTTCGAAAGACATCTAGAAAACTTTGGTTAACCTGCAGCTATGTTTTAACCCTTAATTTCTAGAACCTTGTCCTTATGTCTAACTTAAAGCTCATTTCCATGGTAACTCCTTAGGTCCTTTTTTTCAATAAAAAACCTGGTTACTCCCCTTTTATAAGAATACTAGAGGCCCGGTGCACAAAAATTCATGCACTTGCGGGGGTCCCCGGGGGATCAGGCCTAAGCTGGCAGTCAGACATCCCTCTGGCAGCTCAGGTGCCCTTGGGGGATGTCCGACTAACAGCTTAGGCCCACTCCCCACAGTCGGACATCCTTAGCACTGCCCAGCTTGTGGCTGAGCAGAGCTCCCCCTGTGGGAGCACACTGACCACCAGGGGGCAGCTCCTGTGTTGAGTGTCTGCCCCCTGGTGGTCAGTGCATGTCATAGTGGCTGGTTGTTCCCAGTCGTTCTGCCTTTAGGGTCAGTTTGCATATTACCCTTTTATTATATAGGATTAAGGCTTTATATTCCCCTTTGCTATAGCCTTCTCATTTTTTTGGATTAAACAAGTAAAGTTTTTTTTCCCACAAAGCAGGTTAAAATTAAATTTCTCCTTTGCACACAAGCACGTGCACATGCACCGCTGTGCAAGCAAACCTCAGCCTCTAGCTTCCAGTTGTCTGGAAGTCTGTACCTATTCAGGCTCTTATTTTCTATTAAAAAACTCATACACTAGCTCACTTACATGTATCAAGTGAATTAAGTCCAATTGATCTGACAGCTAATTGTTATAAAAATAGGTGACCCATTAACAAATTTATCTGGCTTCTGCAATTTAAGACCTATAGTCTGCCCTCAAAAAATGCAGTGTATGGCCTTCTACCCGTGCTTTGCCTTTTTGATACTAATCATTTTTAACCTTCAAATGTACTTACACGGACCTGTATTTTTATTCTATAGGCGGTGGTGCCCAGCTGGATTTTGATGCCCTGTGTGACAATGACGACACAGCCATAGCTGCCTTTATGAATTACTTAGAAGTACAGGGGGGCCTGGGAGAACCCGTGGACTTCAGCGACATCCCCTGGACCCTTTAGCATTTGACTTTTAACTCCAAAAATGGGAAATGTTTTACAGCATTTCCTTTACAAAAAAACTGTATGTTCTTCTGTACTGTATCGATACTCTTTTTATCCTTTATTCTTATGAAGGTTCTACCAATTTTTATATATTTGCACCTATTTCACAGGGGTCTGGGGAAATGTGATGTTTTTCTTCAAATAGAACTGCTCAGAATTTCCTACAGACGCCTTTACTCAGCCAACTGGTTTTAAACCCACTAGCTGCTATTTTTTGCTAAAATATTTCTGACTAAGAGTATCACATACATCTTGCTTTGGTTTTGTTTTTATTTTTTTGATGCAGTTTTTTTGAGTTTGAGAATTTAATATGTTGGCATTTTTTGGGGGGGTCTTAGATTCATTTAATTGACTTATAATAGTAGATTTGTGTAATTTGGGACATTTCCATTTCTTGTATATTTCCTTAATTGAGGACAGGGCTTATGTATTTTTTAAGAAAACAGTGAGTACTTGAACATTTAAAGGGACAATGCAATTGATAGTCATGATCACAGTGACTACTATGTTTAGTGTTTGTAGACTTGGGCAAGCACAGAGCCAGGATATTTATGCCCAGTTGAGCACTTTGAGGTGGATGTTAAATGAGATGATTTTTATTTAAAACTCAGAAAAAGAAAAGTTGAGACACTTTCAACTTTGCTTATAGAACAGGAAAGATTCTGGGTCCCAGATGTTGGTGATTAATTTTTGCATATTTAATCTTAATGTAACCACTCAAGATATACAGATAGAACAGGTTTTCTATGTTGAAATGGTATGTAGTGACTGATTATCTTAGAGGAAGGAACAGGCCCAGGCAGATTAAATGTTTTGTGTAAACACAATTAAATTTAAATATTTTTTTAATGTGTACTGTGTATAAACCAGTTTCTTTTTACATACTTGGGAAAGCAGTGGGCTCACTGGTTAAATGATTAATTAACTGATCCCAAGAACTAGTCATGGCCTTAAAGATTATTAAGCAGTTAGAGTTACTATTGCATGTAACCAAAGGCAGTTATATACATGGTAACTACCTGAAAACTATGAGGCAATGAGAAAGAATTTAAAAACCAATTTTCTAGCTATAATTAAAAATTTGGAGAGCATTAATCTAGAGGTGGCTCAAATCGAGTGCAAGAATTAAGAATATTTAAAGCACTATTGGTACATCTACCATTTTGAAGATCACATTTCTGTATCACCTTACATTTTAAGAGCTCTTTCTAGTTTACCAAGTAAGTTCCCATATATTGTCTCTTGTGCCCCACACATGAAAGTAAGATAGTCTGGGAACCTGGTGGGGAAACCCTGAGGCTCAGGTGTGGGGTTCAAATCCAGTTTTTTTTCTCTAGATGGTTCTATCCCTTTCCAGTTGACTGCCCTGAGCCTCTCACCATAACAAAGCATCATTTTGATCTGGCCCATTTCTTTCGGCTGTACTAGTTGAACTTTTGTCAGGTGTGCCAATGGCAAACATACCAACAGGCATTAACCAAAAGCAGATGTTCCCTTCAAGCACGATGACTGCAGTGGCTCTGTGGACAAGGGCGTATTGGTACATTATCCTCTTGACCTGACCCAATGCTCCAGACGTGTCAAAGGGTTGGCACCACTCCTGGACTTGAGACAGCCAGGTTTAGAATAAGCCCAAGAAACCCTATGAGATGGGGGGAGATTGGTTTGAAGCAGCCCAAGCATGATTTGTTAAGTCTGAGGAAGCAATGAACGATCACATCTGTTCTCTTAAGTTGTGCAGATGGACTTGCCTTACAAACTTAACACTTTAGCCGTCTGAACTCTGGCAGGTTAGCCTTGGCCTGCTGTGTTGGCCTAAGCCAGGGGTTGCAGGATAGGTCATTGTGGCTGGATGGCCTCAAAAGCAGATGGGACAAACCATGATGCAAGGATCTGAGAGGCAGAGTTTCTAGAGGACTTATTCCATAGACCAGTTGGCAGATAGCCAGTTGGATGCTTTGATCCTTTAATAACCCACTCTGATGTTTTTCTGTAGATCTTCTTGCCCTGGACCCAGAATCCAACCCACATGTATGATACTATATAGCTCTCTCAAGTTTGGTGGGTTTTTTTTTCAAAACCCATTCTGTTTGCATTTGATTGCTATTACGAGTGGCAGATGTTTATATGTCTTACTCAATATTACTTTGTCTCCTACCAATTTCTTGAATCTTGGTTGAAAATCTCTATACATTGGATGAAAGCAGTGTAGAGTGTGTGTGTGTGTGTGTGTGTGTGTGTGTGTGTGTGTGTGTGTGTGTGTTTTCCCCCCTAAGAATTACCTACAGTGAAGTAGTGAGGAGGGGGGAGTGCCTAGAGTCAGAAGAGCCCACTCAGCCAATAAATTTAGCTATGTGACTGCAAGTAAGCCATTTAAACTCTCTGTACCTCAGTTTCCTCATTTGTGACAAGAGATTTGATCTCCAAGTTTACTTCCAGTTCTGATTCTGAGATTCTGATCCATAGGACTTGAGCATTAGGGTCAGACTCTAGAACTGTGCGGTCCCGTGTGATAGGCACCAGCTACATGTGGCTACTGAGCACTTTAAATGTAGATTTCAATTGAGATGTGCTATAAATGTAAATTTCATAGCATACCTCAAACAGTATAAAAAGAAATATAAAATATATTAACAATTTTATATGGATTCCATGTTCAAATCATATTTTGGATATACTGAATTTAATGAAACATTAAATTTTTACTTTTGACTTTTCTAATGTGGCTATTAGAAAATTTTAAATTGCACATGTGCCACACATTATATTTCTATTGGACGGCTCTGCTCTAGAACATTTTATTAAGTGAATATTATTGAAATAGACCAAAGGTTATACCATGAATATGATTATTTACCTCTAAATGCTGTGGTTTAAAAAAAACAATTGCATATTTATCCTTGAATCTGAACCTCTACAAATAACTGAACCTCTATCCATGTATCAAATTTAAAACTTTTTAAAAACTGGTAAACTTGAAAATTTGATCAGATATTTCATTACAGGATGATCGCCTGAAATCAAATAAAATAAAACTTGAGATATATGTTGACACTGTATGGTAGTAACTAAATTTGGAAATCCATTGAGAAATCAGAAGGCAAACAGAACAGTACAGACCAGAGACTTTTGGTGAATAAATGGGATTAAAGTATTTAATTACAGTGTTACCTTGGGGAAAGGCTTTATTTATGAGTCGTGTTCTCCGAGGAATCTCTGTAGAGTCAGGGGCACAGGGAAATGAAATAGCCACTATCTAGTTGTTGGACCATGTTTGGTGGTGCCATGTCAGATCCCACTCTAAAGAGGTCTGAGCCACTCAAGCAGGTCATTGTTGGGCTCTAGAACTGGAGATTCAGATTTGCCAAGCAGGGTCTCATGGGCAGAGCAAGGCTGACAGCTAGGAAAATCAGAAGCCATAAAGAAAAACTGCTAAGCGGCCACTAGGTGTCACTTTTCCATTTCTAGAGGGCTTTGTTTTCATTAAGTTAATTTTTCCAAGTACCATGGGGCTTAGGAGAGGCATTTATGTCTTTTGTGTCTAGAATACGTCTGCCTCTCTGGTATGAGTTATTTCATGAGAAATGCTTGTTAAGAGAAGATTCTTCCCACATAATATAAGGACTTTGGTTCAGGGAGCTTTCCAGATGTGGCCCTGGTAAAACGCTGGCCTTAGAAAGAAAACGCATCCAACCTAGAATATGCTTTCTGAACTCATGTGAGAGTGTATGGTATGTGTGTTACTGCTCATACATTCTTGAGCTTAGGTTTGTCTTTTATACCGTTTTTAGCTTTTTTCCAGTTCACTCGTGCTTTTCTGTATATTGGTATTTTTAAAGTTTTGTAGTCAATAATGAAAAGAGTGAAATTAAACTATATTTTATAACAATTACTAGTTTGGAGTTTTTTATTTGATATATTCAAGTTCCTCCAAAATGTCGTATCCCTTAACTGCCTTTATAAAGTGGAAACAGACTCCATTGTTCTCAAACCACTGGGCAGAGAGGTACATTGAACTACATCACTATATACAATTGTGGGTGTGTTCATCAGGCTATGCTAACTGCTAAACAACTCTAAAATATCAGTGGCTTCCCCAGTAAACTTCCTTTCTGCTCACATCTCAGTCCAGTGTAACCAGTGCTGTCTCTCTATCTCCTTCTCCCTCCCTGCCTCTTCCTCTTTCCATCTCTCAGCTTTGCTTTCCCCTAAACTGGTTTTATCCTCTGTGGACCTTCTTCCCCATAATGACATTCAGAAGCTCCCAGCACATAATTGCTCTTATACCTGGCAGTCTCAGTGCAAAGAGCTTTTTCATTTCCTAGTAATTCACATAAAGATGTGCATTGATTGGGCCTCTGGGTTAACTTGAGTCACGTGGACCGTCTTGTGGTCAGCAGGCTAGAAAGTACAGATTGGCCAGGCTTTGGTCACATGCCCACACCTGGATTTAAAGGCATCCTCAAAAGGGAAATCATGTGAAAAATAGCCAACTCCCTGACAGCCTAGGGCCAGAGGAAGGCATGGTGATGGAAACTTGCAATGCATCATAGTTGATGATTTCCTAAGATTGTGGGCTTAGGTATGTGAGTCTCTAGTCTTTTTGTTTTTGATTGTTTTATGTGGAGGTGGAGAGGAGTAGCAAGTTATATCACACGTTTTTAACTGTGGGCACCTTTTCTGTGTAATATCTAGTCAGTAGTCACCTTGAAGGACACTCCGTTGCTTGAGGTAAGTATGCGTAGAGAGAGTCAGTAAAAAGTTGTCTTAAGTCCTGTCTAGCTATGTGTTTCTGGCATTTGATTTGTAGTTCTCTGAAAAATGTTACTTTATTTTGGAATTTGGTCTCCATGAATTGTTTACATTTTAATAGTTAGAAAACAAGAATGTTTAAGAATGTTTATTACCACAGCTTCAAACTAGGAGTGAAAATTTCAAGAGCGTGAGGAGAAAGGAAATTCTACAACACTGTCCTATTTTCTGTGATTATTGTAAACCAAAATGATTAAAAATGAACGAATGAGTAAACAAAAGGGATGATGCCATTGTTAATGGATATCTAATAGTACCTTATACAAATGGGGAACATGGCCACTCAGGCTCACCACGTAGAGCTTGACTGTTATTTTAACTCTAGATTTTAATGTGTTTATATAGATACAGTTTCGGTGAGCATTTACTAAGTGGGTCCTTTTCAGCAGATCATAGGTAATAAATCAACTCATTAAAAATCAAAGCACCAGTTGCTGGGAACATGCAAGGTTGCAAAACAGCATTTAGCTTGATGTTTTTCCTTCTAAGATGTGTGTTCACAGGAATACCTGTTAGAAGAACTAAATCCAGCTTTTCTCTAACAGAGTAACATACTATATAGTGTGGAAACATACAGATCCGATTTCTTAAATATAACCTAACCTGGAAACAGAACTCGTCAAAATAAATGTACAAGACTGTCAAATTACAGCGGGAAGGCTGGGGAGTGTTGGGGAAGGGGGGAAAGAGATCAACCGAAGGACTTGTATGCATGCATATAAGCACAACCAATGGACACAAGACACTGGTGTGTGGGATGAGGGCATGCGACAGGGGGTAGGGGAGGCTGGGGGAAGGTCAATGGGGAAAAAGAGATATATGTACTACTATGTGTAATACTTTAAACAATAAAAAAAATAAATGTGCAAATGCACAGTGGTTCTCCATATGTGATCCCAGGAAACGTAACATCACTTACAGGAGCTTGTCAGAAATGCTAATCCTTGGGCCTCACCCAGGGTCTACTGATTTAGAGACTCTGGGGTGAGCCCAGCAGTCTGAAGTTTACCAAGTCCTCCAGGTGATTCTGATACACGCTAAGGTGGGAGACTATTGCTCTGGTTCTCGTCTGGTGTTAATTTGGCCTCTTTTACCCAAACATGGTGAGGCTTCTCATTCTGTGTCATCTTGGTAACAATGGGAGTTCCCCATGTTTGGGAGGAAGACAGACTTGTTTTCTAAATGTAACATCTAAGGGGCAGTCAGAAATAACCTGCCCTCTGTAGCAAGAGAGACTACAGAAGTGGTCTCAGTCTTTTTAAAACAAAAAGAAAATTTGCTAGCATTTTCAGGAAAACAAAACAACTAAAAAAGGTCCAGTCTCTTGTCACTAGCTTTACATAATTGGTCTATAAATAACCAATAAAAGGCAAAAACAAAACAAAACAGGATAAGCGTTTAGCTAGGAAGTTGACTAATATTTGTGGCCGTTTAAGGAGAAGATAATATAGGCATTCCCTAGCTATGAAAACAATCCAAGCGTACGTAAATAGAAGGCATTTTAAAGGAACAGAGGCTGCCTCAAAGCCAAACAAGAGGCCATCTTTGCTCTAGGGAGGGAAGCGACATCCCACACCATGAGGCAGATCCAGGCTGAGGCAGCCTCTGTAGGTGGCTGTCTGTATGTAGAGGTGGCTGGTACTGGGCATGGTGGGTGACTTAAAGGCTCTAGTCACAACTACCACCTTCCAAGGAATTCTTGAAATCTACCCACTTGCTTATAGACCTTCACATTCACCTTCATGGCAGTGTGAACTGTGCTGAAAACTGGGTTCCCTAGCCAGGCATTTTTTAAAAATCCTGGGTTATGTTTCCACTGGGGGGGGGGGACACATAACTTTTCAGATTGCAGTGACACTAGAGCATGGTTTTTCTACTTCGTTGCTATTGATGTTTAGGACCAGATAGTTCTGTATTGTGGGAGGCTACCCTGTGCACACAGTAGAATTAGCATCTCTGGCCTATATCCACGAGATGCCACTAGCAACCCCCATTGACAACCAAAAATGTGTCTGACATTGCAAATGTTCTCTGAGGGAGGAGTACAAAATCCCTTCTCCATCCCAAGTTGAGAACCACTACTCTACAGTTATATTTTCTTCTTTTTTGTTGAAGAGGGTAGGAAAAAATATCTTCCTGTTCTCTATCCTCATTAAGACCACAATGCCTTAGATCCCTCTCATTTTCCCTTATTTATCCCCTCTCCTTATGCACACCCCTCCCCCCGCCCCAGTCTTTACTTCCATACTGACTGGCCCTCTAAGGTCATAATTTTTTTCCTCTTTGTCAGTGTCCTCAAATCCCAGGCCCCCATTATCCTTCCACCTCACTCAGCTCCAGAAAATCCCAGCTCTGCCATCAGCTCAGCTCTCTGACAATCCCAGCTCTGCCATCAATTCAGCTCTCTGACAACCCCATTCCTTCAGTAGAACCACCAAATACCACTTGAGAAGAATCATACTAGTAGGTTTGTATAAATTCATGGTCTCACACTAATGAGCCTCAGTGAGGTAGCATGAGGTTCTTGTTTCTCCTCACTTCAATCATTCCCACCCGCATCTTGAGTGGGGAGCTCTTAACACATTGAGAAGGTGTTCAATGTTAACAACAGTTTGTTTTGCTTTGGTTTGATTTTGTCTCAATACTGCACTTTGAAGAATAGACAATTTATATGTGTGTGTGGGGGGGGGCGGGTATTTGGAAGGGTTGAATTATAACTGTGAGGAGTGACCAATCAAGTGGATCCACCCTTACCCTGCCAGATGAGCCAGGAACAGCCCTTTCCCCAGGCCTGACCAAGAGGGGCACATTCAGGATGGATCTATGAAGAGAGGAGAGGGGTAGAAAAAATGGGGTGGGGGCTGCCAGGGAGAACGTGAGCTCTGGATGCCTACTCCCTAAGGCTGACTATGAATTTAAAAGTGACCAAAGATAGTTTCGCTCTCTCCATTGGCCCTCATATGTTTCTGTAAGCTAGCTAAGAGCAAGATTGTAAGATTGTGCCCTTCCTGGAAATGGACTGTATTCACCTGCCCTCTCAGGCACCCCATGGCACGAATAAGACTACAGTGATTTCTAAAGCCAGTTGTATTACCATTTACATGAACAACTATTTCAGATTTCCCCCCACTTTCTTTAAACTCTCTATGTCACTGCTTTTTCCATATTCACAAAAGATGACCTTGCATATCACTTCAGCATGTTCACCATGAAAATAAAGCAGAAACCCTCTTATTTGAGGTGGTATGGACTCCTCATCATTTGATTAGCTGAAAAGGTTTATTAAAACAGAATAATGCAGAGTGATGTCCGCAAGATAGCGTAGTAGGAGACACTAGGCTTTGTCTCCCCCCCTCCCAGGCCTCCCTTCCCCAATAATTATACATCTATCCATGGATAAAACTAGTTTTGGGAGCACTCAAGAGTCCAATTAAAAACCTGCAGCAACACAAGGGAGCAAACGACCGAGAATAATCACACAAAAGTGATTGCTGGGAGATCAGCATATCTGAGACAACTGGAGATGGCCATGAACATGTGGTAGTTGCCAGCAATCCCCAGTGACCTCCTCTGCAGAGGACTTCTGCCATGAGGACCTCAACGCCCCTGCCATCACTACTTCAGACCCCCGAGAGAGGAGACACTGCTATATGCCTCTTCCAAGAAGGATCTGCTGTTACACTGCCCTGGGACCAGGGCCACCTTCCCCTAACCCTGCACACACCCAGTACCCCAGAGACGTGGCCACTTCACTCTGACTGTGCTCCAGACGCCAACTCCATGGCTTCTCCGTGAGCACCTTGCCCAACATTACCAAAGCTGTGGCAGGGTTGCCTATGTCCTGGGCACCAGTGCCTCCACTGCCCTGAACCAGGAGCCATGGCCTCTCCATGCAGGCCAATGCCCCATAAGATTATCAGCAGAAGCTTTGAGACCACAAGGGAATGCAATGACATATTGAAAGTGCTGAAAGAAAAGCTGACAGTCAAGAATACTCTAGAGCAGTGGTTCTCAACCTTCTGGCCCTTTAAATACAGTTCCTCATGTTGTGACTCAACCATAAAATTATTTTCGTTTCTACTTCATAATTGTAATGTTGCTACTGTTATGAATCGTAATGTAAATATCTGATATGCAGGATGGTCTTAGGCGACCCCTGTGAAAGGGTCGTTCGACCACCAAAGGGGTCGCGACCCACAGGTTGAGAACCGCTGGGTTAGAGCATCAGCTCATACATCTAGGGGTTTTGGGTTCAATTTCTGGTCAAAGGCATGTACCTGAGTTGCAGGTTTGATCTCCACCGGGTTGGGGTGCCTATGGGAGGGAGATAACCAATTGATGTGTCTCTCTCACATAATGTCTCTCTCTCTCTCTCTTTTTTTCTCCCTCTCTCCCTCTCCTTCCTTTCCACTCTCTTTAAAAATCAATGGAAAAAATATCCTCAGGTGAGTATTAACAAACAAACAAACACAAACAAACATAAAAGTGAAGCATTCTCAGTCACAGAGTGGTAACCACAAAGCAAAAATGTATATTAGATGCTCACGAGATAGAGAGAAAGGAATCAAAGCATACCATTACAGAACATCCAACACACACGAGGGGAACAAGAGAGGAAGAAACAACAGCGGTACAAAACAACCAGAAACCAATGAACAAAATCAATAGTAAGTCCATACTTACCAATAATTAGTTTAAATGATAATGGACCAAATCCTCCAATCAAGAGACAGTGGCAGAGTGATTTAAAGAAAAAAAAAAGACTCAACTATAAGCTATCTACAACAGATTCAATTCACCTTTAAGGACACACGCAGATTGAAAGTAAAAGGATGGAAAAGATATTCCAAGCAAATGAAATCCAAAAGACAGGTGATAACTACACTAATATCAGACAAAATAGACTTTAAGCCAAAGTCTGTAACAAGAGACAAAGAAGGTCTGTATATAATGAGAAAGGATCATTTCATTAAGAGGATTTATTAGCAAATATTTCTGCATGCAATATAGAAGTATCTATATATGTAAAGTAAGTATTAACATATTTAAAGGGGGAAATAGACAGCAATAGAATAGTAGGAGACTTCAATACACCACTTTCAACAATAGATAGATCATCCAGACAGAAAATCAGTAATGAACTACACATCAGATCAGATGAACCTAACAGATATTGCCAGAACATTTCACCAAACAAAAGCAGAATAAACATTCCTTTCAAGAGCATATAGAACATTCTACAAGGTAGATCATATGTTAGGCCACAAAACAAGTCTTGACAAATTTTAAATATTGAAATCATATAAAACATCTTTTCTGACCATGGTATGAAACTATAAATCAATTACAAGAAGAAAACAGAAAAATTCATAAATTTGTGGAGATTAAGCAGCATGCTTGTGAACAACCAATGACTCAAAGAAGAAATCAAAAGAGAAATAAAAAAAATGTCTTGAGACAAATGAAAATGGAAACAACATACCAAAACTTATGTGAAGCAGTCTAAGAAGGAATTTAATAAAGATAAATACCTACATAAAAAAAGAAAGGTCTCAAAAAAAAAAAATCTAACTCCACACCTCAAGGGAAAAAAAAATGACTTGCTTGAGAGAAATGTATATTTTACTACTGTTGGGTGAAATATTCTGTAAATATCTTTTAGATTCATCTCATCTAATATGTAGTTTAAGTCCACAGTTAGCAGAAGAAAAGAAATAAATATCAGGGTGGAAATAAATAAAACAGATACTAAAAAGACAATATAAAAGAGCTGGCTTCTGGAAATATAAACAAAATAGACAAACCTTTAGCTGGATTTCCCAAGAAGAAAGAGAGAAAACTCAAAATCAGATATAAAAGAGGAGACAGAAATGATCCCACAGGAATACTAGTACAAAGGATCCTAAGAGACTACTATGAACAATTACATGCCAACAAACTGGATAACATAGAAGAAGTGAATAAATTCCTAGAAACATAAACCTAACAAGACTGAATCATGAAGAAATAGAAAACCTGAACAGATCTATAACTAGTAAGAAGATTGAAGTGGTAATCAAAAATCTCCCCAAAAAGAAATGCTAAGGAACAGATGGCTTCTACCAAACATTTAAAACATTTAAAAAAGAAGGAATACATATTCTTCTCAAAAAAAAACAACAACAATAAAAACTGATGAGGAGGGAACACTTCCAAACTCATTCAAGAGACCAGCATTACCCTGATATTGAACCCAGATGAGAACACAAGAAAATTAGAAACGAATAATCTTTGGCGAACACAGATGGGAAAATCCTCACCAAAATATTAGCACACTGAATTCAACAGCACATTAAAAGTAACATACAAAATAATCAAGTCAGCCCTAGCCGGTTTTGCTCAGTGGATAGAGCATCGGCCTGTGGACTGAAGGGTTGTGGGTTAGATTCTGGTCAAGGGCACATGCCAGGGTTGAGGACTTGATCCCAGTAGGGCATGCAGGAGGCAGCTAATCAATGATGCTCTCCCATCATTGATATTTCTATCTCTCTCTCCTCCTCCCTTCCTCTCTGAAATCAATAAAACTATATTTCAAAATGATCAAGTCAGATTTATTCCAGGGATACAAGGATGTTTGACATATGCAAAAAAATAAAATTTAATGTGATTTACATTAACAAAATAAAGGATAAAAATGAATGCAGAAATTTACAGGATACAAAATAAACATACGAAAACCAGTGACATTTCTATACACTAACAAACTATCTGAAAAAGAAATTAAGTAATTACACTTACCATAAAATCAAAAAGAATAAAGTATTTAGGGGTAAATTTAACCAAGGAGATGAAAGACCTATACACTGAAAACTATAAGACATTAATTAAAGAAATTAAAGATGACATGAATAAATGGAAAATATTCGTGTTCATGGATTAAAAGAATATTGTTAAAATGTCCATACTACCCAAAGTGATCCACAGATTCAATGCAATTCCCATCAAAATTCCAATGGCATTTTTTCATGGAAATAGAAAAGATAAGCCCAAAGTTTTTATGGAACCACAGAAGACCCTGAATCACCAAAGCAATCTTGGAGGCATCACATTTCCTGACTTCAAATTACATTACAAACCTACAGTAATCAAAATAGCATGGTATGGGCATAAAAACAGATGACACATCGGTCAATGGAATAGAATAGAGAGCCCAGAAATAAACTCATGAATATATGATCAATCAATTTAAAACAAAGGAACCACGAATATGCAGTAGGGAAAGAATAGTCTCTTCAAGAAATGGTGCTAGAAAAACTAGACAGCCACATGCAAAAGACTAAAACTGAATCTCTATCTTACACCATGTACAATAACCAACTCAAAATGGATTAAAGACTTGAAACTAAGACCTGAAACCATAAAACTCCTAGAAGAAAACAGGCAGAAAGATCCTTGACATTGGTCTTGGCAATGATTTTTTTGGATTTGACACCCAAAGCAAAGGTAACAAAAGCAAGAATAAACAAGTGGAACTACAATCAAGCTAGAAAGCTTTTGCACAGTGAAAGAAACCATCAACAAAATGAAAAGGCAACCTACAGAATGGGAGAAAATATTTTTAAATCACATGTATGATAAGAGGTTAGTATTTAAAATATACAAGAAACTCGCACAACCCAATAGCAAAATATCAAATTAAAAAATGACCTGATTTTTAAAATGGGCAAAGGACCAGAGAAGACATGAATAGCCAACATGGAAAGGCGCTCAACATCACTAATTGTCAGGGATATGCAAAGCAAAACCTCCATGAGATGTCAGTTCATACCTGCTAAGTTTGGGGGAATGGATGAAAAAGGTGAAGGCTTTAAGAAGTAGAAATTTGTAGTTATAAAAATAGCTACAGGGATGTAAAGTACAGCGTGAGGAATATAGTTAATAATATCATAATAACTATGTATGGTGTCAGATGGGTACTAGACTTATCTGCTGCATCACTTTGTAAGTTATATAAATGTCTAATCACTATGTTGTACACTTGAAACTAATAATATATGTCAACTCTGATTGAAAAATTAAAATATTTTAAGAAACAAACAGGGAATCACTAAGAAAATGATACATGTATAATTTTTTATCAGTATTTTTAAAAAATTTTATTGATTTCAGAGAGGAAGGGAAAGGGAGAAAGAGATAGAAACATCAACGATGAGAGAGAATCATTGATTGGCTGTCTCCTGCATGCCTCTGACTGGGGATTTGAGCCTGCACCTGGGCATGTGCCCTGGCCAGGAATTGAACCATGACCTCTAGGTTCATAGGTCAATGCTCAACCACTGACCCACACTGGCCAGGCCAGTACATGTATAATTTAACATTTTGTTTTAACCTAGTATGCTTCCATTTATTAATCTGAGTTAGAACCAAGCCTTTTTGAGAGAATTCATTAAATGGAATTTTGCAGAAATCTGTCACTAATTTACCATTTGTGACATTTAATTTAAATTTCTTTTGATGAAGCAATATGAATTCATAATTCTACTAGATTTTTAGTTTTAGTTTTTTCATCCAAACCCTTAGAGTTGTATTGCCCACACCTACTTTGACAAAAAGAAAAAGTAGCAAGTTACATTTTAAGATTTTTCTCAAAGACTGGCTTTCATAAAAACAATCATTTTATTTTAAATTCTTATTCCATCACTTTATATGAGTCAATACACTAAGTACAATAGGCATGAACAGGTCACAAAGGGAAAGAGGTCATTTAGGCAAGAAAGTCTATGCACAGAGCTCCTGCCACAATTCCATTTCCTTCCACGGAGCCTCCCAGGTCCCAGCACGCACAGACATTCCGTCAGAACAGAAGAGGGCCCCCTCTGCTTATCCAAAGAGCCCTTCTCTTGGGCTCTGCATCCAAACTCCCAAAGCCTCAGGCCCCTCAATCTATCCCCTTCTCTTGTATTAACATCTCCCTCTTTTCTACCACTTTCCTGTTGGCACTTAAACCTAATAACTCTTATTAACAAAACAATTATCCATAGGCCCATGTCTTGCTCCAACTACCATCCTCCCCTTTAAAGCTATTTGGTGGGTTTTGGTTTTTTTTGTAACTTGCCCACACTTCTGCTTTCACTTCCTCACCTCCAATTCACTGCTTGTCTTACACGCCTCTGCTAAAATTCTCATCAAGGTCACCAATGGCCTTGTTGTCTCTAGCAGTTCTCTTACTTGACATTCCTCACTACAGACCACTTCCTCCTTTCTTTTTTTTTTTCTTGTTAATCTTCATCTGAGGATATTTTTTCCATTGAATTTTATAAAGAATGGAATGGAGGGGGAGAGAGGGAGAGAGGGAGAGCGGGAGGGAGATGGGGAGAGAGGGAGAGAGG